>NC_057856.1:31272000-31590000 GCF_015237465.2 Chelonia mydas
CCAAGAGAAGTCCCTTGGGCATAGGGGGCAGCACATAGAGAACTGTCCATAGGATTTTCTCATGGCTCCTAGACAGTTCTCAGGAGCAACTTACCATATACTGTCCTTGCTGTTAGCACAAGGTTCCAGTCCTACTGAGCACTCTGGCTTCACCATGGACTGGTCTGATTGATGGAGATGTCACAAAGCCCCCAGCTACAGTGAGCCCACGTGGTGCGCAGAGAGAGGAGGTGGACAGACTCCCCTGAAGCAATCCCTGGCGTGTGAGCCCGACTCCTGATACCCAGGTTTGAGAATGCAGCCCCACAGCTGTTTGCCTGTGATTCCCCTCGTTCAGAGATTTATCACTTGTGTAAGTGTGTGAGAACTGAGACAATTTTTAAGACGTGTATTATCCACCCGCCAGACTGTGACGGCTCTTTGTGAGCTGTAACGCTCAATCATATACCAGCAGTATTTAGGATCTATTTTAAAATTCACATTTTCTACCACATAGAACTTAACAGCTCCTTGGGAGCCGATTTCCTGATGATCAGATAGATATGTTTTCAGAGTTATTTTTTTAAGACACACATTTATTTAGAGACCATTTTTAAAACGCATATTATGTACCAGCTACCTGGAAACGTTCCCTCAAGCTTTGCCAATCCAATTTAGGGGTAGCACTTTTTTTAAAAAAAAGGTTTTATTAAAATCTGACACCATGACTCTGACGCAGACATGGTCTTTCCTTGTGTTGCTGAAACAGTAGGCAGGGTTTTTGCTCTTGCAGCGCCAGGGGTTCTTGTCTGTGCCGCTGGGGCACATCCAAACCAAAGCAGCGCGGGAGACACAGTGACCATCTCAAAGAGGGAAATGGATGGAGAGATTTATTTCTGTTAAAGCTAAATATTTGGTGCCATTCCTTCTATTTTAGGAATGTGTAGTATTTACATGCTTTCTTAACAATGGTCTTAGCTATGCAATGGCCTTTGTAGTTTGGATGAAATAAGAACTAGACAGGAATGCCTGAGACTGAATTCCCCTAAAGTCTAAGGAAGTTTGGCTTCAGATCCAGATCTGGATCCAAACTTTGGTGCTCAGGGAAATGTCTAATAAGAACCAACCTAAACCTTTACCTAAAATTCAGGCTGACCCTGGACCATTTTCTGATGGTAATAACCTGGTGAATTTTGCATTATTAATTACTCTGCATCCTGCCTGTCCCAGGACCAGACACAGGTATGATAAAATAGGATGAGAATGTCCATGTACAAGTTTGACCCAAACCAGGAAGTAGTGGGAACCCCTCCAAGAAGCCACGTCTCTACACGGTTCTAAATGAAGTTCCAGGAGAAAGAAAACTGGCCGGGCACTGCAGCGTTTGGATGACATTTTTTCAAACGTGCCTTTGGAACTGTCTGAGGTTTGCTCAACACCACACCCTGCAGAAAGCAAAGAGCGAGATGTACAATTTAATATAAAGTGACTGAACATGAGCAGCAGCTGATCTTCTCAACTACTCATTGCGTACTTGACTTTTACGCTTCAGACTATCCAGAGGCAGAATCCTACACCAACCTTGGACTGACTATCAGAGCTCTAAACACGAAGGGCCACTTTCTGCCCTCAGATTACAGGTGGGAGATTCCCACTGTGTCACAAGGAGCTGGATGGGTGCCTCTGGGGGCAGAATTTGGTCCAGTGTCCGAATCAGCCTTGGAAGTACAACAGGAATGCAAGGACACAGTTAATATGGGTGAAACTGCATTCCCCAAGCCTGGACTCACGGGTCCCTCAGCTTTTGACAGCAATCCCAGTGCTGGAGTCAGTCTTACAGTGTTAAATGGATTCTTTTAAACACATCCTCTTTTATGTATGAATATAGTGATTAAAATTTGCTGAAGAACCTGGAAATAATGATCCCAGTTTGTTTGGCTAATCACCACTGTCTAGTCCCTGCTGGCATGAGGAGATATTTGAAGCTGTGTTGAGGGTTTTTTTCCACTTGCACATTAGAGTTTATTAAATTCTCATTCCAACCTTGGCATATTAGGTTCCTAATCCCATTATAGCCAATTAGCCTGTCCTCCATCTATTAGCGTAGTGGGTGGGCCTCACAGTTCACATAATTTCACCATCTCACAGAGAAGCAGGGAGGAGCTCTGTGGCCCCCCCAGTGTGTATGTACTTTGCTCCTTTTCAAACCTCACCAGTGGGGGTCCCCTGCCACCCGGGAGCGTGTTGGATCCTTCAGTAGATAAGTGAAAATGTCGGGGGGCTGCCATGCCCCGAGGCGCTCCAGGGCTGCTGCAGCTGCTGGATAGCCAGGGCCCAAGGCAAGCCAGGCTGCTGAAGCCACGAGTCTCAGTCTGGGTGAAAAGTCAATACAGACATTGAGCTTCAAAGCAATACAAGGGAGAGACCAGTGGCTTGGGGAGACAGATATAGAACCACAGACCGGGCACCGGCCCTTGACGGAAGACATGGAAGAGAAGTGTTGTCCAGTGGTTAGTGCATTAGCCTGGGACCTGCGAGCCCAAGGTTCAATTCCCTGCTCTGCCCAGACTTCCTACATAACCCTGGGCAAGACGCTTACCCTCTCTAGGCCTCACTTCCCTCTGGTCCAGGGCTCGTGAGGGGCTAAATACATTAAAGGTGTGGGATACACAAATACCATGGCGATGGGGTTCAGGTGAGTGTGTAGCATCACCCCCACTTCCCAGCACCAGGGCCCATTAGAACCTGCTGCCTGGCTACTCATGGGGGACCGCAACTGGCCTGAATGCTTTCCACCTCGCCGTTGGCTTTGCAAACGTCCTGCCCGTATTGATCCAGCTTCTGCATCAGGGCAGCACGCCTGCTCGGCTCTGCGCCCTCCTGGGAATCCTCAGGATAGGCAGGGCCCAGGACGCTGCGGATGCTCTTTCATGGCACAATCCCTGAATGACGAGGGTGGAGCGAAATGGCTCCCATCACAATGTGTTAACGAGGATAGAGCGTCCATTGGATCAGTGAGCCAGTGCGTGCAGGGCGCTGCTGCGATCGGAATAACAAATAATAATAGCAATAATCTGCAGCACAGAACACACTGGGAAGTGTTGGAGAGAGACCGCAAGGGGAGAATTTGATGCAGAAATGAGAGAAAAATACAGAGGACTCGCTTTAAAATGAAAGTAGAAAATCACTTTTTTGGACAAAAATCTCCTTTGTTTATAGAGAAAGACAGATTTATGGGTTAATATACATCTACAATTAGCCTCTGAAGAAATATACTCAGGTAGACAGGAATTATTCATTCAAATTAACTATAAATTAAGATCAACCTAATTTATGTCTATAAAAATGGAAAAGCATATTATCTCCCATTCAAAGGAATTTGTATTTGATGCAAATAGAACAAATTCAGAAACTTTAGAAATGTTCTCTGATTGTTCATTTGCATCGTTAACCAATGTAGAATGGGACTGTGATTTAAAAACGGGAGAACAGAAGGAACGATAATTAGTTATGTAAATAATGTGGCATTCTTGTTTATAATTAGTTCAAGAATAAAATAAAATTCACGCATGTCACAGGACTAATTTTCATATGCAAATTAACAATCAAAATTATAAACGGTAATAATGCAGTTTGGGAGAATGTGGCATTTTTAATTTATGAGCAGAAGCATGAGTTAAAGCTGATTCCAGTTGACATCGGGAGATTTCAAAGGTACCTCCAGGACGAGAAAAGAAGAGAAAAGCGAAAAGAGAGGCTGCCACCTGTGTGAATTTCTTGCTGGAGTAAACAGGACACCGAACACACCCTAGCTCCCCAGAGGGAGGATTAAACCAGGCAGAGATGAACCTGCCGGGGGGCGGGGGGTGTTCGCCTTCAGTAACACTGGGGAGGAGTATCATTTACCCCCGCAACAGTAGCCTGCTGGCATTTCAATCCAGATAGTTCAGCACGGATGCGCTCCGAATACCAATGACTAGAGGGAAGGGGCGGGGGTGGGGAATTCAGAGGACTAAATGAGAAGAAATGCTTTTGAACTTGCACTGTCATACACCCACTCCCAGAGCCGCTTTGCGCTATCCGTCAGTTGAGTTGACCTCTCGCTGGGGTCCCTTACTGCAATGGGGGCTTCCCATTTCTCACCTCTATGATTTACAGGTCTCTAGCACGGTGTAGTCAGTGGAGTCGGTGCTGCAGGATGGCAGGGCTTGGCAAAATTCACAGCAGCCCTAGTGTTCCTCTGGTATTTTCAAAGCAAACCCCCTCGGCTTCCTTGAAGGATATTTCTTAACTAGAAATGTGCCTGCCTGAAAATACCTGTGAAGCACTGCTGGTGTGCTACAGCAAAACGCACTGGGCTGGCGGCTTTCGCAGACACTCACTTGACTTCCAGATTCCTTCCTGCATGACCCAAGACTGGAGCACCGGGTGGCCTGCAGAGGTCATGAGGAAATGCCAGGCCTTCCCCACAAAAGACGCCCAATGAAATGAAACATTTTCATTTGGTTCAAATTTTATTGCAGAATTTTTTGATGTCAAAAAACAAAAACAAAAACTAGCTTTTTCGAATCGTATTTTATCTGTCTTGCCCCTGCTGACCCCCAGCACTTCTCTCTCCACTTCCCCCCTTTTCCCACTCAGAACAATTTCTGTTTATGCGAAGAACCGGAACATTTCTATGAAAATTATGTTCTTTGATATTTTTCCAGCGGTTTTTGCCTGGGTTGAAAAGCCATATAAAAAAAGTTTGATTAAAAATTGTCGACTTGCTGTAGTGGCCACTTTCAGTGTGGTCCCGTATTGACCTGGGCCACACATCATGAAGTCACTGAGCTCCAGAAAAGTCTCCTGAGCCCTGTCTGCTCTGTATGGACATTAGACAGGTGGTGACGACAACTTTCTGTACCTGGGCCCTTCTCTGAGGGAGCTCCCTCTGTCTGCAGACCTTCTGAGGAGATCCTTCCCCTCGCCTCTGCCCCCGATCTCCTGCTGTAGATTTAAAGAAAGAGAACACCTTCTCACATCAGCCAAGGGAAGAATTTGGCCCTTTGAAAATTCATCTGGAAGAAATTCACCATTTGGATCTGGACTAGAGCAGGCCAAAACATTTCCCATCAAAACTGGCTTTTTTTCGGGGAGGGGGAACTAAACACTTGTTAAGGAAAAATGTCTGCTTTCCACAGCAAATTTCCAGTTTTAATTAAAAACTTGTCAGCCAAGAACTGGAAATTTTCAGCCAAAAACCAAAAACTTTCAGCTTTTGGCTGAAAACTTTTGTTTTTTTCAACAAATATTAAAATACTGCTTTTTAAATTTTTTCATTACATTTTTCTGCAGAAATAAAACCCCACTTTCCAACCAGACCTACTCTGGAGTGAAATTCCACTGTCTTCCCTGAGAGAAAAGGAAACAATCTCTCTGCATCAAACTTGCGAATGTGTCAATTTAATTCACAGGGAGAACTGCAAAGTAAAACTGGCCTTTGCTCCGTAGCTGTTGTCACACTCGTCACACACTTTACCCTTGTGCCCCTAAAATCACACGCCACGAAGGGGAGACTGAGAGCCAGACCCACCAGGACACACGGACAGTGCTTTGGAGACGACTGGTCCCAATGCTGAACCACAAACGGAAAGTTGACCCCCAACACTAGATGGACGTAGGAAAACCCAGTTACCATGGCACAGAGAGCCAGCAGCCTCTGAGTAACGGGAGGCATCTCTACTGTGACTGCAGCTTTGCCACAGGTGAGGAGGAACGTCTCGGGCTTGCGTTAGCAGACAAACAGCTTGCAGGGAGTTCTCCCCTCTCGTGTCTGTGATGTGAATCTGCACTACATGCTGACTAGTTAATCCAGTGGGGTCTGATCCGGCCCAGCCCGGCCCAGCAAGCAAAACTGTATCTTTAACGCCCAAACACCAACCAAGCATTGACCCCACGTTCCAGAAGCTGTAGCACATTTGAATCCTTGAGGATTTGTTCTCAACAGGATCCTCCTGCTTCCTGCTCCTTTCTGTTCAACAGAGGCTGGTTACAGGGCACGGCGTAGGGCTCCATTTAGACACTCACCTAGCCCACCCCAGCGGACTGCTCCAAATCAAACTGCTCCACCTCAATGCCTTTGCATTAATTGCCACTCACTCTATTCACCAAATAATTCAGCAGCAGAGAGCTAGCCGGCGCAGCCTTGCTCCGTAAGTGCTTTAGAACGTGTGCAGTACACGTCCAGCAAAAGAGCCTCATAACACAGAGGAAATGACTACAGCAGAGCTCTTCAAATGAAATATTCCAGCATGCTCTGCTTGTTACCGGGGCTGGGAGCCCGGGGTCCCTGTAGCAGGGCTGTTCAGGAGAAGGTTTCACTTTGGGCTCTTGACCTCAGCCTGGGCTTCTGTGGATGGGGCAGAAACAGTTCCTTACCCTCCCTTTGCACCCTAAGGTACCCATGACAGCTGTGCGTCCCTTGTATCACAGCTTAGAACCCTGGGTGAGAATTCAAATATGATGCCAGCAAACAGACGTGCAAACGGAAGCTGCAGCTCTGCCAAAGGCCCGGGAACCCACGGATGTCACAAGGCCTGTAGCCTGCGTGAGTGCTGGAATCTCCAAGCCCTTCCGCTCTGGAGCGATGGTCAGTGTCCAGGCCGCAGGAGGGCTAAAGCAGACAGCACTTGCTCCTCTTTAGAAACCCAGCTGTGTAGTGTGGCTGGGGCAGAATCCAGCTGGGCTGCCCTCCCAAAGGCAGCCGAACCCTAGCAATGGCTGGTGCGCTCCCTGAACAGACACTCTGAAAAGCACTAGCTCTGGGCTCCTTCAGGGGGAGTGGAGCTAGTGGAAGGGACGGGATTATTTGGTATTAATTACAGCCTATCATGCTTCAATCTGTGGAACAGAAGTCAGAGTCTGTGTCAGGGAGGATGAGACATCCTGGGGAACAGTAATTCTCATACCTCTCACATAAAATATGCCTTCCACTCCGGCTCAACACCGGAGCTGGAGACTCTCAGTGGAGCCAAGACAAGCATGTTTTATAATAAAAGCAAGTACGAGAACTTTAATTAAGGCCTGCTTAGCCACGTGCTCCTGGAGAGCGATGAGACAGGAAGGGAACGTGCGTTCCTGAACAGTCGCAGCTTGAATAATGAGTTGGAGGGAGGGCACCAGAGAACCAGGAAGTGAAGCACGCGTCCTCCTGCTGATACACGTGGCCCAACCCAGTACAAAGAAATCCCCCGTCTTGCGACAGCCGCACAGGTCACTGCAAATCTCGTGTGGCTGCCCCCTGCGCTGGACACGCTGACTGGCCACGTCCCAGGGGAGTGATTCTGTTAGAGACGTGATGTGACCATTCCCTGGTTTGGGCAGTCGCCAGTCAAATCAGGCTTATAGATGGTGCACACCATGCTAATAAAAGGGAAACCACCGAAGAAGCCTGAAGTAACAGGAGGAGCCTGGCGAAGCCCCCGGCACAGGTTGGTATTTATGTATCTGTCTATCCTCTGCCCAGCATTGCGAGCACCTCAACTGTGGTTGCAGCAGAGCCCACAGTGCTTTCCAGACCCAAAGGCGCACAGCACTGACCTGTCCCCAGAGGGTGCACAGCTGGAAAACCCGTGTGCACCCCGCCTTCTCTCTCAGTCCTCACTAGCCCGGCCGTCCCCCGCTGTCCAGCTCTTTAGCACGCTGCCTGGACGGACAGTAAGAGAACTCTGACTGCATGGCAATGCACTTCCTCTTACACAACGGCAGGAGGGGTGAATATTCTGGGGAGGGGAGGGTGTAGCGACCCTGGACTGAGGCTGGGGATAGGTGCTGGGGGAATGAAAGCCCTGAACTGTGAGGCCGTGTCTGTTCCCTGACCAGCTCGCACCCTTTATTGATGTTGATTTGTGTGAGGGATCAAGTGAGGCCACTCCTGGCTCCGGGAGCCCAGCCAGGAATTAAAATGACCTTCCTGCAGGACACAAAGCTCCCACCACCCCACACATATCAGAAGCAACAGAGACAGAGAGCCATGCGCCGTCAGCATCCTGCCTCCCAGTCGTACATTAGGTTTCTTGAGTGAATTCTCACAGAAGAGTGTATTTAAAATTCAAGCCTGTGGGCCAACACTTTGCTTTCTGCAAGCATCCGCGAGCGTTCCTGGGAGCCGGCAGAACCCCCTCACCTGGCTGCTAATGGGAAATGGGAAAAGAAGGGCTGCAAACAGAGCCAAATGGACTAGCACATGGGAGCGTGAAATGTGCAGAGTGCTTCTGTGCGGCATTCAGCCAGCCCTGCTGATTCTAGCTTTCCCAAGGAGTCATCTAAGCACATTCCTTGAGAGTGGGCTGGGATGGAGTGACTCCTTTCCCAGGAATGCCGGTGAACTCGTGCTGGAAAACTTCTTCAAGAGACAACGGAGCATAAAATATGTAAAGAAGAAAATTGAAATCCTGTTAGTTTGAGGCTTGTGAACTAGATCCTTAGAAACCGAACATACGTCACTGTTTACTTTTGTCCCCTGGTTTTCCAAACCACTGAGTGAACCTTTCTGTCAATCCAACACTTTTAGGGTAATTTAACTTAATAATACCTTTGTCTGCACAAGCATTTGTACCTGAAAGGTTATTACCATAGAAGTTATTTTTGGTTGGTTAATGGTATGTAGTCAATTCCAAATTGACAGAGTAGATATTCAGGCTGCTGCTCAAAGTGTTTATTTTTCAAATCTTTCCCTCACTTTACGAAACTTACTGCCCTTACCGAGAAGGGCCGTCATAAATTAGAAGCAATTCCCTACCCCTCAATTCCCCCACCCCCCAGTGTTCACATGCAGCATTAATTCTTTGTTTTTCAAAAAAAGTTCAAATTGTCCAGGTCTTAACTGTTACCACTTTGAGAAGAGTCTGAAATGGATGCAGGGCCTATTATTTCTGTCAGCATTTTTAACTGATTACACTTGATATTTTACCCATCACATCAGATCCTCTTTAGATGAAATGGGGGGAAAAAGGCAAACGAGTCTCCTTGAAACAAAAAAGTAAAATCCTTGGGAGGACAGTCAGAAACAGTTTGGCAAAACAAAACTACCAGCCCCAAAGGAAAAACGTAGATTACAAGTAGTGCAAGTGAAACAGATAACGTGAACTACCCAGCACAGGCATGCACTGGAGACTGCAAGGACAAAGCTCCATGTTTCAGAGTAGCAGCCGTGTTAGTCTGTATCTGCAAAAAGAAAAGGAGGACTAGTGGCACCTTAGAGACTAACCAATTTATTTGAGCATAAGCTTTCGTGAGCTACAGCTCACTTCATTGGATGCATCCGATGCAGTGAGCTGTAGCTCACGAAAGCTTATGCTCAAATAAATTGGTTAGTCTCTAAGGTGCCACTAGTCCTCCTTTTCTTAAAGCTCCATGTGTCTCAGTTATCCACTGGGTTTCCATGCTGCTAGTCAGTCTGAATGCACAGCATGGATATTAGAGTCTGAGTAAACTGTGCCTTTTCCCTTTCAGATCTGGCCGCCCCAGACCCAACAGTTCTAGATTCAGTGTTGGTGTGGTTGAGAATTCAGAAGTTTGGTCAAGGAGAAGGAGTCACCATTTTGCACTGATCAACATGGCTACCGGCGAGTTTCCATTTGGCAAACATCACGGGGCCTGTTCTCGCCTCATTTAAGCCGGTTTCACATCTGTGTCCCTCCACAGAGGAGTTACTCCCAATTTGCACCAGTACGAGTGAGAGGAGAATCAGGTCCCCAAAGTGTGTTCATATTTGATCTGAAGAAAAATTTGCCATTTGGTAAGACAACCCCCACCCATTTAATAGCAAAATCAGCTCTTAGAGCAGCTGAAATTCAGAGGCAAAGCTGCCTCATCTTGCACTTTGATCACACCAAGGGGCTTGTTTCTTGCTCTCTCTCACTGAGAATCCCGTCTGCAAACCCTGCAGTATAGAACAGCCCGAGTGCTGCTGGTGGCAAGAAAATGAGGTGCCAAATGTCTGCCTTGGCCTGGGTCAGTGGGCCCAGTGTAGCTGCAGAGCCCTGGGTGAGCTGGGTCTACGCCAAGTCAAAAGGAGATCAGGGGCCCCATCCACGGTAGAGGGTGGGAGCATTTAGGTAGCTTCACTTTCATTTTTCAGCTTCGCCATACATTTTGGGAGGAAATATTTCTCCTCCCTTTCTGTTTTAGAGAAGAGTTTGGACTATTTCTGTGCATAAGGACAAGGTTTCCTGTTTAAGGATTTGCCATTGCAAACACCGTGTGGGTGGCACCCAGAGATGTCATGTCTGCATTTTCCTTTGAAATAAGCCATTTAGAGATTTAAAAAAGAGAGACTGTAAAAGCCTTTGGCTAGATGTTAAAGCCTTTCCCCTGGCCAGGATTCAGGATGAGAGACAGCGAAGCATCTGCCTGGAATGCTAACACAAGGAAATGATGCAAATGCATCATACTTTATTGTCACAGCAGTGTCCCGGGGTGGACAGGGTAAGTGTATTTATTCCTTGGGGGAGCCTTGGGGCACCTTGACCAGCTAACACATGTTAAAATTCAGCTATCCCCATATACACCAGGGCTTTAACCTGTGCTAAGATGGGCTAACTAACATGCCTTAAAACGACAGCTCCTGTTCCAGCCTGGACAGGCCCACGGATGTTGGATCCATAAACGGAGGAGACGGCTGCTAGGAGGCAGCAGTTCCACAAGGCCCTGCCCAGGGCTGGACCAGTGGTCTGCCCTGTGTATTGGTGCACGCCAGGGAAGTGCCTGCAAGCCCGTCATGCCGCACGGAGGGAGGTGGAACTGTGAAGAGGGCTCTTCAGGGAGAGGAGCAAATCAAAAGAGGCGTGTGGATTCTTCCCCTGCTATGACCCACCTGAAGTGAGCTCTTCTGTGTAGGTCTGGGGGCCTGCATGGCCTGGTGTGATGTTCTGGGCTGAAGCATTGCAATCGCCACGAGGGGACGGAACTGACTGAGGCTGGAACACAGCAAGAATCTGACGCAACCCCTGGGGAAAGGCTAGTTGCCTCACATCCGCTGGGGCGTGCTTTGCCAATGCAGCCAGAGGAGAGCCCAGGTCACACCTGGCTCTGCACAGACGCTGTCCCATGGATGCTCACCTGCAACCCCTCCCACAGCCCACAGCATGTCCATGATGTGTGGGGGCTTGCTTGGGGGAAGGCAGAGAGGCAGAGAGAGATTACACATAGGGGAGGCAGAAACAGTCTGGGGCCATCCTCTTCCTGGCCCCAGCGGAATGTAAGGTGGCATTTGCCCTGCGTTGTGGGGATGGCGTGAGAGATGCAGACTCTTCCCAGAGCTCTGGGGAGTGTGGGGGCATAGAGGCTCCTTTCCTCGAATGCCTTTCTTTGGGGACACACCTTTCTATTCAGCAGGGAAGCTGGGAGCCCTGGGATGTTATATGGGGAAGAGAAAGCCTACTGCTGTCTAGGTCACTGGTAACAATTAAAGCCTGGGCCAGGGGCCTAGGATTGGTGACATGCCGCCTTCCACCTCTCGGTTGCTGGTTTGACTCTGTTCCTGAGTTGGTGTTTTTTCCTCAGACTCTTCTGGGAACAGCCCCCTGTGTATTGTTACGGCCACATAAAAGTTGAAACTCAGTTCTCCCTCCCCTCAGTTGACTTTCCTCCTGCCCAAGGGTGTTCGTCCTCTTTTCCAAACCCATTTTAACTTCTGCTTCCTTTCCTTGGCATCATTTCAATTCGTTGATGCCTTATTCGCAGCAAGGTGCCCAGAACAGAGAGCTGCCCCCTCCCAGATGCACCCTCATAGGGGCTGGACAGGACAGCCACGTCCCAGGTCTTACATGTAGGCAGTTCTCTTGGACTAAGAGCCACATTAACCACATGGTGCACCTCTTGGGCCAGGTAACCTTGAGGTGGCTTTGCCCTTTGGCTCAGCTGCAGTGGAAAGATTAAATTCTGTTCCTGTCCCAGGAATCTGATGATAAAAGTCCCTTCTAGACAGAACCCAGATAATGAACAGCTCCCTGGCTTCGCAGAGGGAAGAGAGCGTGTGGAGTTATTACTGCATTAAAAAATCTCCAAAGTCAACTAAATTCACCATGGAAGCCGAGAACCAGAATTCTTCATTACAGCAAGGCCATGCATTAAGCATTATAAATAATGCTGTGCTAATTGCCAGATGGGCAATATGGAGGGCTGAGGGCTTTTACAGTGGGTCTGCCAATCTGCAAGCAGAGAGGAGCACACATGTATCCACATACCCCCAAGCCCGCAACCAGACACACACACACACACAAAACTTGTGCTGTCCTTCATCACTATGCTATGCTGCAGCCACCAAATGATTCGGCCAGTGGGAAAAGAAACATTTATTCTGAGTTTCAGAACTCTGTATTTTCAGAGCATCAGAGAGTACAGTATGTGTCACGCTGTCTGGTAAGCACTGATTCACACCACTAGAAGCAAAGCCGAAACCATCTCATTCTCTACAGTGCTTTTCTGCCTTGCAAATGTTTGCTGTTTGGATGGCTCACGCCATTCTGAATTGTTCTCTGTCTCCTGGAGAAAGCATGCTCGCTCGCTCTCTCACTGGGCAGATAAGGACAACAATATTACACCCTCGGGGGGTGCAATATTATTGGGTGCTCAAATCATTCACTGTGCTCAGGACATGATCAGGAAGTTGGGAAACTGAAGCCCTGGGCAAATGAAACAGCAAGATTCCTAAATGGGAAAAACAACAAGGAGTCCGCTGGCATCTTAAAGACTAAGGGATTTATTAGAGCATAAGCTTTTGTGAGTAAAAAACCCACTTCTTCAGATGCATGGATGATCGGGGCTTTTTACCCACGAAAGCTTAGGCCCTAATAAATCTGTTAGTCTTTAAGGTGCCACCAGGCTCCTCGTTGTTTTTGTGGATACAGACTAACACGGCTACCCCCTGATACTAAAGGGGGAAAACTGCTCTGAAAAGCTGTTTTGTCTCCAGATTGTTCAGCAAGTTACAAGACAAGAAAAGTTAATAGAGGAATTTAAAAGGTTAAACAGCAACTGTAAAAATTCTTAGTCTATGCTGTAAAAAGGCTCTTTGTTAGTCTGGCGTAGTAGGTGACAGCACAGATAAAAGAGACCGCTATGGCAAGTAAAACATCTGCTGTCTGGCTACAGTGTCAGAATGCCAGCAGGCAGTCCTCGATGGTCTCAAACTTTAGAAGTGTGGGGCTAAATTCTTTGCCAAAGTATATTGGGGCAGCCCTATTGGCATAAATGTGGTTACACCCATTTAAGCCAGCAGAGCATTAGGACCATAGCCATCTCTCCTAACCTCACCCACAACAATACCAAAAATATGATCCGAAATGATGCTGGCTCTTACAGCTACTGGCCTATTCGCAGCCTGAAAGGAAAGGAAGGGCTCAGTATCCAGACAACCCATGGAGCCTGGTATTGTTTCACTCCTTTGTCTGGGGTTGACGGATGAAGGTGACAGGCAGATGGAGAGCTTTGTCTTCCTTTTCCCAGACTCTCAAGGATTTGCTGCAAATTGCTTGGTAGTGACCACTGGAGACAGAGACTTCAGTTCAGCAAAACACTTCAGCATGCGTTCAAGGCTGATTGCCATTCAGCGGGACTCAACACCAAGCATGTGCTTCATTGCTTTGCTGGTGGCACCATGCTTAGAGTTGTGTGTGTTTACACGCTTTGCTTTGTCAGGGCCTTACGCTGAGAGTTGGTGTTTTCCCTAGTAAGGATCATCCTCATTTCACAGAGAAGAGGTTGATGCAGAGTGGTTGAGTGATGTGCCCAAAGCCACAGAGGAAATTCGGTGTCAGAGACAGGGCCAGAGTTCGAGAGTTTCTGGCTCAGATGTAACATATAAGCATTACGTTTTACTGATGCAGTGCAAAAGGCAGGGAGAGGTAAAGAGACAGTGTAGCTACAATAAACAATGCTGTGACATGTTTTTTGGTATTAGTCATAAACAGGTAGGCAAGTTGATCATATATCTGGGAAGGTATCAAGGCTATCTACTAATTTAAAAAGCCTCTGACTGCTGAAAAGCGTGTTAATTCATTGAGCGTACAGTCCCATTGGGCTGTGTTCGGGCAAGGCATGGATTTACACCATTGCAAAGTTATCCTTTTTACTGAGGCTGCTTTTAATGGGGATTTTTCAGATGAGTTTGGTGGATAAAGAAAGGGATTCATTCTCTGACAGAGGGTCTTGTGCTTTCTCTCTCGCTTTCATTTGTAATTCAGTCCACCCTGGTTCTCTCTCTTGCTCTCCCCTCAGTAATTTGCATTTATACTTTACCAGGACCTGGGAGCCCAGAACCCTCTACTGTTCCCTTGCATCACTGTTGGCTTCTGGGAGCCCCGAGTTAAACTTTCAGGATTCCTTTGGCTTTGGTCATTAGGTTTTACGGTCCTTCCCTGCTTTCTGAGATGAAGGGGGATATTTTATAAAGCGAGTATCTTAGACTAATCATCAGGGGCTAGGCAGCATCCATTCACTTTCTCTGATGTTCCGTGAGACAGGAATGGAACAGCAAGATGCCTAGTGGTCTGTCTGCCTTGCCTCACTTGTGATATGAAGCAGAGAGGGATATTTAGGGATGGCAGAAACTCTCAGCAGAAAGATGCTCTTTGACCTTCAAAAACATCTTCGCAAAATTGCCAGAGAACAATCCAGCGTGCAAACTGAGTCCAATCAGAACTTCCCGAGGTTCACCCATCACTACGTTCAATAAAAGGACGTATCTGACAGCATAGAATAAAAAACAGAAACAGCAATTCCTCACCGAAGATCTCATCTGACATCCGTCTGACCTGTAAGCAGCAGGGACTCTGTACGCACAGGTATAGCTGGTTTGTTTACTGTTGGTTCAGTTGACACTGCTGATTAGAGAAGACAGCCAGACAGTTGGACACAGCACGAGGAAACAGACACGCTGGCCAATGATTGGACAGCTCATTCTGACCTTAAACCTGAATGCTATTGCCCTGCATCTGCAGCTAAATAAATGAAGTAAATCATCCTGGCAGATAGATAATTAAATAATTATCAGCCACTTAATAACAAGGAGTGGGTGTTCAGAATTAGCATATTAGACAGTGTCTTTAAGGGCTAATTGTTGCATTACATCAGAGTTACTCATTCATTATTCTTGTCATTTCGGGTGATAATTTGCACTTTAGGAGACAGAGACAATTTTAGCAGGCAATTAGAGACATGTCAGGCTTGGCCTAGTGAGTTACTGTCACAATTATTGCATTTTTTTCCAGTGTCCTCATTGGCAGAAGTGTATTTAAGGGCAGTGGACTAATTTCATGGTTAGGCAAAATAGGCAACTAAGCCAGGAGGCACAGCCCATATTTCGAACAAAACTTGATTTCTTAGCCCTTTTGTTGGAATGGAATGAGTCTGAGGGTGCCGGGCCAGGAGCGTTCATTCCCGAGCCACACCACACAAAATGACAGGTTTCAGAGTAGCAGCCATTGTTAGTCTGTATTTGCAAAAAGAAAAGGAGGACTTGTGGCACCTCAGAGACTAACCAATTTATTTTGTCCATGTATGAATTCAACCTACAGAACTGCTGCACGCAGGACATTTTTGTTTGTTTTCCTTTAACGCAGAATTACCTCAACCCCCCCAGGCAAACGAAGTATTTTACCTTGCTCACTGACATGCTCTTAAAATAGAGGCTTGTGCCACTGCGTGCTCTGCATGCCCTACCAACTTTGCCCAGTGCTCTGTAGGGTTAGTTATTGCATTTATTTCAACAGCACCCCTGTCAGGATCAGGGCCCCATTTGTGCTAGACCTACAGCCACTCCAGAATCTTTGGAGTAACTCTGGGAAGCTGTGTGGTACGGTGTCTCCTTCACCCCACCCCACCAGGGAACGTGCACTGGGCTGCAGACAGAACCGCTTCTTCTGGAATGAAAAAACACGCTCAGGGTTCCTTTCATTACCCACATCTTTATTATCTGACACAGCTTCGTGCAGCTTAGCTAAGTCTGTTGTGATCATTTTGTGATGGATATGCCCCAGCCCGGAAAGGCCACAGGCATGGAGAGTGCAGGTGTGTGACTTACACTTGATTGGGATTCAAACCACAGTCCCTTGCCAGGAGCCAAAGGGTAGCGTGATAATTCATCACCCAAACATACTCAAACACTGGGCATTCCTTTGCCAGTTCTGCCTTCCCCGTGAAATAACTACGTCCAAACCTGTCTAAAAAGCACCACACAAGGACCTAGCAACAAACCGTATCTTCCTGGGGGCGGGTTGTTGAGGAACCAGGGAGCAGAATTATACTCCATGGACCTTGGGGTATTGTGAGGTGGGTTCTTAAAGCTGGAGGTTGCCCAATAAGTGTGGCCTTGCTCATGTTTCACAGGCTGGTTATGTCCCGTTTGGAGAAATGACCTGTATGGTCTCACGTCCAAACCCTCTCCCTAATAGACCTTATTTAATTCTTCACTGAATCTATATTCAGAGCTAAGGCTAACTTGAGTGCCTAAAGTTAGACCCTTCAATCCATATTTAGGTATCGAGGTTCAGATTCAGCCGCCCATCCCTAGTCAGTGAAGCACCTCACGTGCTCACAGTTGAGTGTGTGGTCAAATTCAAATGCTTTACTCAGTAGGGAAATACTTTAGCACATACTAACTGGTCTCCTGGGCTGGGGTCCCTCAATAAATGTCCTGATCCTCAGAGGTCCTAAGCACTCGTCTCTGCTTCTGCTGCCTTCTCGTGGCTGTTGGCTTCAGTGGGAGCCATGGATGCTCAGCACCACCGAGAATTAATTCAGGCCTGTCCTACACAGGAGGTCAGACTAGATGATCACAGTGGTTCTTTCTGGCCTTAAAAGCTAAGAACCAAACCACTTATTGAGGTGCCTAAATATTCCTTGAGGTGCCCACATCAGAAAATGTTCCCACAGGAACTTGGAGTAGTGACTACAAAATGGCATCAAAAGATTAAGTTTGACTTGCAACCGACAGTAGATTCGGGAGCCTTCAGGGCAGGAAGTAACTGACCTTGGGACAGCTAGAGGAAGTTCTCTCTGGCCAAAACACAAGACTGAAAAAAGATCCCCTTAAAAATAACTTGCTTCCATATTAAAAGGGTGTGACTTGTATTACTGCTATCACAGTTAAACTTACTGCAAAGAGACATCCCATGGTCCTGCAGACCAAACTGCATCTTAGAGTTACGACAAGGATTAAATATTTCTTAAACTACGGTTGAAGGGAAAAGCTAAATGTATAACGGACGCACCTTGGGTGCATGCGTTATAAGGGTATATATAGTCAAATAGAGTTAATTAAGCTAAAACCACAGTAAATCTGTCAGACCCATATTAACACTATCGTCAAAATTGTGGAAAATATAGTATTTTGTATAATAAATCCCATTCTATTACAGATTTATGCTGGCATCTGCATAGTTACCATAGTTTTACAATAATCATTGATCAATCAAAGTTTTATGACAAAACTATAATTTTACTGTTTCTTTCTTACTTAGTTTCCTAGTTTGCTTAATTCCCAGAATGCAATACAGTAAATCTTTTGATCTGAGATATTAAGTAGATAATAAGAATGCCATGTAAGATTTGCTTATATTTTAAACTGTCTTTACAAATGATTTATAATTAGGACCAACTCTAAGACAAAACATTATTAAAGTTGAAACCCTCCATAAATTACTAGCCTTTGCTTATGCCCGTAGTAATTTATTAGTGTTTTACTACAGTATTTTCTCTGGTGAGATCCAAAGCTTTATATGTCATAAACGGAAAATATTTATGATTAAACTATTTGGAAAATAGGAACCCTCCCTAGTGACCTGGTATGACAGACCTCATGCTCTGATGTCACCATGAAATAATTTTTCAGTGGAAATATATCTGCTCTAGGCTATACTTTTGCCTCATCTCAAGCCACCTCGCTCTATCCTTTGTTCAGTTAGGTGTTTATTGACATATTTTACGTTGTCCAGGATACAGAAATGATGTAGCAGTTAGACATGCAGTTTGGATGAAATACTTGATTTGTATTTCCTGATAATGCTCAAACTACTCCCATTAGAAAGAAACTTTGTGTGTACACATGAATTTTTAATTGTGTTTTAACAATGTGATTGTAAATTGCAGTGCAGACACGACATAAATATTTGTTACAGGACACATCCTGTCTACACTAGGAATTTACAATCATGTTAGTTAATGTGTGTCAATTAATGTGCTAAAACATGACTTAACATTCAAGCGTAGACTACCTTATACTGTTATATAAGTATACTTACACTTATATGTGTGTGACTTGTTCCAAGCAGATCAGAAATTTAGCAAGGTTCAGAAATTTATAATCTGCTTTGAGAATAGTAAGCACATGTTTCCTGATCCGGATCAGCTGTTGGATTTTGTCCATAGTAAACAAGCTAACAAAACTAACTTCATCCATGACATTCTCTCTAGTATATGAAGCCACTGGCCCTGCAGATTATTTTCAAAAGTTGTGGGTTTTTAGGCTTTCGTTAGCCTTATTTATCCTCTGATGTGCTATGCTGATCCAGAAATATTGGATTATTTTTCCGTGTTGTGTTTCTCAATGGATTAATTAGTGGATTTATTATGGGTGCTACCTATTTGCTGTAGTATTCATAACTGGGAACAGTTTTAGTGCAAGTGAAATTTTTTATTCGTAGTAATCATCTTGAAAATGTTTTAATTAAAAAGACTACATACATCTTTGCTCCTTTCATGAAGAATGCCATTCAGGCTCACAGCCAGAGATAACACACAATACACACAAGGACAGATCCTCAGTGGGTGTTAATTGCTGTAGCTTCATCAAAGGAAACAGAGCTAAGCTGATTTATATGAGCTGAGGATCTGTCCCAAAGTATTTTATGGTTCATGGCCCATCCTAAAATAGAATCATGCATTTTACTCTCCATCAGTATCCTGGCTTTCTGGGATGGAGACATACTGCAGTGTGTGATAACAAACATAACTCATGTAGAACTCATTTGCATATTTAATGTACAACCCACACCAGACTTTTAGACAGCCAGGCAGGCATATAGGGAGCCACAGTTAGGGATAAAAATTGCATAGGTAACTGCAAAGAGCAACAAATATGTTTATTGTGCATGGAGATCAGCAATGGGAAACATGACAGGAGGTCCTGACTCATCGCGGAACCAGGTGGGAAAACCGACTGCCCGGGAGGGTAGAAAATCAGAATAAAAGAGTTGCCACTTGTTTCTTGATATGTCTTTTTGCCCACAACTCTCAACCAAATGCCTTTCGAGCTTAAAAAAAGCCATAGACATTTTCTCCATCTATTAAAATAAAACAGAATAAAATAATAATGGATAGGAAGAGAAAAGATTGATTGCAAAAGCTGTAATAATCCACTGTTCTGCTCATCCCTCAAACTGGGCGATCTCCTCTCTCCCATTTGCGATACCATCAGAAGCTGTTGATTGAATTGCAGGTTTGTTATCAGTCTCTTGCTATCCATCACCCTACAGATAATCCTTTAGCTCTGACACCAGAAGGCGATAATCTTGCAGTTCTACACCTGATACTATGAGCACAAAAGCCAGCCAGGATGTTTTACCTAAATTACACTGAAAACATCCAGACAACTTGGGAATTGGATAAACAACCCTATGGAGCAGAAGACACTGCAATGGGAACTCAGTTCATACAGGAGGATGGTCCTGGTGTTGCAGAGATATTCTCAGGAGACCACATTCCTCTTAGGAAAATCATTCACCTCAGTCTGTCTATTTAGATGTATACATACATAAACGAATGAAAGGTCTGTTTGATACCACTGCAGAATTAATCTACAAGGCTCACAGAGAAAGGCCTTGTGCTGGAAGCCACAGGCCTCTGCATGAGAAATGCCACTCAGGTGAACAGAATGGAGTCATCCCTTTAGATTTCAATGCCGCTTTTATTTCATAGAGGCTGAAGACTTGGTTGCATTCTGCCAGCCCTGCACCTCACCTGCGCTGGTTTGCTGTGTGTTCGTCTCTCACTACAGCCAGTTATATAGACTGCCTCTCAGCCGAGGGTCTGAAAGTGCTTTACAAAGATGGGTATTGCTCTAGGTGTTGGGGAGATGGGGAAACCGAGGGCTCGACTGGTTGTGAGTAGAGCTGCTTGAAACATTTTTGATGGCATGCTGGAAAATGAAGCTTTGTCCCAATTGAAACACTTTGTGGGAACACATCGATTTTGACATTTCTTTGGGAAAATTTCAAAATGATTCATTTTGACTTTCTCATTTTGTTCCAATAATGCCAGAGCCTTCCATTTGGACATCCTCATTTCATTTCATTTCAACTTGTATATTATAACAGTAATTTCACTGTTAGGTATAGGGCCTTTCTCAACATCGTCAACACAAACCAATGCAGCATGATCTAAAATGAAATATTTCAGTGTTTCCAGATCAACGTGGCTTGGAATTTATGTTCCATTGGCCATTTCAAGATTTTGACTTTTAGTCCCACTTTGGGACAATTTTTTTTAAATGTTGGAATTTCCCACAAAATAGAAATTCCTTTTTCTGATGAGCTCTCGATGTGACTTGCCAATGTCAGGTTTGATTAGGGTTAGCATGACTGTTCTGAAGTAGGTCAGTATTTCAGCCATTTTTGAGTCCTCTCGAATTTCAGCCCTGATCCAGAGCTTCTTGCTCCCATATTCTTCGCCAATTGCTATTCAAAGGGAAGAAGTGGCTCCAGAACTTAGCTTCTGGTTGGAACATCTGCTACCCAGGCCTAACATTTGCTGGACTAAGAACCACAGGGTTTGGTGCATAGATACAGTGTTAAGAGGTTTGTTAGGCATTTGAGTATCTACCAAAAACACGTAGTTGCACACAAAGTAGAGGGAGGAAATGGGTTATTGAGACAAATATTGTAGATATCAAATGAAGCGCGAAGCAAGCAATGGGCTGTCCGTTTACCTGGCAACTGAACATTTCCTTGAACCCATGCTCATGGTCCCATGTTTATTAGTTTGATCAGTTTTGCCCACAAGATAAAGTCTATACTTTTGTTTTAATTTATGTTTCCTGAAACACTTCCAAGTTTACTTTTAGATCCTGTCAATATTAATGACATGTGGCATTTTAGGTCCTTTATGCTCTATGGCCTAAATTTATGATCATTTTATGTCACTATGTAAAATTCACAATGTGCCAGAAGCGTTATAAATGCAGACAATTTATGGACAGGTTGGGATAAGGTTAAAAAGAATGAATAGTCAATTTTTTCAAATCAGAAACTGTGTGGAGGGCATGTATACTGGGGCATATAAGACACAATGTAGATAGATAACTTCTAGATACATCAAATGTGGGTGCTTTAAAGAGACCTTTGATAGGTAGGTAAATAGACAGATGGATCAACCTAAGGAGTATGCACCAAAAAAATGGTATGCCCAGCACTAAACAGTAAAACCTATAATTTATTGTTAACACAATATTTTGCATTTATCCAGAACTCTATGGACCCAGTCATCATCACCTCAAAAATATTGTTTTCACAATTTGCTTTCTCTGCAGAAATAATAACCTTAACTCTGCCCCTGTTGGGATGCCAGCTTGCCATCAGTGCCTTATCAAAGTACCACCCCTCCTTATACAACACAGACACATCCACGGCTAACAGCACTGGGAGGAGGTGGAGAGATCCTCCTTTCGAAGGCTTAATGGAGCAGAGACCACTGGTGCTTACACATCATAAGGAAAGGGTTGGACATTGATGGGGGCCTGGGGAAGACAGAGGACATTTGGATGACCCCAGTCCACTGCCACCACCAAGCCCCATAACTGTAGATATACAGGTTTCAGAGTAGCAGCCGTGTTAGTCTGTATTTGCAAAAAGAACAGGAGGACTTGTGGCACCTTCGAGACTAACCAATTTATTTGAGCATAAGCTTTCGTGAGCTACAGCTCACTTCATCGGATGCATCTGATGAAGTGAGCTGTAGCTCACGAAAGCTTATGCTCAAATAAATTGGTTAGTCTCGAAGGTGCCACAAGTACTCCTTTTTTTTTTTTGTAGATATACAGCAGCATTAACTGCAATGTATTAGCAGATCTGAAGCAACAAGTCAGTAATTCTCTCCCCTGGCACTGAATACGAATGCAGCTCTACAGCGCTGGGGAAACCATCCCCATCCAGGCCAGGCCAGGGCCAGAAGGAAATGGTTCCCTGACATTCCACATGGGGAAAATGAGATGTCACAGGAGGGGAACTTTCCTCACACTCCCTAACGCACATCTCTAAGGAGTGGGGGCTGGCATCAGGTGGGGCCGAGCAAAAGGCATGGTGTTAGTCCTGCTCACTTCCCTTTCGAATGAGCTGGAGCGTGAGATAGAGGGTAAGTTCCTTTCTGGAGTGTTCCTGCTTCTCTGTTCATGCACCTCAAAAACCCACAAGGCTGACGCTTCACTGTGCCCTTGTTTGAATTGATTTTCCTCATAGAAGGAAACAGCCCATCTTGGCAGGGTGGTAATCAACATTCTCATTAGAAGCTGGCTCCATTTCATTATGGCATGAGAAAGAGGGAGAGGGGGAACCTTGCCATACTTTGATCCATGGATATTACAAAATCGTTTCCAGAATGAGGAATGTTTTGCATCTTTTATAGGAACCAGTGACCACATCCTTTCATCCTTCAAACGAAAACTTCAGATCTCTCCTTGACGTCTCCTCTGCTCTGCTCCACCTCCAAGTGGCCTTTTATTTAAAGCTACCTGGAAATCCCATCAAATGACTTATTTGTAAATCCTCTTCCCTCCCACCCCCAAAATAATGCTGGCTTTCCCTCCATCCTGGCAGCAGGCTTAGAACCAAAACATTTGTAACTCCGGGGCGCCGATAATAATCCTTAACACTTGTAGAGCAATTTTCACCTTCACGGTGCTTTAGGGTCCTTAAGTAATTAATCGTCGACTCTGGGAGGGAGGGAAGTAAGTGTCGTTAGCCCAATGTTACCCATGCGGAAGTTAATGCGGAAAGGCCAAGACCCACATTCCCAAAAGGAGTTGCACATTTTGGGAGCCCAAAGTGACGTCCCTCCAACTCGATTTGCAGAGGAGTGAAATACCTGCAATACCTGCAATGGCAGCTGTGTGCGGTCAGCCCCTCTGGAAATCATAGCCTGGGGGCATGAAGTGGGGTTCGCAAAAATCGGAGGCACCCAAAATGAATGGCACTATCAAAAATGCTGGTTGAGGCCAGTTGAGGCCGTAGAGATTCACTGTCAGAACCAGTATTAAAGCTCTGGGCTGCCCTTCCTGCTGTCAGAGCACTAGGTGATGGCTCCCAGTTGGCGGATTAGCCCCTCGACTGTCCATAGTGCAGGCCTGTCTCCATAAAGGACCCATTGCAGGTAGCAATAATAATCATCAAGGTTATCCAGATTAGACCCAGCTATTTTGGATTTCCCCCCATACATCTGGACTCCTCTAAAATACCAATGCTTAGGGCTATTCCTATTCATGACAACCCTGCCTGCTCATCTGTTATTAATGGAGCCTTTGATGGCAGCTCTCTGTGTAGTCAGCATTCTTCCTGGTCGTTACCCTTTTGTAGAGAAAGCTGGAGGAGGGGGGTGCAAGTGGAAATAGAGAAGTATGCAGATCACGCCATTAAAATTTTATGTGAATTCAAAAATTCAGTGTTGACTTCCTGACGCACATAGGCATGAAAATCCTAGTGAGCAGGCTCATTGTTACCGAAATCAAATGGCTGAAGAGTCACTAATGAGGCAGACAAGCAGCTTCACTCATCCTCTGAGGGTTTGAAGGCAAGAAGAGAAGAAGGAGCACACTACATTATTCATATCGTCTTGTTTGAGCTTCAAATCCAAGGAAGTCACAACGAGGGGGGATTTGGATCATGCCCGTGACCTGCTTGGCTCAGGAGTGGGGGAGGCTTTAAAAGTCCTGTCACCTAATTGACAACATCTCATTCCAGATTCAGCTCTCGCACGGCTCTGATCACACTCCCGCCTGCTGGTGCTTCCCATTGGTACATGCGCTGGTGTGATAGTCACAAGCATGTGACACAATCCCCTGAAAGGGGAGGGCGCCCCGGGAAGGGAACGCAGGGGGAGAGCCTTGTTGACGTTCCCCGCTGAGCTCCCTTCGGCCTGGGCCCACCACGAGGCTCTGAGCCCTGGCTCTGCTCTGGATGTCGCTCTGGCTTGGACACAGCCAGCAGGGGAGGAGTGTGGTGCTCATTCCTTCTCACATTTCCTGCCTCCTCCTGTCCTCTGGTGTTGATCTGGGCCCCTGTTTCTCTGTGGTGCCCATCTTGCCATCTCTGGCTCAGAGTCTGCGCCCAGCTGGCACCAGCTACATCCAGAGTCGAGTCACATCAATGCTTCCCTCCGCTCTTCACCACAGTAACTGTCCCTTTCCCGAAAAGAAAAGGAGTACTTCTGGCACCTTAGAGACTAACCAATTTATCTGAGCATGAGCTTTCGTGAGCTACAGCTCACTGCATCGGATGCATGCAGTGGAAAATACAGTGGGGAGATTTAGATACACAGAGAACATGAAACACTGGGTGTTACCATACACACCGTAACCAGAGTGATCAGGTAAGGTGAGCTATTACCAGCAGGAGAGCCGGGCGGGGGGGGGGGGGGGGGAGGGACCTTTTGTAGTGATAATCAAGTTGGGCCATTTCCAGCAGTTGACAAGAACGTCTGAGGATCAGCGGGGAGAGGAATAAACATGGGGAAATAGTTTTACTTTGTGTAATGACCCATCCACTCCCAGTCTCTATTCAAGCCTAAGTTAATTGTATCCAGTTTGCAAATTAATTCCAATTCAGCAGTCTCTCGTTGCCTGTCTCTCTGCCCAGTCTCTCCGTTCCCTGAATGGCCTGTCTCTCTTTCCCCTCCTCTTCGCTAGCCCCAGGGCAAGGGTAGAGAGCTGGACTGACCACCTGCCTTTGGCACAGGAACACCCCGCTGACGGTAGGGAATAAAGAACCCTGTGCAGCTGAAATAGGAGCCAGCCCAGCCCGGGTCCCAGCCCCCATCTCTCTGGGGCACCATCACTGGAGCACTCAGCGAACATTGGCCATGAACTTCCTGTGCCTCTGGGGTCAGCCAGCCCAGGAAGCCGGGGAAGGGCAGAGCCATGAGAGATGTTGCCCCTGTAGGGCCAGAGACACCCACCCCTCCCCACTAATTCCATTCATGTCTGGCCATTCTGGGCCCCAATGTAACAGAGATGCCCTCCGAGGGCAACTGTTAGCACCCAGCAGCCTTATCCCTGCCTCCACCCACTGCTGATTTGGCTTCTTGGTAGGAGAGAGGGGGAGCTTGCTCCCGAGCCACCTCATGTCTGTGCATTACCGTCCTCTCGTGCTTTGGGATCATCCATCCAGTTAGCTAATGTAATGCCAATATTTAAGAAGGGTTCTAGAGGTGATCCTGGCAATTACAGACCAGTAAGTCTAACGTCAGCACCGGGCAAATTAGTTGAAACAATAGTAAAGAATAAAATTGTCAGAAACACAGAAGAACATAAATTGTTGTGGAAAAGTCAACATGGTTTCTGTAAAGGGAGATCGTGTCTTACTAATCTATTAGAGTTCTTTGAGGGGGTCAACAAACATGTGGACAAGGGGGATCCAGTGGACATAGGGTACTTAGATTTCCAGAAAGCCTTTGACAAGGTCCCTCACCAAAGGCTCTTACGTAAATTAAGTTGTCATGGGATAAGAAGGAAAATCCTTTCATAGATTGAGAACTGGTTAAAAGACAGGCAACAAAGTGTAGGAAAAACTGGTAAGTTTTCAGAATGGAGAGGGGTAACTAGTGGTGTTCCCCAAGGGTCAGTCCTAGGACCAATCCTATTCAACCTATTCATAAATCATCTGGAGAAAGGGATAAACAGTGAGGTGGCAAAGTTTGCAGATGATACTAAACTGCTCAAGATAGTTAAGACCAAAGCAGACAGTTTTGTGAGATCTTTTTGAAGTTCTTCACAAAGTGATGGGGCAACAAAATGGCAAATGAAATTTAATGTGGATAAATGTAAAGTAAGCACATTGGAAAAAATAACCTCAATTATACATACAATATGATGGGGGCTAATTTAGCTACAACTAATCAGGAGAAAGACCTTGGAGTCACCGTGGACAGTTCTCTGAAGATGTCCATGCAGTGTGCAGCAGCAGTCAAAAAAGCAAACGGGATGTTAGGAATCATTAAAAAAGGAATAGAGAATAAGACGGAGAATATCTTATTGCCTTTATATAAATCCATGGTACGCCCACATCTTGAATATTGCGTACAGATGTGGTCCCCTCATCTCAAAAAAGGTATACTGGCATTAGAAAAGGTTCAGAAAAGGGCAACTAAAATTATTAGGGGTTTGGAACAGGTCTCATACGAGGAGAGAGTAAAGGGGCTAGGACTTTTCAGCTTGGAAAAGAGGAGACTAAGGGGGGATATGATAGAGGTCTATAAAATCACGAGTGGTGTGGAGAAAGTGAATAAGGAAAAGTTATTTACTTGTTCCCATAATATCAGAACTAGGGGCCACCAAATGAAATTAATGTGTAGCAGATTTAAAACAAATAAAAGGAAGTTCTTCTTCACTCAGCACACAGTCAACCTGTGGAACTCCTTGCCTGAGGAGGTTGTGAAGGCTAGGACTATAACAGGGTTTAAAAGAGAACTGGATAAATTCATGGAGGTTAAGTCCATTAATGGCTATTGGCCAGGATAGGTAAGGAATGGTGTCCCTAGCCTCTGTTTGTCAGAGGGTGGAGATGGATGGCAGGAGAGAGATCACTAGATCATTACCTGGTAAGTTCACTCCCTCTGGGGCACCTGGCATTGGCCACTGTCGGTAGACAGGACACTGAGCTGGATGGACCTTTGGTCTGACCCTGTCTGGCCGTTCTACGTTCTAACCGAATCCACAATCTGTGGGTGGCAGGATCGCCCTGAAGTGGCTTGAATGGGGAGCGAGGCTGCTCTGGGGCAGGTCGGGGAGGGCAGCCCCGCCACCAGGGAGCGGATCACTTGAGAGCAACAGCAGCAGAGCAGAGGTGGCTGCACGCCCTGGTGCCTGGGACACGAGTGTGGGAATCCAGAGATCCGGCTTCTGTTCCTGAATCTGTGACTCTTCTGCTGTACGACCCTGGGCAAGTCACTTCATCTTGCAGGGCCTCTGTTCCCTCTGATCTGTTCTCTTTATTCAGGCTGTCAGCTCTTTGGGACAGAGACTGTCTGTCTGTACGGCGCCCTGCTCTGAAGGGAGCTTGGCCAAGGCCTTGAGGTGATGGTGCAAAACAAATTGTAATTGCTGCCACGTAGACTAATTATAATTGTGTATTAATTGCAGCGTGGTCATGGCCAGAAGCCCCAGCCAGGGCCCAGAACCCCTTTGTGTCAGGCGCTGGGCAAACACAGAACAAAGAGCCAATCTCAGCCTCAGCAAAGTACTAACTCTCCCCATCCATGGGTTCCGAAACAGAATGCAAAGCCCTGTCCAGCGAGCGCTGGGGTGGGTGTGGTGTGAATTCAGACCCTGCCCCATGCCGCACTGCAGGGAGGAAGAAGTGTTACGTTTCTAATGCTTTGAAACATTCCCCCCCCCCCCCCCCCCGTCTCCAGTGGAGAAAGTGCAAACTCTTTTAAAAGAAAAAAAAAAGGGAAAGCGAGCGAGAAAAATGGCTATGAGAATGAGACACATCTGTGCAAGCAGGGGCAGTGCACGCAGTACAACTGGTGACCAAGCACACACAACTAATAAACAGATTCCCTGAGTACTTCTGCATTTTGTAATTATTACTGGGCCATAAAAATCCCTTCTCCCTCCTGCCAACATTATCTTAGTAAACTTTATGAGTGCTCATGAGGTTAATGCAGGGCTATAAATCTGCAATGGGTCGAACAAGTGAGAGGAGAGGAAGTGTTCGTAAATCTGTTGGAATTGCTCCAGTTTGTTTATTTAATAAAATACTGTTTCATAAAAATGCTCATAGACTCCTGGCTGGGCCCTAAGCTGGCAGTTTAGGGCAGTGGGTGGGGGGAGGCTCAGCTCTGTGGAAGTTCTCCTTTGCACACAGCTATTTATCTGTCCCGTCTGTCTGTCTGATATATCATGCAGGCTGGAACCATAGCCCATTCCACTCATGTGCTGTTTGTTCTCTCTGCAGCCTTTAATAGTTCTATTCAATATTTTAAATTGTGCTACAAAACCAGAACATATGTAGTGCAGCTTGTAAGCAGCTCTCAGCAGCTGCTCTCCAAGGCAGACTTTGAGGATACATCTCCCTGGGCCCTTCCCACATGGATTTCTATGTGAAGTAGGCACCAGTCTTCCCTTTGTTCCTCCTTCCCTGTCTGGAAACGTTAAGTCTGCAGCACAGACAACACTGAGAGCGTAAAAATCTTAAATCAGGCCCTAAAGTCCATGATTTAAATATCTAGATATAAAATAAACGTGTGGTCCTCTTTCTTTGCATTCTGGTTCCACTCGGGGCACGTTTCCCACCTATTCTCCGCAAACATGAAAGTTGCAAACTCTTTTTGAAAACAAAAGCCGAGGTTCTCACATAATCCCTTCCCTCCAGGAGCTGGGGCTTTGGAAAACACCAGCTATTGTTAGCTTTGTGACGGGAAGCAAGATGGGTGAGTCGGGTGAGAGCTCTTGAAAGGCATCCTGGGGGTTTTCTGCCTCTGGGCCTACATTGTGTGTCTCTGGAAAACCCCTCTAGCTTTTGGTCTCCCAATTTGTAGAGTTGAGCTGCCTCTACCTTGCCAGCTGAGGTGGAGTCTGAAGGATCCTTTCCCCCACAGAGCAGCCAAGCAAGCAGAGGCAACAGGCCCAGGGGCGATTTGGGACGAGGAAGCGGGGTGGGTGAGAGTCGCAGGCAGGCAGCAGTGGCCGTGGGGGCAGCAGTCACGCCGTAGTCCTGACTGCGGGGATGTGCGGGACACACACATGCAAAGCAGGCCCTGCTACCAGAGCCGAGACCACCCCAGGGCTCTAGTGTCTGTCCAGGAGGAGGCCAGGGCCCTAGGGGAAGCTCAGCAAGAGCTGCCCACTGACAACCTAGCCCTGCCCCGTGGAAGGGCTGTGCATGGGGTAAATGGGGAGTCTTTGCGCACATGGTGCCTGGAGCAGAGGCCTCTAGGAGTTACTGCAATACAAAGAATAACCCTGGACACAGGCGTTTGGCTTCCAGTCTCGTCTACCTGCCCTTCCCAGAGTCCTTTCTGGGGCACTGCACTCTTAGAGCTGGGTATGGCGCTCTCTGCTTTGCTTGCTCTGGTAGAAACCACGGGCAGGTTTGGTAGCGACAGCCACCGCCGGGCTAGCAGAAAACAATCCTATGCTGTAACAAGAGGAGGTCCTCAGTGGAATGGTAGATTTCCAGATAGGCTGCATAAAAATACAGGGCTAGTGCTGAAGGCAGTGTGAGTAATAGTCAAGGAGCGAGCCTTGCGGCTTCCTATGAAACTCAGCACTCCCCGTGAAGAGTTAACTCAGCACTCCCAGCGCTTGTATGTTCACGCGCTGTAGTCGGGGTATATTTGCTTGGGTTTTACATTGAAATTTGAAATCCACAGTTACAAGGAAACATTTATTTTCTTGCCCTTCAATGATCAAACCAGTGGTGCTGAGGCACAAGGAAGCGAAATTTCCATTAGTGGAGCTGTTTTCTCTTTGCTGTAAAATATCAAATATTTTGACATTTCCATCAGAGTTTTCTTTGTATCAAAGCTTTAATAGCACAATAATCTCAAGGATTTTAGACTTCATAGGTTTTATATTTCTAAGCCCTCCCTGCTTTATAAAAGGGACACTTTTAAAGTTACATGTGTTATTCCTTTCACAAAGACCAAAGAGAAGTCGTAAAAACAGGAACTTTGTGAAGGAACAAGATGGAACAGGCTGACAGGCTGTTTTGGGGTTGAATTTAGTGTAAATCTTCCATTACCAAAGCAGACTGGGTTAATTCCATATAGTGGCACATACACTGTTTGGCAATGGCTTTATGGCATTAAGCCACTGGCTCTCAAACTGGGGTTCAGGGGGTCCGCGAGTCATGTCTGGGGCTGCTGGCCCCACTGATCAACTCCTTCCCCTCCCTCCCAGTGCCCCCTGCACGCTGCAGAACAGCTGTGCAGTGGCATGCAGGAGGTGCTGGGAAGGAGGAGGAGGAGCAGGGACCGGGTGCGCTTGCGGGAGGTGGCGGAAAGAGGCAGGGAAGGGGGTAGGCAGGGGTGGGGTGGGAAGAGCTGGGGCGGGCCTTTGGGGGAAGGAGTGGAGAGGTGGTGGGGCCTGGGGCTGAGCAGGGGTTGAGCACCCCTGGGGAAAATTAGAAACTGGCTTGGGGTCTGTGAAAAATTTTAAATCAAAATAGGGGCCCTCGGATTGCTAAACTTGAGAACCACTGCATTAAGCTATTGTGATTGCTAAGTTATTGGAAAGTCAGGGAGAGGACAATAAGGCATCATCATCCATGTCATGCTCACCAAATGGGAACCCAAGTGTGTCACTGACAGGTGAGATTCAGCACAGCATAGTTTCCTGTGCAGAGAGCAAACTAGGGTCCAACTCCATTTGCACTGGAGTGGCTGCATCTATGACAGTCTTCCAAACTGCAGGCCACTGCAGACAAGCCTTGCACCCCAGCATGCCCATTACTTGGTTCTGATGCTCAGGGACGCAAGGGGGCAGGTTTTTCTTTTCTGCAATCAGTGCAGCGCAAAGACCCAATAACAAGAGTGGCTCCAAGATGCCTGGCTCCGCTGGTGATGCAGATGCCTTCCATCACTTCACACTGCTTCAGCCATCCATTGCATCTCCCTGGGCTGACAGTGGATTTATCCAGTAGAAGTTGGAGACATTCATTTTGCACTCCGGAAAGGAGAGTTCAGTGCAGAAAAATCATAATCCCTGTCACTCCTACCGCAAATTTCACGTGAGGCTCACAAAGCCCTTTGTAACCATTCCATAAGCCAAGCAAAATTCCTTTGAGGTACACCAGCGTCATCATTGCTGGTACATGCATTCGGAAACTGAGGCACTGTGCACATAGAAGACTACCCCAGTATTGAACCATGACCACATACACAGACAGTTACCACGGGCGACGGTGGGCATCGAGCCCAGGAACTTCAGCTCCTGCAACACAAGCTTCTGCCTCTTTGGCTCAAAGATCTGCCTGAGCAGTGGGATAGCAGGAGTCTGTGGGGTGCTAGGAAATTGAATAGAGGACCACAGAGCCCCAGGCTCATGTCCTAACCAAGTGGCTTCTATTCTGTCCTCTAGCGGTTCTCACACCAAGCTCATCACTGTGGTAACGGAGCATCTTCCCGCAGTGCATTAGGCAGCGTGGTTACTACACATGGCACGTTTGTTCCCTCACCCTCTCTCCCAGGTAAGGGTGCACAGTGGAGGATCTGGTCTGGGATCTTTTGTAAATAAATAATATGCACCCAGAGACATGGTGCTGTGCGTGAGAGAAAGCAGGGTCAGAGAAACGCTCCCTGCCCATGGAGTGGAAGGTGGTAAGTGAGCCTTACTGCTGGTGGGAGTTCTTTCCAAAGTTTTAGGCAGGCCCCTGGAAAGCTCAGGCTCCTGGAACATCCCTTCTCTCCAGAGTAGAGAGAGCCAGCTAGCCCTGTCTGCCTCCCCAGTAACACGGCAGGCAGGGTGCAGGGCCAGGCCTGCTGCAGGGCCACGGGCAGCAGGACACAAATGAACACTTGATGACTCAGGAGCAATCTCTGGGGCCAATTGTGTAGGCCAGGTACCATAGCGATGAGGGCCATGCAGGTGCCCAGACAGACCTGACAGCACTGTTCGGTTCTGTGCAGGAGAGGGGAAGAAGGCAGCACGGTCAGCCTTTGGGGGACCAGGGGGCTCCACAGGGGACATGCTAATGTCCTGCCTGCAGCCCAGAGGTGTCTAGCCGCAGGGGAAGCATTGGGCAGGGCTGATGGGGTCCCCCTCAGCCTGGCCTGATATCCTGACCACCTCCCAGATCCAGGAGCTCCTGATATCCTAGCCTGATATCCTGACCACCTCCCAGATCCTGCAGCATCTGCTCAGGGCAAGCAGGGGAGGGGGCATGTGACTGTCTAAGCCTGTTCCAGGGAGGGTCTTTGCTTAGTGACCTGCTGCCTTCTAACAACAGGGCAGGGCTGGGGAGCTAGAGAGATTTTCCCAGGAAGCCTAGCTTGCACAGAGCCCACAGGGGGAGGCTGCATTTACTATCACAAGCTCCAGATCCAAACAAAAGTCTAATAATCCTTGACTCTAGCCACATCCCCACCACCCAACCTAACATCTTACACACTAGACACAGCCCAGAGCCCCACCTCCCAAGAGCACATGAGTAGGGCAGCCAGGCCCAGGCCCTGGAGCAGCCAGACCCCCTTTGAAAGGCCTGAGCCCAATGAGGCTCAGCTGCACCTGATTATCCCAGATTGTTCCAGCTGGGAGTCAGTCTGCTGACCAGCAGGGCCTGGCTTTAGGTGCCCCACTGGGTGGAGGTATAGTATGGGATGTGCTGACACCCCAGGGAGTGCTGGAAGACCTATTCGCTCTCTTACACCCAGTAAATCTAAAGGGGCTAGGTTCAGTTTGGGTCTCCTCTCAGCATCTAGCTTCCCTTCAGCAGGGATCAGAGGCTCCAAAATGACTGCCCAGCCCTCTGCATACAGACAAGAGCCATGAGACTCAAATTAACTGCTAGGCAGCTTGTCTGAGGAATTGTATTTCAGCGGCCATGCCCTGGGGAACACTGGGCAAAAGGAGCAAAGCACACAGGGGCCATAGGGAGCTGGGCAGGGAAGGATCCAGTTAAAATGCATCCGTTTAAGGTAATTCATAGAAACCTCAGCAGAGGAGTTAGCAGCTGGAGCTCTCCCAAGCAGCAATGTGCTAGCTCTTCTAGGCTGAGCAAGACACTAAAGTCATCAGTCCTGCCAAAGGGCTCTTAAAGGTTTCAGATCTAGCCTGTGTAAGGAAGATTCTACCTGCCCACTAGAGATGCTGTCCTAATTCTGATCTGATCTACACTGGATGTTCATGGTGCTGCTCCTGGTTTAAACAGAGATTAGAATCAGGTCTGACATGAAAATCTCATTTGATATTGTAAGAGTCAGGTGTGTACCCTCCTCTAGCCCCATTGAACCTGATCTCTGGGTTGGGAGGCACAGAGAAATAACGAGCATCACCTTTTAAAAACAGGCTAGCTGAGTATTTACAGCTAGTCAGGTTTTATTGATGGAAAAAATGGCTTTTCCCACCAAAACAAACATTTCCACAAAATATCAGGGTTTAGTAAATTCCCCCGACCCCCCCCCCCCCCGAACATTTTTACTGAAAACCAAAAATTTTTACTGAAGACAGTTTTCAAAAAACTAAAATTGTTTTTTAAAACAGAAAATGCTGCTGGCAGAAAACTTTAAAAAAAAAGTTTAAATGTTCTGAAATGTCCTGCAGAAAAAAAACTTTTTTTTTGGAGCAATTCTGTCAATATTTCATTCTTTGCTTGGTAACACACCTATGTTAATGGTATAATCTTGCCTTTTGCTTTTTATTAAATAAATACCTGAGCCTCCAAGGGCAATCAGCCTGCAGGCACCACAGCTTTTGTAGCAGTCTTAAGACGGAGTCCAAGCAAGTATTAAAGGAGATTTCCCCATTGAATTTATAGCATCTCTGAGCTGCTGATTATTTGGGATTTAGTTTGTCTTTGTACCCACTCCACTTATCCCACATTCCACCATGTCCTTCTAAACCAAAACGTGTTCCTGAAATAAGCTTCAGTCCAATCTGTTCGCCAAGTAGAATACGAAGACAGGAACATGCCATGCTGTTGTAGTGAAAGAAGTGAAACCCAGCTGTGTCTGACTCCCAAACAGCCAGGTACGAGAGTCCCCATTCAAGAAGTCCAGTGGCAAATTACTCCCGTAGGAACTGCTTACATCAGTTGTCGCTGAGGACCTTTGCCTGAGGGATGTGGTTGGAGGAATGGAGCGTTTCGAAGACTTTTTTTCTCTGTATTTTTGTGCGGGGGTGGGATATGTCACTGAGCCCTGGAAGGGGCATGGATGAGTTTGTTTGTTGTTTCAGTGTTTGTATGGGCTCAGAGTTCATCAAGACCTTGTTTCAGGATTCTAGCCCTTTTCAGGACAGGAATTTAAACATATGTTTAAGTTCTAGGGAAGCCAAGAGGACTTAAGCATGTGCTTGAAATTAAGCTGGTGCATAAGTACTTTCCTGAACGAGGGCCCTAATAAATAAGTATACATACATGTGGGGCGCAATGCTGCCATATAGGAGCCCTCAGTGACAACCCTGTGGTGATGGTGATGACCAGAGAGACCGAGAGTTCTCTCCTGCTTCTCCAAACTGCGGGCACAATGTGGAGTGTGCAGGAGGCCGTGCTCATTGGTAAGGCCACGGGACGAATGTTGTGCCCAGGCCCGTTCTCATGGTCTGCGTGGGTCTGGCTGGGGAATGTCAGACAAGTCACAGCTGGAGAGTTTGAAATGATCATGAGATCTCCAAATAACCACCGGCAGAAGCATGTTCTTGTGGGCAATGCCCAGGAGTTCGGGCATCTTAGTTCTACTTGTAATGCTGCCACGTGTCGTGCTGTGTGGCCTGGGCCAGGTCACGTCACCTTTCTGGATGCCTGGGAAATGGGCATGACAACCTTCAAGGATCAAAACGGGACTGTACGGCTGGACTCATCATTGCTTTCAAAGCGCTTTGGGATTCCCAGAGGGCATTATGTTTATAGCCCCATAACTGAGCTGCTGGCCACAATATCCCAGGTTAAAGCACATCGCAATCCAACGGTAATAAATCATGGTGAATGAGAAGAAGGGGAAAAGCTTGGTATGTGGTGGGGTAGGGCACTTGCTAGCATTGGGAGTGGCCAGAGGATGGAAAAACGATTCACAACAAAATGCACTGAGTTTGGCTGGCTGAGTTCAGGGGGTCATGAATGCTAGACCTCCACTGAGGTCCTCCATGTTCGCAGGGTTCACAGGACCCCAGTGCTAGCTCACACATCCCATGCATTCCTGCCAGGCCTCTAAACTCAACTGAAGCCAGGACTGTAGATCACTTTGCTTCTCGTGCTGTGTAATTCTCTTTCTAGTCTCCAGGTGCAGTGGTGTCAGCCCTGTCCAGCGCGAGCTCTCCCCACTTGTGCGGCCTGGTCTTACATCAGGTAGTGAGGTGATGGGAAGTGAAGAGACAGTGAGCTGGAAAATGGGTGCTTGAGTCAGATTGATGGGAACACTATTGCTATGGAAACGGAAAGCCTCAGGGTACTGGCCGGCCTGTTCCCTGGTTGTTTGTTTTGGTTTTCCAGTGCGTTCCTCACAAGACAAGGGATTTGCAACTCCAATCCAGGTTGAAAGGAAATGGAGGCACAGGAACTATGCCTCTGTGCACTCCCCAGAAGGAGACACATCCCATGTGCTAGCCTGGGTGAGACCATTTGAAACGTGTGGGGAAGTTTCACCATGAAACAGGCTGCTGGGGCTAAGCAGTTCAGGGACAGATCCTGCTTTGGAAAGGGCCCTCTGTCATGGCAGAGGGAGGCTGAATCCAAATCGCTCACTGTGCTGTCTGGATCTGGATTGCATGCATCGGGGCCTAGGCGTGGTTTCAGAGATGCACAGCTACTCCACCATCATGCAGAAGAAATCTGCATCTAGGGATGAAATCACATGTAACTTCACAGGTGATAACACAGGTGGGCACATGTCAGCTCAGAGAAGATCATAGAGCACACGGCAAACATTTGCAGAACAGTGTGTGCTTCTTGACAAATGGGTTACTAATGCTCAGGTTATTAGCACGGCTTCTGCCATGAACGTTAATTTCTAAAGCTGCTTCCCATTGCCACAAAGTCCAGATCTGCTACACGGGGTTAGAAACAAAATTTTACTGAATTACAAAGGGCCTCCAGTCAGGATTCCACTTTCCTGGTGGAATGTAAATGTCTCTTTTTAGAAGGAAATTGCTTTGAAGTTACTATTTCCCTCAATTTGACAATAATCTGCTTAATGTTTTGTGTCAAACTAATTACAGCATAATTACCGTTTTTAAAAATAACAGGTGTTTTAATTGTTGCAGGGTTACACAATTATGTTGTAGAAATAGCTTGTTTTACACTCAGCCTTAGTTTAGCAAGTGCATAGGTAACCTTCGACTATTAACTAACGTGCTGTACAACAGTAAAACATCCCCATGCCCCTAGTTAGCAACATCCGTCTCCTGCTTCATCTCCCCCGTCTCTTGTCCTGTTCTCCCTCTCTGGCTGCATGATCCCCAACCTGCATTTCCCTAGTTGTATCTCATTTGCATCTCTCATGCCTAGTTCCTCACAAGCACTCCGTTTTCTCCTCCTCTGTGTTTCTCTCTCCTTCCCAGCTGAGTTGCCTCTCCACCATCCTTGGCTAACATCTCCTTCCCAGTCCTGTATTTGCCTGTAGCTGAGCAGCGGCCTTTTACCTTATGTTCTCTCAGCACGTCTGTCTTCCCCTCTGAGTTTTCCGCATATTTCCTTTCCCTCTTAATTTTGTGTCTTTACAGCGGTATTTTAAGTGTTTGAAACCTCTCTTCTCCTCCTTGTTTTTTGATGTGTTGATTTTCTGGTTTTCCATTTGTTTTCTGCAGACAGCAATTTTTCATCTCTGGTAGCAGGAATAATTAGTAATGATTCATAGGAAGGGTTATAATGCACTATTAGGTGATGGTTTGCAACGTGTTGCAGAGACAGTTATCAGTGATTTCACAATAATTAATAGATGATTGTCTAGCACCTGTTACAAACCCTTGCAGAGTGGCGTAGATACAGAGATTTATACCTTTCTCCACAAGACCCAATAACACACTTTAAAACAATTTATTCAGGGGCAGTAGGAACATAGAAGCAAAGAATGTTGGCCATACTTACTGGATGGGGAACTCTATCCTGGGAAGCACGGACTCTGAAAAAGATTTGGGTGTCGTGGGTAAATCAGTTGAACATGAGCCCCCAGTGTGATGCTGTGACCAAAAGAGCTAATGCCATCCTGGGATGCATAAACAGGGAATCTCAAGCAGGAGTAAAGAGGTTATTTTACCTCTGTATTTGTCACTGATTTGGCCATGGCTGGAATCCTGTGTCCAGTTCCGATTCCCACAATTTAAGAAGGATATTGACAAATTAGAGAGGGTTCAGAGAAGAGCCACAAGAATGATTAAAGGATTAGAATACTTATTTTATAACGATAGACTCAAAGAGCTCAATCTATTTAGCATAAACAGAAAGTTAAGGGGTGACTTGATTACAGTCCTTAAGTATCTACATAGGGAACAAATATTTAATAGTGGCCTCTTCAGTTGAGCAGAGGAAGGCAAAACATGATCCAATGGCTGGAAGTTAAAGCTAGACAAATTCAGACTGGAAATAAGATGTCCTTTTTTAACAGTGAGGGCAATTAACCAAAAAGAAAAGGAGTACGTGTGGCACCTTAGAGACTAACCAATTTATTTGAGCATAAGCTTTCGTGAGCTACAGCTCACTAACCAGTAGAACAATTTACCAAGGGTCATGGTGGATTCTTCATCACTGACAATTTTTGAATGAAGATGGGATGTTTTTCTAAAAGCTCTGCTCTAGGAATGATTTTGCAAAGTTCTCTGGCTTGTGCTATACAGAAGGTCAGACAAGATGATCCAATGCTCCGTTCTGGCCTTGGAATCTATGAATAATTTTCTTTATTCCTTTAGGCCTCAATATTGAAATGATCTCTCTGCAAATTCAGGGCTCTACCTCCAATGAGTCCATTGCAGGATTGGGGCTTTCTTAATTAAATGAAGGGAACGTTCCTAAATATAGTATGAATTTCCCTCCTGTGCTGTTCTCTCTCACTTTCAGTGCAAGGATCTGAAGTGAATCTCTGGCACATGCATTCTTTGTGATAAAGCTTTAGTATTTTCACTGCAAGGCTCATATTTTTTCCCCAACGTAATGAGTGACAATTAACATAAATAATGTGATTGTTCCATTTAAGATCATTTAACCTGTCTTTAGTTTTGTCACATGGAGAGCTGCAAAAATGCAAGTGCTGCCACTGTTTTGTTTTCCTGCTGGGAAACCCGTAAGCTTTCCCCCTTTGAGCTCAGTTAGTGAGGGGCGGGTTTGGAGGGGCAATTTGGGAACATTCGCCTCAAATAATTTACTGACAATTTTGCAAAAAGTTTTATTACTTTTTTGTCCTGTGCCCAGCGGTATCAATAATGTGATCACTTCACCATGGGCTTTCTGCTTCAAGTGAATATTCATGAATACTTTTTGGCAGAAATTGCGCAGTTCTTGTGATGAGTGAACTTCAGAAAGTTTGCAGTAATTCAGCTGAGAGACTCCCAAAAGTTTATATTTTTTTCTAAAGACATCTAAGTTTGCTAACAACAACAAGAGGACCCTACCTGAACACTCTATGAACCTCTGTCAATAAAACCAACCAAAAAACAAACAAAAATACCAGAAGACTATACAATAATAGTAAATAACTAGGCAGCACAAAATTAATCCAAACTCCCCATTTGTCTCTAAGCATCACCCCCAATAATGTTTACTTCTTCAGCATCCTCCTGAGAATATGTGCCCTGAGTGTCAGCAGATATGCAGTATTTTGGAGCAAGAAGGGGAGTGCATGGCAAGAAGAGGGCTCCTGACAGAGAATACCTTACCATCAATCCCCTCTCCTTTATCCCACATGGGGTTCCCTTCAAATTCCTGTGCCAATCTCCGCTGTGGACACGTGTCTCAAGGAGAGAGGCATTTCAGGGAGGAATCTGCCTTCCTGGGGTCTCTTGCTTCTCCTCTCCACGTTTCATCTTTCTCCTTTTCTTTCCTTCAAGCAGGAATAGCCATGCACTGGAGTATCACAGCTCTGTGTTGTTGGCATTGAGCCCAGTGGTGCTAAGGAAAGTCACCTAATGAATGACTGGCTTTGCCTCCCTGCTGCAAGTTAACACTGAGATCTTACTCAGCAGAAAGCCAGTGTGAGTAATGGAGATCCCTTCCCCATGACATACTCCAGTCTCTTAGTCCCATGTGCTTTTATCACGGATCTGGCACTATACATGGTACATGAATGTCTTCTCTGATCTGGATGCAACTCCAAACTGCAAGTTCATGCATCCTAAACAAATGTTACTGATTCTATACACATTCCATCCTTTCACCTTTACTGCAGAAAGTAGAAACCAAATGTTTTTGCCGTTCTCTAAAATCAGCATTAACCAAGATGATCAGGGGAGCTCTAGTGAAAAACATGAAAAACATTGGGGAAAAAACACCTCTAGAACCTAGTGACATGGAGAAAAGCTCTAGTGAAAAACATGGAGAAAAGCTCTAGTGAAAAACATGAAAAACAGCATTAACCAAGATGATCAGGGGAGCTCTAGTGAAAAACATGAAAAACATTGGGGAAAAAACACCTCTAGAACCTAGTGACATGGAGAAAAGCTCTAGCGAAAAACATGAAAAACATTGGGGAAAAACACCTCTAGAACCTAGTGACATGGAGAAAAGCTCTAGCGAAAAACATGAAAAACATTGGGGAAAAAACACCTCTAGAACCTAGTGACATGGAGAAAAGCCAAACTCCCATCCCTCACCAACCTAGAGCAAACTGGAATATGAAATGGCAAAATGGTGACTTCAACCAGCAAACAGATTGAACTAGTCCAGCAAGTAGAGAGATACAGTCTGGACAGGCTTGAAGTCTGCAAGAGCTAGTGGGAGAGGGAAAGAAAGTGCTGCATGGTAGAAAAAGACAGTCATGGATAATGGCAAAGGATACAAAGGAAAAAGTAGAAGGCAGATTGTCAACAGAAGCAGAGAAAGCAATGATCCAGTGATAGCCAGGAGCCTGCAAGTAATCTTCAAGTACTGCTCAGAGCAAAGTTTCAGTTCAATAACATCAGACAATAAAGATTTTTAAGCGCGATGTTCTAGTAATTATGGAGAAATTAAGTGGAGGTACAGACAGCACCCAGCGTGAAGGAGTTATGAGTAAACAAGGTCTGCACAAGAAAAATGACAATGGAAAGTGGCTTAAAGAGAGTTATTCAAGATTAATAACATGGTTATTGGAGGCACTTTGTTCAAATGTAAGGGCATTCATAAATACTCCTGGACATCACCAGATGGGCACACAGTGAACCAGATTAATCATGTTGTTATTTGTTATGTCACGTGTTGTCAGCAATGAGCAAGGTCAGCAAAACAGTCAAACTGAACTATCCAGCAATGTGAGAGTTTTCCATAGAAGTTTCAGAGTAACAGCCGTGTTAGTCTGTATTCGCAAAAAGAAAAGGAGTACTTGTGGCACCTTAGAGACTAACCAATTTATTTGAGCATAAGCTTTCGTGAGCTACAGCTCACTTCATCGGATAGAAGTATCCATAGAAGATCCATAGAAGTAACACTCTTAGAATCATAGAACTGGAAGGGACCTTGAGAGGTCTCTAGTCCAGTCCCCTGCACTCAAGGCAGGACTAAGTATTATCTAGACCATCCCTGAAAGGTGTTTGTTTGGACATCAGCCACACTATCAGAGGCTCGTTCACCTGCACATCTACCAATGTGATATATGCCATCATGTGCCAGCAATGCCCCTCTGCCATGTACATTGGTCAAACTGGACAGTCTCTACGTAAAAGAATAAATGGACACAAATCAGACGTCAAGAATTATAACATTCAAAAAACAGTTGGAGAACACTTCAATCTCTCTGGTCACTCGATTACAGACCTAAAAGTGGGAATTCTTCAACAAAAAAACTTCAGAAACAGACTCCAACGAGAGACTGCTGAATTGGAATTAATTTGTAAACTGGATACAATTAACTTAGGCTTGAATAAAGACTGGGAGTGGATGGGTCACTACACAAAGTAAAACTATTTCCCCATGTTTATTCCCCCCCACCCCCCACTGTTCCTCAGACGTTCTTGTCAACTGCTGGAAATGGCCCACCTTGATTATCGCTACAAAAGGTTCACCCCCCCTCCCCCCCTGCTGGTAATAGCTCACCTTACCTGATCACTCTTGCTACAGTGTGTATGGTAACACCCATTGTTTCATGTTCTCTATGTATATAAATCTCCCCACTGTATTTTCCACTGAATGCATCCGATGAACTGAGCTGTAGCTCACAAAAGCTTATGTTCAAATAAATTGGTTAGTCTCTAAGGTGCCACAAGTACTCCTGTTCTTTTTGCGGATACAGACTAACACGGCAGCTACTCTGAAACCAGAGAATATAAGAGAGAACTTGTTGAAATAAAACATTCCAATTGACCCAAACCTCAATTTTTTTCAGAGTTTTGGTTCCCGAAAAAACAACTCTTTGTCCTAATTTGTGATGGGAAAGTTCTCATTTTTTTCCTCAGGACTAGAAAACCATTCTCTGTTAAACATGATTTTAATCAGACCGGAGTTTGTTCTGTCTGAATTGTACTTTTCAGAGTTTGTCAAGAGTGCTCAGAGCCAGGGAGGGTGTTCTTTGACGTGGTTAGTACAGATCCCAGTAAATAAATACATTAATCAGCGATATTTCTGGAGAGCTAAGGGTTTCCATTTTCCTAGCTTTTACATATTCCAAAATTTGGAGGAATCTGAAGAACAACTGATAGTGAGAGTACTGGCAGTTGTCTGTGGCAAAGGCTATTTTGAGGAAGCAGGAGTCAGCAGACTCACTGAATAAGAGGATTTGTAAGACAGAATGAAGTACAGCTGTTTGATAAATGGGAGGAAAAAACAAGGGTGACCAGATGTTCTGATTTTATAGGGACAGTACCGATATTTGGGGCATTGTCTGAGGTAGGCAACTATTGCCCCCCTCTCCTCCTGTCCTGATTTTTCACACTTGCTATCTGGGCACTCTAGAAAAACCTCACAAATATTTTTGAAAATTAAAAAACAACTGATTTCAAAAATGTTCATGAAATGGGGTTTTTTTTTTTTTTACCAAAACCATTTGGTTTCAAAGAAGATTTTTGCCTCCTTTCTCCATCTCTAAATGGGGCTAATAAAACTTATTCACATTAACTAGCTCCCACAATGATGAATGTCCTAGAAATTACACAGATGACAAACAAAGATCGATTGAGAGATGGCTCCAGCTTTAATGAGGTAACGTATGCAGAGCACTGTGTAAATGGAAATTGCTAAATTGCTTTACACACACACACACACACACACACACACGTATTAAATACCATAATTATAGTAGGTGGAGGGTATCCCAAAGTCAGCAGGCTCCCACTCAATCTATGATTGTATGGCAAACTTTTGTGCTGTTAACTCAATATAAATATCAGTGGGGTGCCCAGCTGGTGGAACTCCAGAGCACCTTTTCTGCACACAATGCAAGCAAGAATTTGTAAATTCAGTGGTGAGACCAGCCCTGCTTTTCTATGGTTAAATGGACTTACACATAACTGTTTTCCTCTTCACGTCTCCCCCACGTAACATGATTTGATGCTTTTTTTCCCCCTATGCGTCAGGGTTTTAAAACCAGTCTTCCTAATAGGGCTAGACATAATTCAGAGCCTTAATGATAGATTAAATACCAAATACCTTAACATTTCAGAAATGACATTTATTATACAGAGTTGTAAATAGAGAAAAAAATTACAATAGAGCACAGTGTAGATCTTACATAAACGGCACCAGTTCTGTGTAATGACTATGATAATGTCAGTGCTAACAAGCAGATAATTGGCATCATTGAGATAATTTTTGGCACCTTATGCAGAGGGGAAACTGCTCTGCATAATTATTTTACCTAGGAATATTCTTTATTTAACAGATCTATTTGCATAACAGTTGGAACTTTCTGTAAGCTATAAGAAGTGTTTAAAATGTTGATTTGTTTTATCCACTAAGTAATTGCTTATTCATGAGAACTGGCACCTGAAGACTTTATTAATTGAGCTAGAGTGACCCAATGGAAGCAACAACCACATATTGGATCTACAGGTCCAAACAGGGACAAAATTAGTGGACCACTGACAACCACCTAATAGACTTTTATTGCTGTATAAAACTGCCATTTATTGTAGCAAAACTTTATTTAACTTTTTCAAAATTGATAAATTCACTGTTGAACTGTATGTAGAATGCACCTGCTGGGCTGCTGAATAGTCCCTCAGGTAAAAAGAAAAGGAGTACTTGTGGCACCTTAGAGACTAACAGTTTATTTGAGCATGAGCTTTCGTGAGCTACAGCTCACTTCATCGGATGCATCCGATGAAGTGAGCTGTAGCTCACGAAAGCTCATGCTCAAATAAACTGGTTAGTCTCTAAGGTGCCACAAGTACTCCTTTTCTTTTTACGAATACAGACTAACACGGCTGTTACTCTGAGTCCCTCAGGAGTTATCACAGGGCTCTTTGCTTCTCATTATAAACCTAAACTATGGCAGAGATGTTTCAAAGACACAAATGGGAGTTAAAATGGGGCTTTTGATGGGAGTTGGGTGCCTTTGGTCCCTTAAAAATCTCTGCCCCTACAGTCATGTATTTACCTGGAGAAAAGCTGGAGGAAATCTTGGCTTAATGAGAATCCAGTCGCTGGCTTTGGGCTGACCCTGTCCTTTGAAATGAAGTCTTCAATGGGATTTTAAATTATGAAAATGCCTCTTACAAGCAGGGGTTGTACCATTGTGTGCAAGTGCCCTAGAGGGGCGAATCAGTGCTGGAATTCATCTTCTCTCCTGGTCCTCTCCTGCGTCGGGGGCAGCCGTGCCACACCGAACACTCCAGAGTGGGGGGACATAAATCCTCAGGCTCTGGGGGCTGCGCAAACCACCTGCTAAGGCTACAGCTGCGCTCGGGAGTTGGGGAGGGAGTCCCAGCTTGTACCGACATATTGATGCTAGCTCCCCTTGAGTTAGTGCTCTAACAAGGGTAGTGTCGCCGCAGTGGCCTGGGCAGTGGCATGTGATAGCCACCCTAAGTGCAACCCTGCTAGGACCCCACGGGATGTACTCGGGCAGCAGCTCCAGTTGCCGCTCAGTGCGCTCATGCTACCACAGCTCCGCTACCAGTTTTCATGTGCTGGCAGCATCTCTGTGGGCTGCGAATCCCACCCCAGCGCCAAGTGTGGACGTAGCCTAAGAGCGGTTAGGAATCATAGAATCACAGGACTGGAAGGGACCTCGAGAGGTCATCTAGGCCAGTCCCCTGCGCTCATGGCAGGACTAAGTGCTTTCTAGCCCATCCCTGACAGGTGTTTGTTTGACCTTTTCCTAAAAACCTCCAATGAGGGAGATTCCGCAACCTCCCTGGGCAATTTGTTCCAGTGCTTCACCACCCTGACAGTCAGGAAGTTTTTCCTAATGTCCAACCTAAACCTCCCTTGCTGCAATTTAAGCCCATTGCTTCTTGTCTTGTCTGCAACGGCTAAGGAGAGCAATTTTTCTCCCTTCTCTTTATAACAACCATTTGCGCACTTGAAAGCTGTTATCGTGTCCCCCCTCAGTGTTCTCTTCTCCAAACTAAACAAACCCAGTTTTTTCAATCTTTCGTCATAGGTCATGTTTTCTAGACTTTAATCATTTTTGTTGCTCTTCTCTGGACTTTCTCTAATTTGTCCACATCTTTCCTGAAATGTGGCACCCAGAACTGGACATAATACTCCAGTTGAGGCCTTCTCAGTGCTGAGTAAAGTGGAAGAATTTCTTCTTGTGTCTTGCTTACAACACTCCTGCTAATGCATCCCAGAATGATGTTTGCTTTTTTTGCAACAGTGTTACACTGTTGACTCATATTTAGCTTGTGGTCCACTATGACCCCCAGATCCCTTTCCACAGTACTCCTTCCTAGGCAGTCATTTCCCATTTTGTATTTGTGAAATTGATACTTCCTTCCTAAGTGGAGTACTTTGCATTTGTCCTTATGGAATTTCATCCTATTTATTTCAGACCTTTTTTCCAGTTGGTCAAGATCATTTTGAATTCTAATCCTGTCCTCCAAAGCGCTTACAACCCCTCCCAGGTTGATATTGTCCACAAACTTTATAACTATACTCTTTTTGCCATTATCCAAATCATTTATGAAGATATTGAATAGAGCCAGACCCAGGATGGATGCCTGTGGGACTTCACTCGACATGCCCTTCCAGCCTGACTGTAAACCACTGATAACTACTCTGACTACGGTTTTACAACCAGTTATATATCACTTACAGTAGGTTCATCTGGGCTATATTTCCCTAGTTTGCTTATGAGAAGGTCATGTGAGAAAGTACCAAAAGCCTTACTGAAGTTGAGATATATCACATCACATCAAGGTTGTTACCCTGTCAAAGAGGGATATTAGGCTGGTTTGACCTCATGCATTCTTGACAAATCCATGTTGACTGTTACTTATCATTGTATTCTATTCTAGGGGCTTACAAATTGATTGTTTGATTATTTGCTCCATTATCTTTCGAGGTACTGAAGTTAAGTTGACCAGTCTATAATTCCTTGGGTTGTCCTTATTCCCCTTTTTATAGATAGGTACTGTATTTGCCCTTCCCAGTCCTCTGGGATCTCTTTCATCCTCAATGAGTTCTCAAAGATAATCGCTAATGGCTCAGAGATCTCTTCAGCCAGTTCCTTCTGTATTCTAGGGTTTATTTCATCAGGCCCTGCCGACTTGAAGACATCTAACTTGTTAATTTGTTCTTACCCTATTTTAGCCTTAGATTCTATCCCATTTACACTGATGTTCACTGTGTTAGTCATCTGATCACTGCTAACATTTTTGGTGAAAACTGAAACAATAAAAGGCATTTAACACATTGGCCATTGCTGCGTTTTCTGCTAGTGTCTTTCCCTCCTCACTGAATATTGGGCCTACCCTGTCCTTGGTCTTTCTGTTACATCTAATGTATTTGTAAAATGTTCTCTTGTTACGCCTTTATGTCTCTAGCTAGTTTAATGTAACTTTGTGCCTCGGCCTTCCTACTTTTGTTCCTACATCCTTGTGCTGTTTTTTTCATATTCATCCTTCCCTGATATGCAGGTGATCCCATGACTGCCCATAATGCTGGTGTTCCTTGCACCTTAGTCTGAACATCTGGCACTGGCCAAAGACAGGATTCTGGGCTGGATGGACCCTGGATCCTTCTTTCAGAGTAACAGCCATGTTAGTCTGTATTTGCAAAAAGAAAAGGAGGACTTGTGGCACCTTAGAGACTAACCAATTTATTTGAGCATAAGCTTTCGTGAGCCACAGCTCAATTCCTACCTTCCTATGGGTGATGGCAGGGAAGGTGTGTATAGTCCAGAAAGGAGCTGTTGGGTGACGCACCCCCCACACTCCCGTCCCCCTTCTCCAGTGTGGCTTGGGCCCTATGTCCCATAACAGAGCCCTGTGTGGATAAATGTACAATGTGCCACAACACATTCATTTAGCTGAGAGGCAAAAACTAGACACACTGCAGATGGGTCCATTTGGTTCATCTGAGCCAGGCTGTACTTCCTGGATTTACACTTGCTCAGTTGTGCTCACAATGTGGCCACAATGGCTTTAGTTTCAGTTTCTCCTGGGACTGGATTTGATACTTATGAATAAGAAACTGATTTCACCAACAGACTTCGTGACTCCAGCCCACTAGGCTGGTGCCTGTGGGCAGCTCTTCAACTCCCATTAACCAATCTCCTAGTGCAGCATGAGGCCACCTGTGAAGTATGCCCTAGTATTTAGAGGGCTCCTAGTTCCTTTAGTTGCATATTTCGTTGCAAATCTAGGTAGTATTCCTAATACATCCCAGAGTGATGTTTGCTTTTTTCCCAACAATGTAATACTCTTCACACAGACTTAGCCTGTGACCTACTGTGACCCCCAGATCCCTTTCTGTAGTACAAGGGAACAGTGTAACACTGCTGCAAAAAAAGCAAACATCATTCTGGGGTGTATTAGCAGGAGCGTTGTAAGCAAGACACAAGAAGTAATTCTTCCGTTCTGCTCAGCACCGATTAGGCCTCAACTGGAGTATTGTGTCCAGTTCTGGGCGCCACATTTCAGGAAAGATGTGGACAAATTGGAGAAAGTCCAGAGAAGTGTAACAGAAATGATTAAAGGTCTAGAGAACGTGACCTACGAGGGAAGATTGAAAAAACTGGGTTTGTTTAATCTGGGGAAGAGAAGACTGAGAGGGGACATGGTAACAGTTTTCAAGTACATAAAAGATTGTAACAAGGAGGAGGGAGAAGAATTGTTCTCCTTAATCTCTGAGGATAGGACAAGAAGCAATGGGCTTAAATTGCAGCAAGGGAGGTTTAGGTTGGACATTAGGAAAAACTTCCTAACTGTCAGGGTGGTTAAGCACTGGAATAAATTGCCTATGGGGGTTGTGGAATCTCCATCATTGGAGATTTTTAAGAGCAGGTTGGACAAACACCTGTCAGGGATAGTCTAGATAATACATAGTCCTGCCTTGAGTGCAGGAGACTGGCCTAGGTGACCTCTCGAGGTCCCTTCCAGTCCTACAAGTCTATGATTCTATATTAAACCCAGCATTAGCATTCTCTCTGAACTGCAGGGGCTTTCAACTGGGACACAAAGCAAGTTGTTCTCTATTATATCTGCATGATAAAATGACATAAAATTGATAAGTTACACTTTACAAATTCAAAGGCATAGTCCCTTATTTAACTCAAGTGTTCAAAATGAAGCATGCATGTATGTGGTATGTGTTAGAAATACCATGAATAAACAGTTCATCCATAAGACACTCAGAGGAGAACATAATGGGGAAATGATGGGCACTAATAAGGAGTGTCTTAACGATGGGATGTCTGCTTGAGAAATTAACAAGCCACCTATTTATACCATTAAAAGGTAAAGTAAATCTCTGGTGTGACTCCTATGCATTCTCTGCACCCAGACATTTTACAATGCTATTCTACTGCGCCACATCAGGCTGACTTTACATGGCCAATGATATTTCCGTAATGAAACCTTATCCGCTCTTTCCCATAAGAATCTGTTGTTCAGGGGTGCCACCGAACAAACCGAAATCGGCAGGTGAAGCAGTGAAAAGCTTACTGTTACAGAGAAAGAACTGCTGCTCCACCAGCTAACGAAGGACTCTTGCGCTCACTGGGGGTCAGAGGAGGTCTTATCAATTCATAGTTCTGGAGAGGAGCAGTGTATTTTCCTTAGAAGGGAATCATCATCATCACAGGCAGGGAGAGGTGACCACAGTGGATATGATTTTGAACTCACCCTGTCCTTATGGGTACTAACGATCAACTTGACCATAACCATTATTATGGTCACGTTATTCTGGTTACATTCTGTGGAAGAGTCCTTGGGGACCGGGGAGGAAGACAGGAAAAATAAGGCGATTTCAAAGGGAGCTGATCAGCAGCTCTGAAAATCAGGAAATGTGGATTGATCAGCTCAGCTTCAAACCTGTCAGCCTCAATAAATTGTGAAGAACCCTGAACTGCCAGGAAGATGGATTACTTAGTGCTTCCCCAGCGCTAGCCTGTGTGACTCTGTGGGTGCAGTTCTGGCCCCAGGGATTCACCCTATGCATTTATTTTGCAACGCAGAAAGTGTTAGCGGGCAAACACAGAGAAACTTGCTCACACAATTAATACTCTTGAACAAATGGCTTGTTTACAACCTAGCTGCCTTGGTTGCCCGATTTGCACAGATCCTCATCCCAATGCTGGCTCTGTATGGGTGGGTGAGAGAGAGAAAGAGAGAATATTATTCCCTCAGGCACTTGTGAGCTTGCAGAGAGTAGTTAGTTATGATCCATGTTACCTCAGTTCTGAGATTTGCAATGAAAGGTAAACCTCTCTTTAGTTTCTCAAGGTCCAATGCGTTTAAATTATGCACATCATTGCATTGCAATTAAGCAGGGATATGCAATAAAAAGGATAATTAGTGTGATTCATACATGCAAATACACAGTATTTATAATTGGGTCAGTATATAGAGAACAAGTAAATATTATTAACATATTTAACGATGGAGACAAGTGATTTTTTTCATTGTCCAAGATCAGTCCTGACAAGTCAGCTCACTGGGCTTTGCTCAGCATCTATGCAATGTCTCTTCAATTGCTTTCCAAGACGTTTGGAAACATTTAAGATGCTAGAAGCAAACCTTGGACTCTTAACACAAGGACATGCCTGGACCAGCTCCAGGTGCATACTGGTGCTTTCCCTGTAAGTCTCTGAGACTGCAACCACAAGGGTTTTTTTTTCCTTTGCAGCCTCTGACCCAGTGAAGCGCATCCGCATCCCTGACAGACTGTGCAATATAATCACACCCAGATTTGTCCCCATACAATTCCAAAGCAACGTCAGAGCCCTGGCTCAAATGGAATGTTCTTTACCAAAATCACAGAATGTTCATCAACATAAACATGATCAATGGGCTTCTGAGCAGTTCTGAAGCATAAACCCTGCACTGGAAAAGTTCAAATTCCCCAGAGGTTACTAGCTGACACGTAGTTGGCTTCTCCATTGCTCTTTCCAAGTGGGCTGGCAAACAGTTTCTGTAACTAGGAAAGCACCAGATATTCCCCTGACAAAACTAGACATCCAGCAAAGCATTCTTGACCCTTGGAAAGAAGAAAACACCAAAGGAGATTCTAGCACTGTCTAAAAGTTCCATGGTGCCACTGAAAGCTACTAAGGCCATGCCTCTTGCATCCCTGTGCAATGAGCGCCTAGTGTCTCTACTACCCTTGAATCAGAGCTTTTTTTCCATACTGTGGAATTATTAAAATGGTGGAGCTTTGTCAGAAATAGATGTAACTGTAAATACAACCTGTCCAAAGCTCCATCACACCCTGAGGCCCCCATTCAGCAAGGTACTTACACACACCTTTGGCTCGCAGAGTGTGAGCACCCCTGCTGACTTCCAAAGTAATTATCTGCTTAAGTATCTTGCTGAATCAGAGCCTTGGGTATGGTTTGCTAGCAGTCCTTTCCAACTCTGTCCATGTCAGAGTGCAAAGCCCCTTTGCAGTTGAGCAGTGAGGGATTTCTGACGCGATTGGTTCCTGATTGTAAACGGAAGCCCTATTTCACAATTCTGGCACCCATCACCTGGCCTCCTAGTGATGGAGAGGGGAACTACTCCTTGCCAAATAAACCCAGTATCTAGGGCAGACCCTTTCGGCTGGTCGGGATTCTGCTTTCAGCAGATCATGGTTCACCATCTGGCTGCGAGGCATAGTCTGTGTTCTGTGCTTTACAGACATAATACATATTATTACTTAATTTAACTTCTCTTAGGTTTTCTGTGACCCGCTGAAGCGAATCATGGGTGAGAAGCACAGCACAGTTAACAGCAAGCTCAAGGCACAAGTGCAGCATTTGCCCAAATTCACAATGTTGGCAACTTTAGAGTCCATTGGGCCAAGACATTGGTTTTGGACCGAGCCCTTCCAGCACCGCCTGAGACACATTCCACGCTGTTACATGTGGCCAAGTCAGAGCCCTGCGGCCAGTCGCCTAACTCGAAGGAAGCTCTGGCCCTTGCTCTGCGTGGCATACTACAGGTGCACACACGAAATGCGTGGGCTTGAACAATGGTCAGCAGAGATTCTTTGGTTGTTAAACTGGGATGAACAGTGGAGGTGGCCATCAGTAAAGTGACAGACACTTACAGCAGGGCTGGATGTTGTCCCATATGCACACCCGAAACCACTGCCGTTTGGAGCCCTCCAGCATGGTAAGAGTGCCCCAGGGCTAGGACAGCAAGTGGTGCTGCCGCTCACAAGAGCTCACTGCAAGAGGGAAAGAGGATGGTTGGTCTTGTGATTAAGGCACCACTGGAGACCTGGTTTCTATTCCTGACCTGGCCATAGACTCCCTGCATGACGTTGGCCAAGCCATTTAATCTCTCTGCACCCCACTTCCACACCTCTCACATGGTGACAACACCCCCTTCCCCACCCTGTGTCTGTCGTGTGTCTGTAGGTCTTTGGGTGGGGACTATCTCTTACACTGCCCTGCACACTGTAGTCCTCAGCTCTGTTGGGTGCTAATGTAATAATCAGAAGTAGAAAGCTGTTTGTGTAGATCCTTGAAGGCAAGGAAAGAAACTTGCAAGTGATGAGGAAGAAGGAGTTCTTGCCCTCCTGCACTTAGCCCTTCACATTCAGGGGCACCAAATTCGCTCACTGAGTTGGAACCCTGTGACATTTAGGAACAGAAAGATTTGCTTCTTTTTGCTATAAACATCTGTGAGGCTGGAAAAGAGGCAGACCCATTTCAAACAGGGATGGAGAAAAGAACTTGATGAAAGAAGGCCTAGTGGTGTGATATTCGTTACTTGCAACACAGTGGATGGGTTTCCATGGGAAGCAACCAAAGCTGCAAGAAAGAATTGAAAGCAGGGAAATATGGCCTCACTCAGTTCCTGGAGCGATACATGACAGGGAACAAAGACAGGCTTACGGCATGAGGAGCATCTGTATTTCAAAGAAGGAATTTGTTTAACATAACAACGTACACTGAAAACTTCAAACAATCAGAGCTCATGATAAACAAATGTCACTGATAGCAGCAGCTATCCACCAAGCTTTACAGGAGGAATAGCTGATGTGGAGTGGAGTAGAAGTCTTTTGGAGGAGAAATAAAACCCAGGCTCTAATTATTCATGACCATTAAATAAGCTGGGCAAATCATAAGTAATCAATAATACATGGGAAATGTCATCTTTTTCACCATTTGTGAATGGCCGATGCTTGTCTCAGATTTGTTTGTGAGGTGAAGATATTTGGCAAATAATTTTAATGACTGATTCTTGAGCTGCAGCTGGTTTCCACTCTTCAATGTTCAAAATTCACAAAGTGGGAGCTGTTGGACTGGTGAGCTGGTGGGATCCTGTTACCTAGGGCGGGGGGGGGGGGGGGGTGAGTGTAACACTTGGGATCCGGTTTCCTGGAGTGAATACTTGTGATTATTCATTTGAAATGTGCTTTTTGTGAATATTTGCTTAAGATTCACGGTTTCTGTCAAACCGGCTCCCTAGGGTAGCCATGAAATGTGAACACCATTGGGGCCAAAGCAACTCCACGGAACAGCATGCATAAATGCTGATGGATATTGTTTGCACCATTTATGCAGTTTATTGTTAATATAACGCTCCCATCAACTAGTAAGAGAAATGAGTTCAGTCCCAGAAAATGAGTTCAGGCAGCCGTGCCAGAGACTCTTGAAAACAGGTCTCTGCAAACAAGGTCTGTTCCAGCCCTGGCAATCTAGCTAGTGTTGGCCTCTGAGCAGAGGACTGGGCTGACGGTGCGGTCACTAGCAAGAGGCTGTGATTCAGTGATTTGACGAGAAACAAAGATTTAAGTTGATTTTAATGGTGCTGCTTTTGGCCTGGGTGCCAACAAGGAAATGTAAAATGTTTCTAAATTGATATTGAGAATGCAAGTTCTGAATTAGCTGCTGCTGACGGATCATGCTCACCAGTGGCACAGAACGGCACCTGTCAGAGCAGATGTTTGTGTCTTTGCTGAACACAACCATGGGAGATTGTGCTTCCTGAACACAAAGCTACCTGGTCCTGACCCCAACCTGTGGAGAACAAATAGCCCACTGTTTCCACAACTGACTGTGACAATTTCTATGGTAGGGACTGGCTGAACTATGATAAAATAGGAAGGATATTAATCAAATTCTCCTTGAGAATTGAGAAATGTCAAAGCCTCTAAGATACAGTGTCTCAGCTGCAGCTCATTCATCCTTCTAACAGCTATAACGTCCTTAGCATCTTTTGCTTGAGGATCTCCAAGCAATTTAGACGGCATGTTAGTAAAACAGTAGCACTGCATCATTAAAGCTGAGCGTGCATTCATTCCAGTGTAAAGGAACTGCAGCAGCAACAAGGGACAGAGGCTGATAAGCTCATACCTGCATGCAGTACAACCAGAAGACCTTCATCACTCAGAATAATTTTGACTTCTGCAATTTCAGTGCTTGACATTGTAACTTTAACATTGCATTGATATTTGCTGGGATAGACACTTTCTGTGTTTGAACGTCTATATTTTTTACATTTTGTTTTTAAAAGAAAATCAAAAATAAAACTATCACCTGGTTCACCACAGCTGTTGGATTCCCCAAAGGAGCGTGTGCATTCTTGAGACTCACAAGTGTGTACATCAGTGTGCTAAACTAGTTGTGCACTTAACCACCTTCACTCTTGCCTGTGCATATACGTTTATGTGTGCATCTGCAGAATTAAGGACAGGTTTTGCTCTAGATGCTCAATATGCAATTTCCAGTTAGTCACATCTTTGTTAAATCAAATTCAATTTCTTTCCAAACAAGGCACTCAAGTAAGATCTTCAGTGAAGACTGAGTTGGGATGCATCTGCTTTGGAGGGTTATGGGAGATATTTAACTGTACAATGGCTTTTGCCTCCTGGGGAGGTCAGTCTAACCTGCATTCTGTTGTATCTATTAGGAGGAATAGTCTGTACCAAGGAGATGGACTATGACTCAGTACGCTGTACATTCATTCTTTCAAGGCAGTTAGACTGGCCGTTAACATTCTGCAAATCGCTGCACTCTGTGTTTTTTATAAATCTGATGCACCAACTGTGATTTCTCAGCTATCACCTGGAGCTTCCAATGCAGCAAGGCCTTCCTGTTTCCCTCCCCCACTTGCAGGCTTGCAGCCCCCTTGGAGCATGCCAGCACTAAAAGCGCCAAAATTTCCAGTAGGTACCGTCCACTACTGCATTAACAAATCTAACATGCCTGACTTAAATCATAGCTCTTGCCTAGCTAGAGACGGGATCCAACCTTCTTAGGGACTAGGAGGTGATAGCTGGAAGTCCCTCTGCTCTTACTCATTCAAGGATCATAATTACTGCATCCAGTTCTGTCCACAAGTTCTGTTCCACTTTTTTTTTTCTTTTTTTTTTTTAATGGCTCCACCGGGCCATCTATCTCGGTACAGAGACCACACTCACTCCTGTTTGATTTTTCTTCTTTTCAATTCCCAAGTCAGCTCTAGTTCAGTGGGTAGATTTATTACTGCTCTTCTGTGCTCCCTGGCTTCATGCCATGGAAAGGAAAATACTAGTTTGTACAATGTTCTAAATAAAAGGCAACTTAGTCCCTCAGCTACACTCGTCCTCTATTGGGAGAGGGTTGTACCTAGTACATACGTGGGTGCGTGTGCGCGTGTGTGTGTGTGGTGTAGGAATTTAAAATCTGTTCATTTCAAGGTCACCCTTTTTAAAGCAATTGGCCAGACCCTGGAATTGTGGTAACATTGCGCCAGTACTTCTGTATTGCAGGACAAGTCGTTATAATAAGGTGCCCATATCACACAAAAGGGGGCTGCTATGAGGTGTGATGCGTATGAAGCTTCAGGAATCTGTCTGAGAAAATGGAGCTGCATGCATGCATGCTTTCATCTCCCGATCACCAGTCCAAGCCTGCCCCTCTTGGGGTTCCAGGGAGTGCTCCCGGCACAGGGCTGTTCAGTAGCGTTTGTGAAATGAGTTGGTGGGTCCCAGTCCAGTTCCTAGGTGACATCACAGATGTCAGGGGCAGAGTTGGCACTCAATGGCCCCCGTTGTAGAGTGGGACACATAATGGGTTTTTCTGTTCACTGGCAATTTCCAACATTCGGGAAAATAATGTTTCAAGTTAATCCGAAAATGAAATTCTTCAAAATTTTCAGTGAATCAAAAAGTTTGAAAAAAAATTGTTTCGGGTCAAATGATTTTGACCATTTTAAACATTTTTTTAACAAAACCAAAGGAAATTTCTAAATGAAAAGTCATTTCAAATTGAAAAAATCTGCATATTTTGTTTCAAAAATATCAGAACAAAATATTTTGATTGTTTACTGAATTTTCTTTTTAGATTTTTTTTTTTTGACCAACACCCTTCACTGAAATCGAAACTTTCTTGCAAAATATTCAGGTCGCCCTGAATCTGCATTTTTCAACCAAAAAATGTTTTGGTCAAACAAGGTGACCCAGCTCTACCATGAAGGCCTCCCCAGCAGGGAGACCCAGGACGGAATCATGGCTCTAGACTCCCAGCTCCTCTTTCGCCCTTGGAAGCAGACATCCCCCCATGTCGCTGCAGCTCACAGGGGGATAGTACATGGCATGGCCTGTGCTGGACCTGCTCAGCCCAGCCACCTTCACCTACATCAGTCTGTGAACACTTCTGTAGGCTTAGCAAAGGGCACATGGCAGGGGCTCCTTCCATTTCCCCCCACGAGCAAACTGTGTGCCACCTTCCCATCCCCTGCCTTTGAGGGACTTCCTGCAGAACCCCCCAATCCTCTCCTTCATGCCAGGGACACCTTATGCCCCCAATTCCCGCCTGTCCTCCATGCCAGGGTCCCCCATTCTCCCCTCGTGCCAGTGGCTCTGTGTCCCCCCCCTCTTCTGTAGCTTTAAAGGCTACATTGGATGGTACATCTACAAACACGTGTATCTCTCTTAGCTGTAGCTTTACATTTTTCTGGCCCCTTCTAAGTTTTCTTTTGCTTTAAATATTTAATCCAAAAGACCTGTCAGTTCCTCCTGCCGGAGATATAGTAGCTCTGGGCTTCAAGTATAAATCTGTGTTTCCAAGAATCAGTAGAGTCTAGAATGCACACAGTGTTCAGGACCTACCGTTCTGCCCAGATGTGTAGTGAGTACCTCCGGACGAAACCACTCTACCCTGGCTGGTGAGGAAATGTACAGCCCGTACTGAAGCCCTCTTGACAGGTTATTTTGAGGAGAATAATAGGAGCCTGTTGTTTCGCCATGGATGATTTTCTTTGGCTGATGGAGCCCTTCTTGATTCAAGATATTGAGGACATTATTGATCTAAACAGGTTGTCAGTGAAGGAAAAGTTGTAATTGTTGCTGCAATTTCACTGTAACATACCAGCCTTGAAGGGAAATTAAAGTTTGTAGCTAATGGGGTTGTATGATCCTTCAACCTTTGATGTATTGAATCTAGAGCGGCCTGTAGAATACTGATTCGATGCACAAAGGATCATTTTTTAACAGATGGTATATGTCCAGTTTCCTTGGATCTAATTCTTTTTCGAATCCAATATGCAGTATCTGTGGTGGGGAATATCCCTATGCCCGCAGATGGTATCTATTTAGCCAAACCAGTATTTCTCAACCTTTCCAGGTTTGTGACGTGTGTGACAAAGCTCTGTCCTTGTCTCTATGGATCCCGCATTTTCTGGCAGATTTTGCTAGCCTCAGAGGCTCACTGTGACCCTCCACGTAGCCCTTCTCTCGCTAGAGGCAAGGGTCACAGCCTACTGAGCCATTTTCATCATGAGCCAGTGAGGGAGGAGAGGAGAAGCTACCCTCACCTGCACAATCTCTGTTGTCTCCCAGTCTCAGTGATTAATCGGGGGGGAGGGGAAAAGGGGGCAGCCCGGGCCCACCCTGTACTCCAGGCTCCAGCCCAGGGACCCTAATAGTATCAGCTATGGTAGATGACCTTTTAGAAACAGGACACATACAATTCCCTGGGCTACTTCCCCACAGCAGCCCCCACTTCCTCAAGCTCCACTTCACCCTTACCTCAGGGCCTCCTTCCTTGTGCCTGATAAGGTGTGTACTACTCAGCCTCTCCAACAGCGCAACTTCCTCCCACAGCTCCTGACGTGCCCCCCCACCTCCGCCCCCGACTAACTGGGAGGCTTTTAACTAGTTTCAGCCAGCCCCTGATTGGCTTCAGGTGTCCCAATCAACCTAGCTGTCTCCACTGCTTTCTGGAAGGATCTTAATTGGCCCCAGGTGTCTTGATTAACCTGGAGCAACTGCCATTTGGTTACCATGGTAACAGGGATTTGTTTAGCCTGGGGCTAACCTACCTGTTTCTCACTACTTTCCTATAGCCGTCTGGCCTTGCCCCGTCACACCTGTTATTTGAAGTTCAACATTTTTTGACCCCCTTTAAGTTTACTGTACAAGGAAGAGTCAAACGTGTATGAACAATAACAATGATATGCCTATATAACGGGTTTGTGGGCACATTTCAAGAGGTTGACAGAGAACACTTGCCCGTGAAGTATAAGGGCATGCAGGGAGTAGGGAAGTGAGATTTTCTTTGCTTTAGACTACAATACAATTTTCAATGCCTCACAACCTCCCCGCCCCCTGCCTATTGCCTTTTGTATCCCCCTTGTGAGCCTCTCTGATTGAAAACCACTGATGAAAACGGAGTTCAGAGACCAAAGAGGAATAAAATACAAGAAAATTTCAAAAAGAAAATGCATGTCAAAGCCCCCTGCCTTGAGGAAGGGGAGCGGTGATGTGCTATGAGCATGTCTCCAATGCCTGGGTACCAGAAAGAACCCGTTGGCTCTTCAGGCCAGGAGCCCACTGACTGAACTCTCAGGATGCCAGGGTGTTCTCATTTCACATGGGGCATGAGGGCAGGGGCAAGCAAACAATGGTTTGACGGTTTGATTGCTTTCAAAATGTTGGCGACTTGAGGCTGCTGAGAGGTTGGGAATGTTCCAGAGTCGCCGGCTCAGTGAGGAGAGACCAGAGGAGGTCCCTGGCGAATGCAGTCTATCACACCGCACATCAGTCTATCACAGGGATACCACTGCCACCACCTCAGAGCGACAGACAGATGAATTCAGATACAGACCAGACCCTCAGCGGGTGCAAACTGGCTTAGCTCCAAGTGCCAGGGGCATGTGAAGTAGTTTCTGCTTTCACACTGTATCTGGCACTGCCAGATTCATTCAGAGAGAATCTGAATTTAACAGAAGAAGCAGCAGTTTGAAGCTTGTGAATTCAACTTCAGCGTGTGTGCTGGTCGCAGCTCACACTACAAGGTGTCATGTTGCTGGCTGGACAGGGTTACCTTAAAGAAGCAATTAGCAAACTTTTTAAGCATGATAGCCAGCTCCCTCATTAATCACTTGCAGTTAGAAAATAGAAATCTGCAAAACAATTGGTCCCAAATGACCACTAAACAGAAATGTTAATAACACTCAGGCTTTTTTTGTTTTTAGAAATCCAGGTTAGGTGAAGCGCTCTGGTCATTACTGAGCTGAGTTCTGTGCAGGACGGACTATGCCGAGCATGTCTCCTGGGGAAGGGGAGGGTTGTGTATTCACTGAAAACTGTTCACTCCCCTGACGCCTCGCTTCCTGCATCTCACAATGTTTTTGCTTTCCAAGCAACCTCCCATTCTAGCAGGCAGCCCAGATGATATATCTTACGATGCTCTCACAAAGACATGCTAATTCTGTGTTATGAAGATGCTCTCTCTAATTACTTCAGCTAATTAGCTCTTCACAGCCACCTCAGATTAAACAGAAAGGAGAAGAAGCCCATGAGGACATTTCACTGTCTTTGCCCACCTCCGTCCATCCTGTTAATGACCCCACGCTAGGTGACCCTGGCATTGTGGGTGAGGGTAGAGGGGCTCATCTTGCTACCCTCTCGGTCAGTTCAAACACCGGAGCTCCTAAATCCCTGCTGAGGACAGCAGGCAATTTAGACCTGAGTGCAGCAACTAATTAAATCAATATGAGATAATGAACAACAATTAGAGGTCCAGCTAGGCACATCTTCTCTTGTAAATACTGTTTCTCTCCCAAAGGGAAGCTCTTTTTTAATAATCTGTTTGTGTTTCATTTCCAGGAGCCATAATTCCCCAAAGAAGCAATTTGGGAAAGTGATTTGTTTGTCTGTATAATTGCCAAAGCATTTAGTTAGACTTGTTTGTTTTTCTTAGCTCCTGCTACTCCCAGAAAGAAACGATGCACTTATTTTGTTAGTAGCTTAGTTCCTGTCAGACTCCTTGGTGTTTTGCGTGTCACAAAGGGCCTGACCGAAGGCCCACTGAAGTCACGGGGAGTCTTTCCAACGGCTTTTGGCTGAGGCTTATCATTTGGAGGGTGGCATCTTCAGAAGAGACAGCCCCTTCCAGATCAGTAGATTCCTGGCCAGCAACAAAGACAAAAGAAATGTCCTTGCTCCAAGGGGTAGCGATGAGTCACATGGAACAGAGGAACGGACCGACTAGGTCAGATCAGGTGTTCCATCTAATCCAGGGTCTGGTCTCTGACAAGGCACACCAACAGATGTTTTCAGGTAAGGTGTCAGGCTATGGGAATTTTCCTCCTAACCATCAGTGGTTGGCTCACGCCCTGAAATCTGAAGACTTCTCATGTATTTTTGTCCTATATAATATGCTGTGGATGTTTTCATGATGCCTATAAATGCTTAATCCTTTCCTGAATTCTGCTCAGCTCTTACTTTCAGTGATATCTGGGGACAGTGAGTTCCACAAGTTGATTTTGTGTTGTGTAAAAAATAATTTCCCTTTAGTGGATTACATTTGTGGCATTTCTTGAGATAGTCCCTTGTTCCTGTTTTATAAGAACAGCTAAAATAGAGCCCCCTCACAAACACACTGGCCATCTCTGTCCCATTTATTGGGTATACCTTCATGTTCCCTGCTATTCACCTATTCTCTAACCTAAGCAGGCTTGAGCTTTTCACTCTCTCTTCATGTGGATGTCGTTCCAGGCCTCTAATCATTTTCACTGACTCTCTCTTGACTGCTACCTTTTTTTTCGGTGGTGGGGTGACCAGCACTGACCCCACTGTCCTAGTGAGTGTTTCCATTCGTTTCTAGTACAGTGGCACTCTCTGGGTCTGTGGACCCTCCTCTGACCCTTGCTGCTGCTGCTCACGGGGCAGACATACCCTGCATGGCCTTGAGCTGACTTTGTGGTCCTTGGTGGAATTTATTTTCATGTTTTAAGGCCAGGTGTGGTGCTGATTTTACAACCAGTTAATGACACTAACATGAATTTCTCCCAGTGCCATGTCTCTTGGTGAAATGCACCCCTGGGCAGAGAGCCAGCCCTACAGACTGAAGCAGGACTTAAATCCCACAAGGCCCAGGTATCACTTAAGTGGCACCTAACTAGGCTTTGTGCTGGCGCTGTGCCCAGGGGTGAATTTCTGCCTCTGGGAACTGAGGCCAGTGGTTCCTCTCCTCTTTATGTGCCTGCAGGGTCCCGCACTCACCAGACAAACCCCCTGCAAGCTGAGCACGTGTTGCTATTGTACAGTAGTGTTGCTAGCCACTGACCACGTGAGCACTCCCGAACTGAATGCTCGCCCCCATCCATTGCAATAACCTTTCAAATTAAACGAAGCTCCTTATTTATTAGCAGTTAAATGCTTCCCTGAGCCTTTGAGCTATGGCAGGACATAGGACACTTTGTATACAATCACATAATTGGATAGCGATTGCTTGTTTAGCTTTGAGCCAATTAAACGGCAGCCAGGTTATCGCCCATGTACATCTTAAATATGGCTCTAAACACTTTCTGAAGGGATTAGTTATTATTTAATTCAGCTGCTCTGCAGACTCTGCTGTGCGAGGCATTGCTTCTGAGAGACACCAAGTGGAAAGGTTTTGTATCATTCCTGTATGGCGGGAGACTGAGAAAAGACAGTGACCTGGACACAGCCCTGGGGAGCTCTTGCTGTCGGCTTATTGCTGGGTCACTTGAGGACTGGGGGGTTGCAGTCAGACATTATCTCTCTGCCACATGCCAGCCCAGTGCTGGGGGGTGCGTTCGGAATCGAGCCCCACGTTGGAAATCATGGCCTGGGTGGAAAATGCGAACTTTTCATTGAGGACATTTTTGTCAAAATAACGAGGAGTCCTTGTGGCACCTTAGAGACTAACAAATTTATTTGAGCATAAGCTTTCATGGGCTAGAACCCATTTCATCAGATGGATGGAGTGGAAAATACAGGAAAATGCATGAAAAGATGGGAGTTGCTTTACCAAGTGTGAGGTCAGTCTAACGAGACAATTCAATTAACAGTAGGATACCAAGGGAGGGAAAATAACTTTTGTAGTGGTAATGAGAGTGGCCCATTTCAAACAGTTGACAAGAAGGTGTGAGTAACAGTAGGGGAAAATTAATATGGGGGAAATTAGGTTTTTCAGGTTTTACTGTATTAAAAACCCAAATCAAAACCAAACTCTCTTTGGAAGAATTCCTGTCAAGCAACAGCATCTGTGTGGCGACTCTCCATGGCCATGACTTCCTCCTTCCCCCGGCTCTTCACCTTTCCCACTGGCACTGAACCACGAGTAAACAGTCAGCAATGACAGCATAACGACCACTGGTGACAAAGGTATCTGAGCACACCGTGTTTGCCCGGCTCTGCGGTTAAGCCCAGCAGGCTAACCTCCTTTGTCTGCTTGGTGTTGTTTCTAAATGCTGTCCCTCAGTAATGGCCTCCAAGGTAATAGTGCCTGATCCAGATGAAGCTGGGCCCCACAGCAGCACACAGACCCAGCATGGGGAGCTCTCAGCCCGCCAGCCAAGGAGAGGGAGCATTTAGCAGAGCCATCTTCCCCCTGGTACTCCCCCCTCCCTTCACTCTATTTCTCTAACAGAGAACAAACAGAGCAATCTCAGGGCACCCTCCTCCAGTGCCCCCCTCTATCCTAGCCCAGAAATAGGGCCTCTCCTAGGGAGCTAGACATCAGTCGTCGGAGGAAGTGATTTAACGAGGCTGCTGCCCGCATTTGCTGGTGGGCTCCGCCCTGACTGATTGGTGCAGGAGACACAGTCACACCGCCACCCAGCCACCCCTGGAGACAACCTCTGCACTATCTTCCCATCGAAACCTTTAGCGAGGTGAGGGACAGTCTGCACTCTCATGTGCTGAAGCTGCTCTTTCATCCTTTGCCCTGAGCATCTTATTGACGGAGCCAGCAAGGTCAGATGGGGTAACTGGGGGCAGAATGGCCCTGATCCCTCCACACGCCCGACGGCTGTGAGTCCAGTGGGCTGTGCTGCTGGAAATCAGTGCTCAGTGAGAGGAAGAGAAGCGGGCTGTAGTGCCCTCGGATGTCAATGGGCGTGGAACAAGAAGGCTCCCCAGTGTGAGGGGGACGAGGTGCACTGCAGTGTGTCTGCCAACAGGCTTGCTGCAGGCTGCTGGGAACCTGCCCCCCTGGCAGCGAGGGACGTACCACGTGTGCTACATTATTCTGACACACGTCCAGAACTCCGCCTTTCCAGCTGGGGGGTTTTCAACTGCCCCCGGTAGCTCCTGGCTCTTGCTCACACTGACCGTGGCTTTATTTCTAAGCCAGATTCAAGTCACATTTGCTGCTTGGTTGCTGAAATGTGTTCAGTGGCTCAGGCGGAAATCCTATGTTGGAGAGGGGACATTCAAAGCCAGCTGAGCTAGCTGGAGACCTGACCAAAACTTCCATCCAAATGCCCCATGTTTGCCCCCAGGAACTGCAGGACTGGAGAGAGAACCACTGTTCATCCTGCTGGGGACGGGGATTCAAGGGCAACTGCTGGAGATGGGTAAAGCAGCCATTGTCCCAGTAGCAAAACCACAGCACTGAACTACTTGGCCCTCCACTCAGGTGTGCCAGGAACAGTCAGCCAAACGTTTCACCAACAAAACTCGCCATCAGGATCTGGTCAAAGATGGAGATTTTCAGCTTAAAAATAAAAATATCATAAAGTTACGAGTGGAGCTGAGTGAATAATGGACTTTTTAGTTCAAGTCTGAACTGAAAAATCTGGAAAAAAAATCTTTTGATTTGAACTGAAATAATTTTTCTCATTGAATCAAAAAATAATCATTTTGAGTGGACTAAAATGTTTCAGTTGATTCAAAATGCAAAATTTTAAATTGTTTTATTTATTTTTGTCCATTTGAATGTTTCCCAACCTTGTGTGTGTGTGTTTTTTTAATTGGCCAAATTTGGAATGGAAACAGTATTTTGAAATGAAAAAGTCAAAATGAAACATTTTAACTCTTTTGAAATTTTGTTTTTGAACCTAAACTATTCATCCGATTGGAGCCTGAAAAAGAATTCACTGAAAACATGTCCCCCATCTCTGGGTACGAGCCCCTGGAAAGCGGATGGAATGGGAATGGCTTGTCACGGCAGCATTCGTCCGCGGGGCAGCTCTAATACACACATGCGCACACCCAGAAAGAGCAGGTCTATATCAGCACACACATGACAAAGAGTGCCCTCGTGCTGCCAGGAACCAGAGTCAATGGCATTAACTCCTCGGCACAGCCACTAGAAGTGGCTGTTTTGCTGACATGAATGGCCGATCAGGGGACACACGGGCTAAGCTGGCAGTGCAGAAGTGCATGCCTGCTGTCTGTAATTGGCAATTTTAGGAGCAGTGAGGTGGTTAATGCCCTATTCTCCGGCCTCTGTGTTGCATTAACCTCCTCCCCGTTGGTGATTTTGAAGGGAAGGTTCTATGGACATTGTGTACGTTCTGTCAGTGTAAAATTAAAGGGCTCTGTAGCTTGAAGTCATAAGTTAAACTGGAGAAAAACAAGCTGTTCTGCAGATTCCCAGAAACTCAAGATGTAGTGCTGAGAGGAGCCACAATCACCGCAACGCTAGACTTGATTTGTGTGGACAAAGTATTCGCTTCTCAGACCCAATTTCAACTGACAGAGATATTATTCCCTGGGGAACCCATAGCTCTGTGCACTCCACAATGCCAGATCAGAATTATAATTGTAACATGTATTTATGAGGCTGGAAGCTCACTTTTAGGTCAATGATTGCTTTATTCTTCGGTCCCCCTCAATAAGGTTTCAGAGTCCATATCTAGAAAAGATCCATAGCACCACGACACAAATACAGCAGGCCCGAGAACGGCTGCACACAGTGACGGATAGAGAGACACAGACAGAGGCAGGGACTGCAGAAAACAGCCTGCAGAACGCACCCGTAGAAGTGGGGCATCTCCCCTGGTCAATTCAGCCTTGCTAACATTGGCCTCGGGCCTCAGAAAAATCAATTAAAGTCATTGTGAACAGAAGGAAGCTAGAAATGCTAGCAAGGAGAAAAGCAGTATCTTTCTGAATCCAGTTAATTGCAGGGCCGTTATCCTAGCTGGCCTCCCAGTGTCTCCACCGCTGGCTGGGGAACCACCACTGGTCAGACAGGTTGGATGCCCCCTGCTCTGCCATCTTTACTAACAAGCCAAGGGCTTTGAACACTTTCCCAGAGTTTGAGCTGCAGTGAACCACTCACCGTGTGCTGCTCCCCAGCCGTTTCTGGGGTAAAGGCACGTTCACTGGATCCAGGAATATCTGTCCTGCAAGGGGCTTGGCAACACTCCTGTGGTTAGGAACTGGGCTATAGCCCAGCAAATGCTGTGACACAGCCCCTGCGGGTGAGCTCCTGGTAGCTCTGCCTGCCAGCTCCTCCTCACCGCCTTGGGCAGTATGGGAGAATCTAGCCATTTGGGCAGTGGGAGCGAGCAGCAAACAGCCCTGCATGGGGCGCAACTCTGCAGCGATGATGAGGAAGAGCCATCTACGTGCTCAGATACCATGTACTAGGCATGCCTGGACACATGAGATCAGATCTGATAAGATTAGATTAGAGAGCAGAAAGCCAGGCCACGGGCATGACACAGTGCTGTATCCCAACTCCTAACCAAGGGGGCCAGGATGGTCTTTACACTACTAGTCTCAGAGTTAGGTATTGGAACATGAACTGAAAGGATGGTTTATTTCGTGTTTGCTCTAATCCCTCAGGGAAGAGAGTGGACAATTAGGCTCAGTAGGACCACTGGGTCGCCAGCAGGGCTTAGTTTGTAAGGAAAGAGGTGCCAGGGCTCAAGCAAGTTTTTTACATTCATAACTGATACAGCAAGCCCAGAGGTGCCGGGGCCCAGCCCTGCCAAGCCCTGGCACAAATTAAGCACTGGTCATCAGCCACTGATATTTAGTGAAACAAGTGAGGATGCAGTGCAATCACATTGAATGTTTTTCATTATTTATAAACATATTTACAAGCAAGAGGTAAAAGTAATTTTTAAACACAAACCAGTCAGAGGGGAAGGGCTAGGTGAGGGGGTCTATATAATTTTAAAACAAACACCCCTTCCCCCCATAAAAGCTAAGGTTAATTATAGAGAAAATAGCTGAGGTGAGATAAATAGGGAAGGGCTACAATTATTTTTAAAACAACAAACATCATCATCAATATGAAACTATTGCCCTGACATCTATGTGTGTTTATTACGTCCATTTCCCCTTTCTACTTTGTCCTTTGGTTTTTCTACATCGTGAACTCTGTGTGGGGCATGGACTCAGCCTTATTATATTGTGGCCCCTTTCTGATCCGAGCAGCTAGTCAAAGTTCATGGGATGTTCCAGTGGGAAGTAGAGATTGGTGGAGTCTTGTCTTTTCTTCGATGCACTCTTGTTTATTTATAAGACCAGTACCAAGTCCTGCTTCTCCCAGTACAAGAGGAACTGAGAACAAAAGAAGCAGTTTCTTATCTTACAGCCCCAACCCTCTGTAGCCAGCAGACCCAAATCTCTCTCTCTAGCTTTTCCTAGGGTCACACTGTACTCACCAGCTACTGCTAGGCTAGCTTGCTTTTCTCCTGCTGCCTCTCTCTCTTGTCTGTTCTCTCTCACATCCGCCCCCCTCAGCAAAACTTCTCCACCCCCATCAGTCCAAAAGCTCTGGGTGGGTTCACAACCACCTTTTGTCTTAGGCAGTGGTGGAGGCATAACCTTAGACTAAGGCTGAGATATGTGACATATTTCAAAAATATAATAATATAATTCACCTCACAATTGAGGTGAGCTTTAATTGGTTACACTGTAACAAGTTCAAAGCCCTCTCGAACAAATAAATCTATAATCTATACATGTATATTAATGTCTCTGGAAATAGCCACTCTCAGTCTGGCGGAAACGTACAGCATCGAACTCCTGAAGTATCCATGTGTGTTAAGCATCTAAGAACTGGGGTCAGCTACGCCCCAGAAAATAGTGGACACAGCAATTTACGGAATGGGTCACACCAGTACTGACTGTGACCGACGCTGCAATTCTGAAATGGGCTCTTTAGGGAGCTGATTCTGCAAAGCTCTTAAGCAGGGGCTTAACTTTAAGCATGTGAGTGATTCCATTGACTTTAATTGGGACAAGTCATGTACTTAAAGTTAAGCAAATGTTTAATGCTTTGCTGGTTTGGGGCCTAAAAGATAACTTTGGAGATTATCCTACAGTAAAAATCTTCTCAGAATGTTTAAAAACAGTGTGGTTTGACATTTGGTTTCCCCAAACACCCCCCGACGTGAGTCATGTTTATCCGCGTTGAAAACGACCACCCCAGAAACAAGGTGGAGCTGCTTCTACATCTCCTGATGACCACAATTAGCCCTCCTCGTGGTATAATCCCCTTGTTCTGGGCCTGGGAACTGGCTCTTAAAGCAGAGGAGAGCCTTGCTCCGGTGTAACTTGAGGCTTTAAAGAACACACACACACATTCCTCCGTTCCATTCTAGATGCGGGTGTCAACCCTAATACTGCCACATCCAGTAGTTTATGATCTTCAGTCCTGTCCTGTACGTGTTGGCAGTCAGTGCTTTGGACCCTGTGCATTATCTCTAGCTGCCTGTGGTGTCTTTCCAAAGTTGCCTTATATCTGTTATGCTATTTCTGGAAAGCCTGTCTTTCTTTCTGGGTGACATCCACCCTTAGGCGGAGGCTGAGCCCCCTGGGGCTGATGTGGGACTTCAGCGATGTATGTGCTGGCCCTCTGCTCTGCGTGCACATCAGCATCTTTGGCTTTCTCAAGGGCTTTGGCCTTTCCCTTGGTTGTTATCGCAGCTGGGGCCATGTTGCCAAACACTTTGGGAGAAACACTTTGGTCCAGTTTATAAAATGAATGAAAGACCTGCGGTGTGCAGGAGGTCAGACTAGATGAGCATGAGGATGCCTTCTGGCTGTAAAGCCGAGTCTATGAGACCTCACACTGAGATTTAAATCCACTCACAGGAGACATTCACACCATCAACCTGAGCCGAACAGCTACGCATTCATCCAGTCAAAAAACAAAGGGCCACCAGGTGACCTAGCGTGGCCAATTCCCTAGCTCAGATCTAAAGCACTGAATAGTCACCGTCAACTGTTTGCAAACGAGCGGCTGAGTAAGAACTGGACACAGTTCTCTGGCAGATAGGTTTGAATAATGAATTAATTCATGAAAATTGTGACCTGCAGGTGTACGATGTGCGGAAAGGGGGCAGGCTGACAAATCAACTCAGCTCTACAGCTGGCCAAAGGTTCTGAATTTCGTGATCACTATTTTGACTCAATTTTTAATGTTGACAAAGAAAGGAGGAGGAACATGAGGTTTTAAAAATGTGTTTTGTCAATGAGCTTTCCTCAGCTCTGTCTGTGATGTGCACAGAGAGATTTCAAAAGGAAACATTGGTTCCAAAATGTCTGCTGACTTGGGTTTCCTAGATTCATTAACTAATGGCTGCGTTTGGTCTGCCCAGCTTGAATTCTTTGAGGGGTAGCCCCTTTCATTGAATGGGTTCTTATTAGCCCTGCAAGGCCTTTCCCAGCTAGACAGAATGAACCAAAGCAACTGGTGATAATTTTGCTCAATCAGAGTGAGAACAAACTGTGCCTATAGCCTGTACTCAGAGGTCTGTATTATTTATCCCTGTTGTGAATAGGAAATGATCTCTCTGGCTCAATACTCTCTATGTTAAACATACGTAGCAACACCTGCGCAAAGCACAGACAAACCAGCAATAGCCAGCAGCACCTGCTTGCTGCCCTACGCGAGAACAGCTCAGCTGCAAGGTCACTGGACGCTAGTCCTTTGCACTAGACACTCCCTGTGCTGGAGCTGCCCTGGAGAAGTAGATGGGGCTTTATTGGATCCTGTGACAGGCTCAGCCACTGGGCAGGAGCCAGGGAGCAGCAATGTGCTGGCATTTCCCTTTCAAATTGTGTGCGGCGTGCAAGCTACCTTGGTGCGAGCTCTACAGTGAAAAGCCTGATTCCTCTCCAAGGATTAAATGATTAGTTGGCAAACAGGAAGCAGGGGGCTCCACCTTTGTCCCTGTGTTACAGTCCCTGGTCTGCGCTGGGAACATCAATCTGACCCATCCTGTTGCTTTATCTCCACACTCCTAAGTGATGAAAGATCTTGCCATTTAGAGAAACATTAATAAACCTGGAGGCATGTTTTTAAACAGAAGTCCTGAGCTGCTCCTGCCTGCTGCAGCCATGAACACTGCTCTGAGGCAGGGGAGACAGCGGCCACAGAGACTGAATGGACAGCAGCCTCCCCCTCCCTGTCGAAAGCAGGGGAAGCCCATGAAAAGCGTGGGGTCTAGAATGCAGGGCTTGTGGGCCTGAGACACCGTATGTCCAGGTTGCTTTGGATGCAGCAAGGCCACTGTGTGAGCCAAGGGATGCAGAAATTGCCACATTAAGGTTAAGGTTGGAAGCCAGGGTAAGATGCACTAGTGAGAGTCGCTTTTCACACCAGTGCTCCATATATACATGGCAGCTACATTGGCGGAGCTGCAGAAATGGGTAAAATCCCAGTGGGCTCAAGCACTAAGCTTCTGGAGTAGGAGGAGTCTGCGCCGTAATATCAAATGCCTTCCAGACCTCAGTGACAGGGTGGCCCCTGGGTGTGTGTGGCCTTGACAAATAGGGAACGAATTCCGATCAGTGCATGCTACTCATCTGTTTTAACAGCGGTTAAGTTCTTGTCAAAACTTCCACAATAGAAATGTGGCAAAGAATTTTCCTCTTGCTTCCAAAGCAGCAGGGCGATGTCTCTAGGGAAGGCAGTGGATTCTGACACTGTAAAGCTGCTTTCCCCAGTCCGCAAGACTGAAAGAAGAGCTGGAGAGAAACATTTGCATTTTGCATGTGACAGCTCCTTAATGGAGCTTTCCGAGCAGCAGGCTGGGCTGGTTTGTGTCCCTGGGGGGGGAGGGGGAGCGCTAAGTGACAATCAGTTATAAAACTTACAGTTTGCGCACCATTTCCAAACACTGACGGCGTTTAACTTCACATGGGACTAAGCTGATCAGAAATTCTCTTTTGGATAAACCATGCCTCTGTTCCAGGTTTTCACTGTTCAAGAGAGGAGGTCCTAACAGCTCCCTGTGGGCATCCATGGCTGTACCTGGACTAACTCAGGCCTTCCATCTTCTGGCAAATTACTGGCAGCAACTGGCAAATGTCACTACATTAAAAGTACAGACACTAAATGATTTCCTTAATTACCTGGCTGGCATTGGAGCATTTGGACAGGAAAGGAAAAAGTCAGAGATACAGGAGAGGGAGGTGTCTGGAGAGAAGTTGGCGAGAACACATTTCCTTCAGACTCACTTCACATTTCCTTCAGACTCACCCGCTGTTACAACTCCTTCAGTGTGGCAAAGAGCAGCCGTAGCACCCAACAACCTGGCGTAGATTAGACGCTTTGACGTCACCATCCCTCATGTGTGAGTGTGAATTGCTGGTCACCAGCTTGGATCAGGAAGAAATTGCCACCAAGTTAGGGTTGGTATTTTTTAATACTCCCAGCTAAAGCTTCCACCATCAGAGGCAGAATCCCATGCAAGAGGGGCCACTGATCTGCTTTCACATGTCAGAGAGACAAGACACACGGCTAAACTGAGCAGTGACCTGGTCTGGGGAAAGATCAAAGCTCCTGAGAGCTGTCATTTCGTTTTAATAAATTGATTGATGAAGGGCTGGCAAATGACTTCAGTGATTTCATTCTTCCAGTGGATTTGTGTTTAGTTTTGCCCTGTGCCTGGCCTGGTGAATTCCGGGGCAGCCCTGTGTGCTGGTAAGATTTTCCTGAGTTGGGAATTTTTCTACAGATCTCACAGTCATTGAGCTTCTGCTTGCAGCAAACCCACAGGACACAGCATGCGCATCACTCCCTCGGTACTGAGGAGCTCTGAATGGCAATGGCCCTGCCCCCAGGAGGGCATTGCAGTGGGATGGAGCATCTGAGCAGCACCAGGAGCCCTTGCCCAGCACTGTTCACTGTGCTGCTTGGCCCTAGATGTGTCAGCGTGGAGGTTACGTTACGCAAATGTTCCTTTCGGTGGCCAGCTCCTAGCGATAGTTTTTATTTTGCTTTGGTTTGATGGAGTCGGTGCTGCTGCTCCTGGGGAGGGGGATAAACTGCTACACTGCCTGCCATTTGGGGCTTGGTTTCCACTTGGATAATTTTTTTCAGAAGTCAAACGTGTTTTCCGCTCAGTAAAAGCCACTTCAGAAGCAGCCGTCCCACCTCATTCATGTTTGCATCAAGGCCCTTTGTGTGATCTCCAGAGAATTCATAATTACGGGAGAGCAGAAGAAAAACAGGCATCTTGTGAAGTTTCAGCTCTTTTCTCACATTCAAACAAACTGCATTGAAGTCAGTGGAAACGCAATTCCAGAGCCATAAACTGTTTTTCCAACAGAACATTCCTGGCTCACAGTCATGGTGGAGGGAATAGGGAGCTGGTAAACAGGTCAAGCTCCACCTTGGCTCAATATGGATTGAATAGGCAGAAGAAATCCTGTAATGGTCAATATTTTAAAAATAAAGACTTTAATGTCTGGTGCATTGAACTTCTGGCTGGGACGGGGGGCAGCTCGGAGCCCTCTCTCCAGAGCTCTGCCCCCTTGTCAGCATCTGTCAAGAAAGGAGAAAAGATTCCATGCCATTACTGCCTCGTATCCCAGCACCACCCCCAGCACCCATCTAGCCCCAGACAACACCATCTCTGGCCTAGTTACAGGGCAGAGGAACCAGATTGCAAAGGGGAGGGTGAGAAATGGGAGCTGGTACCCCACTGAGCTGCTGGCCAGGAGAAGAGGAGTGCTAGGAAGCGTGTTTCGGGCCTAACAAATTTCAGAGTTTCTAGAAGAGCTGGTTGAAATTTTTTCAACAGAACAGTTGTGCATTGGAAAATACTGTCTCACTGAACCATTCTGTGGGAACATGTTTTCCACAGAATTTTAGATGAAAATTTTTGGAAGTGATTCAAATCAAACTGGAGTATTTTATTTTTACTTACTCATTTTGCTTCAACTTTTAATTTTCTTAAACATGTAAGTTATAATATAATATAATAATAATTAATTAATTTTCATATTATATTATAATGCTTTGATGTAATCAAAACCATCCACATAGATTCCAAGGCCAGAAGGGACCATTGTAAACATCTAGTCTGACCTCCTGCATATCACAGGCTAAGGACCTGCCCCAGAATCATTCCTAGAGCAGAGCTTTTAGAAAAACATCCCATCTTGATTTTAAAATGGTCATTGATGGAGAATCCACCATGACCCTTGGTAAATTGTTCCCAGGGTTAATTACCCTCCCTGTTAAAAATATGTGCCATACTTTGTCTGAAATTGTCGAGCTGCAGCTTCCAGCCATTGGATCGTGTTAGGCCTTTCTCTGCTGGACAGAAGAGCCCATAATTAAATATTTGTTCCCCATGTAGATACTTAATAGACTATAATAAAGTCACCCCTTAGCCTTCTCTTTGTTAAACTGAATAGATTGAGCTCTTTGAGTCTGTCACTATAAGGTATGTTTTCTAACCCTTTCATCTTTCTCTGAACCCTCTCCAGTTTATCAACATCCTTCTTGAATTGGGGGCACCAGAACTGAATGCAGTGTTCCAGAAGTGGTCACACCAGCGCCCAATACAGAGGTAAAATATCCTCTCTGCTCTGACTTGAGATTCCTCTGTTTATGCATCCCAGGATCCTATTAGCCCTTTTGGCCACAGCGTGATACTGTGAACTCATGTTCAACTGATTAGCCAGCATGACCCCCAAATCTTTTTGAGAGACCTAGCTTCCCAGGACAGAGACCCCTATCCTGTAAGTATGGCAAACAGTCTTTAGTCCTAGATGTATATGTTCACCTTAGCCGTATTAAAACATATATTGTTTTCTTGTGCCCAGTTTACCAAGCGATCTAGATCGCTCTGTATCAGTGACCTGTCCTCTTCAGTATTTACCACTCCCCAAAACTGTCTGTCATCTCCAAACTTTGTCAGAGATGGTTTTACATTTTCTTCCAGGTCACTGGTAAAGATGTCAGAAGCAGAGGTGTAAGAGCTCAACCCTGTGGGACCCCACTGGAAACACACCCGCTTGACAACGATCCTCCATTTACAGTTACAATTTAAATAAGGTCATTTTGTTATGGCTAAAACAAAATATTTCAGAATCTCCTTTCTATGAATTATTTCAAGATTTTGATTTTAGTGCCAATTCAGGAACAATGAAATTCGAAATGTCAGAATTTCCCATGGGAGAGAAATTCTGTTTTCCAATCAGCTGTCCTTACTAGGGACTTGACAGGAGTTAAATTACTCCATCACCTGGAGGTTAAAAACTCCATATTCCATCCCTAGCCCTCTGCTTCCTTTACAATAAACAGGACCAATTAAATGATCAATGTACTATTCTGTTATTATTTGTATTGGGGTAACCCCTAGGACACTCAGTCATGGTTCTGAGTCTCACTGAGGTCCCTACCCTAAGGAGTTTACATGCGGTTCACATTCCTCTCATGGCTTAGACACCCTTGAAGACTCTAAGATCTTCCCTTCAGGCACAGTATACATTTCCAAACACAGAAAAGAAAATTTTCCATTTTCCATAAAGTCGTTTTATTTTGAACTCTTTGTATTTTATGTAAAATTTGTGCAGGTTTCATGGGCTTTTATTTGTTAATATAGTTCGGTTTTTATCGACCAATCATAAATTAGCTGTCAGGTTTTTTTAAAAGGTTACTGAATGTGTACAATAATGTTTGCCTGACTCAAGAATGCAGTAGCTTATGCATGCAATTATAAACTACCACATCAAAAAAGTCAGTTTTCCTTCTGCTGCTTGCATAATTCATCACTCATTCTCTTGTCATGGGCGAGACCTTTCATATGTTTTAGACAACAAAAAATTAAGTTTACATTCTCTCTTCTAATTAAAAATTAAAAAGTTTAAAGAATGAGAAGTTGTAAACTGTACAATTGTTAAAAAGCTGGAGGCAGAGAAAGAAAGAAAGAAAGAAAGAAAGAAAGAAAGAAAGAAAGAAAGAAAGAAAGAAAGAAAGAAAGAAAGAAAATGTAATTTTCTGTTTTCTAAACTCCAGAGGTGATGAGGTTATGAAAGCAGCATTAAGGACAAAACTGCTGCAAAGTGCTGTAAAATTAATAGATTCACAGATTCCAAGGCCAGAAAGGACTACTGTGATTGTCTAGTCTGACCTAGACAGGCCATAAAACTTCCCCACAATCATTCCTAGATCAGAGCTTTTAGAAGAAAACCCAATCTTGATTTAAAAATGGTCAGTGAATGAGAATCCACAATGACCCTTGGTAAATTTTTCCCATGGTTAATTACCCTCGATGTTGTAAATTTACACCTTATTTCCAGTCTGAATCTTCCAGCCATTGAATCATGTTATACCTTCCCCTGCTGGACTGAAGAGCCTATTATTAAATATCTGTTCCCCATGTAGGTACTTACAGACTGATCAAGTCACCCCTTAACCTTCTCTTTGTTAAGCTAAATAACTAGAGCTGCTTGAGTCTATCACTATAAGGCAGATTTTCTAATCCTTTAATCATTCTCATGGCTCTTCTCTGACCCCTCGCCAGTTTATCAACAGCCTTCTTGACTCGTGGGCACCAGAACTGGACACAGGATCCCAGCAGTGGTTGCACCAGTGCCAAATACAGAGGTAAAATAACCTCTCTGCTCTGACTTGAGATGCCCCTGTTTACACATCCAGGGATCACATTAGTTGTCTTGGCCACGGTGTCGCACTGAGAGCTCATGTTCAACTGATTCTCCACCGTGATCCCAAATCTTTTTCAGAGTCACTGCTGCACAAAGGAGGTGAGCATCATCAACCCCACTGGAGAGATGGGAGAGTTGAGACTCGGACCAGGGAAGCCACCCACCTGGGAATAGCACTCACTGAACCCCACCACCTCCTCCATAATGCGACAGAGGAAACATCACAGGATATTCAGAAGTGGGGCAGACATCCTTATGTCATTGCGGAGAATGTTGCACAAAAGGGCAAGACTTCTGGAAGAAAAAAATATGGCCAAAGTCTTTCCACAACATAGGGCCTTCATCTTTCTGAAAAATGAGCACTCAATAAACCTGTCAAAGAAAAATAGATTGATTCAGAGATGGGAGCTCATGTACCAATCAAACATCAGCCAATCCTGCCATAGCCAAGAGAGAGAAGCGGCATCTGCTTTTGTGACTTCAGGAAAGAATCTGAGAGTACTTCTTGCTATGGACTGTGCACCATCAAACAGAGTTGGGTAGAACATTCTCAGCAATCATTTCACACTCTAAAGAGCATGCGAACTGCATGCAAGATCAGACCAACGCTCTTGTCTAGGCTAGTTTCCTGACACTTGAAGTGGTCACTGCATTTCAGTATTTCAGTGCATTTCAGTATGTTACAGGGAGCCCTAGTGATTGGGCTTAAAATCAATTCCACCACTCCTTTCCCATCATAGCCCCAAGATCAGCCGCTGATGACACAAGTCAAGTAGGAACATATCAAAAACTGAATGGCAGTTTTCTTTTTTTAAAGTAACAGCTTGCAGAAATTGACAATTTCACTTCTCTTGGCTCTAAACTGTCTGGCACAGTTGATCCTAAAGAAGCAATTATGACGTCTCAAAAATAAGAGCAGCCTTTCAATCATTCAACAAATTTTGTAATGAAAAACTGATATCAAAGAAGAAAGTATATAACGGTGATATATTACATCAGTCATTCATTACAGCAACAGAAACTAGGGTGTCCCAGGAACAGCAGCCGCACCAAAAGGCCAGAGAGACAGTTTTGACACTTATCATCAAAGAAGGATCTTCTAGATCCAGAGGAATGACAAGAATCACCAACATTCAATCAAGCAGTGAACTAAGCCACCCCCAGCTCAGTAGATTGGTGAGGAATGCTCAAGAACACCATCACAATTCCAGTCCTGTCAGTGGAATGAAGGAATTGGGCCACCTACCTCCACACTGAGAGAGAGAGAGAGAGAGAGAGAAAGAAAGAAAGTTTCTTGGAGAAGACCTATAACTGGCAACCTGGAGAAGCACTGACATCACCCAAGAGAAGGCAGAGCAAAGGACAGGGATCAATGGAGATGCCTCCGAGTGTCATGATTGCTGATGGGAATGAGAAGGAACTGCTGAGACTAAACCAACAAAGCAAACATGGGTGGTAACAAATACTCAGAACGTGTTTCATGTGAAAACACAGAAATAAATCCGGCTGAAATATTGAAATACTGGCAGTGAGGACATGGACTAGCACTGGTTAGTCCTGCTTTGCCCCATGGTAAAAAATCACCTCTGCTCCCCCTTATTTCTCTCCCTGTCACCCCTGAGGTCCCCACCTGATATGCATGGACTGTGGGCATACTGTTCTCTCAATGACGGCAAGTGACAAAATCTGCATTAAGTGAATCAACAAGGCCATCTCAGAAGAGGCCGAATAGGAAATAACAGGGCCCATTGCCTAATGGGACTTATCAATTATTATCTCAGACCATATTTCTTTGAGGGGTGATTGTTTCACAGAGCCTGACATCTCATATAGCTTTAAATTACTCACAACCGGGACGGCTTACAAGATAGCAGTAAAATCAGGAGAGGATTGGGCAATGTAATTATAGTATGGAAATGATGTTGATCGCTCAAGCAGGGAGCAGACCTTGAATTGAAAACCCCCTTCCCACTCCCCCTTTCAGTGCTCCCCCTCCTTGCTCTTCACTACAGCCACCACACCTGAGGAAGCTGGGGATTAAAAAGCGTCTAAGCTACCTTGTTAGAAATCTGCAAATGACGGTGTGCTGATGGCTTTTCTAAAGAAAACCTTTAACACCACAGTCCCTTGTGCAAGCAGGGATGAAAGTAATTTGAAAAGTAATTTGGTCAATCAGTAGCATTAAAAAATGGATGCGAACGCCTAAGATATAGAGGGTCAGAGTTAGATAAATCCACAAACAGATGTCTATAAAAGTAAAATGTGGGTCTAGCTGGAAGATTTAGGTACAGTGCGAATGCCTTTAAAGGGCATTTCCCAACCTATTGGGAGACAAATTCAGCTCTCAGTTAAACTGGTGTATAGCTGGAGTAATTTCATTGACTATGGTGGCGTTTCTGCAGATTGAGGCCAGTGTAACTGAAGGCAGAATTTGGCGCTATGTATGGTAGCGACTACGGCAAACATGGCAGGCAATAACAGCCTGACGTCTTTGCAAAATTAGAATGGAATTTAAAAAGGAACCCTAGGAAGGATTATGCCTGGGTGTGTCTGCCAGAAACCGCTCTGAAAAACCCAGATATCTTTAACAGACAATGAGAAGAAATGAGATGGAATTTGGATGAACCGGTCCAGAGTTAATTTAGATGAGAAGTTGCCAGGAATCGGAAGGGGATTTTGGTCATCCTGTCTGGGGTTGTATTAGAAACTTCTGCCAGAGGAAGAGGTGTATATTTGCCAGAGCTGGCACTAATATAAATGGAGCTGATTGAAAAATGTCTGCTTGCCTGGAAATTTTTGATTTTTTTGTTGGAAAACCTGAAAGCCAAAAAATTTTCTCCAAAGTTGAAAAGTTTTCTGGTTCCAGCATTTTTTGGTTGAAATTTTTCAGTTTTCAGTTTTTTTAACATAAATGAAACAAACTCGAATGATTACATTTTAGTAGAAATTTTCAGCAAAAAAAGTTTTTCTGACCATCTCTAAATAGCAGGCTGGCAATATCAAGGTGTTATGCAAATAGCAGTGAGCAGAGGAGAAGACTGAACTGACTAGCACATAGCCAAAGAGGATCAGAAACACTGAAAGTCAGGGATGTGGCTTGGGGGATTTTTCGTGTGGGAATCAGAGCCACTTACTTGTAACATGATGGTTAGGAGGATGCGTCAGTCGGTTAAAATTGCACAGCACCAGGCAATATGTCTAGCTGTAATGGCTGCAGAATCTACCCAGTATTGACAGTGCCAAGGCCAGCAGCTGAATCCAGTGGCATGCATGGAACCATATACACTTAACTGATTGAAACGCACATGTCTACACAAGAATATTGTGCACATTTCATATGGGAAGCTAATCTGATTTCAAACAGTTCCAACCAGGCATTCATCTAACAGGAATCTCCAACCAAATGTATATGCAACGTGGTGATAAACACACGTCTCAGGGCCAAATCCTGACAGGCTAGTGCCCAGAAAGGCTGGGGAAACTCAACTGGCACCTGGAGAAATACCTAGTTTGGGCACTGTCAGTATATGGTTCCATTCTACCAACATTCCTTCCAAAGAATTCTCTTGTGCTACAGACAGAGCTTGCTGAATAACAGAATTTCCGACCCACGGGAAATTCTGAGATTTCAAAATTTGGTTTCATTCCAAATGGGTCTAGGAAATTAAAATCTTGGATTTTTAACTAAAATATTCCAAAATATTTAGTTTTGACTTTATCATTTTCCCTATTATATTATGTCAAAATGATAGCTGAAACAAAACCATAAAGCTGAATTGAAATGTTTTGATTTTATTGTAATGAAACATTTTGATAATTACCAGTGAAAATTTTGAAGAATGGATACATTCCTGCCAAAGGTTTCAATTTTACTGAATCATCATTTCCAATGAAATATTTTCAACAAGCTTTGGTTGTAAAGGCCTTTTTACTTCTTCCCTCCCAGTGCTGAGTGCTTCTGTGTAAGCAGGCTTCTGGGCAGTCTTAGGTGAGAGGACCCAGAGATGGATGCATTCTTGCATATAAATCAGACCCAATCCTGAAGTCCTCATTGAAGCAAAACACCCTCAACCTCAGCCGGATGTTTGCCTGATTACAAATCATGGGTCTGGTTCTGAAATCTTTAAGTGCTTTAGCATCTAACAGAAAGATATTGTAATTAGCTGGCTCTCTGGCAGGTTCCACTGCCCTCTGCTGAGTAGAATCAGAACTGATCAACTGTGTCAGATACCCTATACTGCTAAAAACTAATGGAGATTGTCCTTCAGATCCAGTGCTAACAGCTTGTGATTGGGGGCAGAAGGATCTGAGATCTACCCCTTCTGCTGCTGTGAAGTTCCCGGGAGCCATGGTGTGCAGGGCTGGCTCTGAATGTATCACATCCATTATTACTGCATATGAAACACGCTGGTTTGTTGCGTGTCTTGCAGAAATGTTTTAAATGATCATCTATGCTCACTCTGCCCGACTCCGAGCTTTCATTCCTTCCAGACTCAACACATCTTTAACACACTCATGGGGAACATGACCGGGCACAACACATTTTGCAGGGGGGTGTTATGCAAGATCCTTCAGTGTGTCCCTAAAACATGGAGTCCTCATCTGCATGACTCCTTGCTATTTTAGTTCTGTACCCCACTGCCTGTACGGATGGACCCCCCTAAACACAGAGCTAACACCTCTGCAAACGCACCTGTAACCTGACCACAAACCTTTCTCACTCCCTCGGCCTTGCTCAAGCACTTTGGTGGCGCTTTTATCCTCCTGGCTCACGTCCACTAAAGGGCTACATGAGTCACTAAAGCGTTTTCGCTGGCAAGGGCAGGAGCAATTGGAATCCGGTGTTCCAGAGGTGAAAGGCGAATGCGCTGAGTCCTCGGACACGCCGTTTGCTGCGCTGCCCCTATGATGAGGGGCAGCATTTGTGAACAGGCCTGTGGAAGGAGAGCTGGTGCCCAGCAGTCCAGGGGATAAAGATGAGATTCATTCTTCCCTGCAGTGTCTACAGTACAGGACCCTCCTGCGAACAGTGTGAGGACTCTTGCTCTCCCTCTGGTGTTCCCTGCCGAGAACAGCAAGCTGCAAGCCTTAGCTGCTGCCTCCCTCCGCCCTCCATGTTATCGAGCCAATGTTATTAGCGGAGGAGAGATGGTCAGAGAAAGAAGTAAATGAGATTTCACACCTGCACTGAAATATAATACAAAGCACTGCAAGTGAAGGGAGCTCGAAACACGGAGCCCATCAGTCAGTGGGAAGAGCAGATGCCATGCAACCCACCCGAGCGGGCCTACGCTCTTTGCACTTTGTGACAGCTGGATCGCTCAGCTTGCAAAGCAGGAATGTGAAGGATTTTTGAGGTTTAAAAAATATATCGGTTATTGTTAATACTATTCAGAACACCGCAAGGCTTTTCAAAGGTGAAAGAATTGAAACTGAGAAATGACTCTTGCTCAATACAAGCTCCATCACTGGGTTATTCAAAAGTGAAATAGAAAGGATTAGGATTAGCTACGAACATCTTCAGGACAAATGGGGCTGAGCCTGGAGAGGGATATTCAGAATCAATATGGATTGCAAATATTTAATAAAGAAGTTTTCAGCATGGAGCTGAGAGCTGGGGCTAATCACTCACTCCCCCCAGGGCACAATGTTGGACCTTGTGAAATTTCTGGCATACAAATCTCCTGCCGGTGGGTGCCCCCATTGTAACACAGACAGACTGACAATTACTGGGGCAGCGAGGCAAAGGGCGAAGAATGAGAAAAGCAAGAAATGAGGAAATCAGATTACAGAAAGATAATAGATTTCACAGATTCTAAAACCAGAAGGGATCACTGTGATCAGCTCGTCTGACCTCCTGTATTACACAGGCCAGAGGAGATCTCTGAATTCATCCCTGTTTGAACGAGCACATCTCTTCCAGAAAAACATCCCATCTTAATTTTAAAAATGCCAGTAATGGACGATCCACCACACCCCCGTGGGAAGTTGTTCAAAGGTACAACAATTTTCACCCCTCCCACCATGGCCACAACCTCAAACACAGGCAGCAGAAGCCACACGCTTTTACTACCAGGTCACCTGTTACCGGCACTTGTTCGGGTTTTGTACCATTTTCCCTTCTGGGGCAAATGCCACCTGCATTCCACTTGTTGTAAGGACTCAGGACTTCGCACTGCGTTGGCTACAGGCCAGAAATAGCTAGTTGCTATGGGCTGGGCTCCCTCTTTCTTCAGGCTTCTCCTGAAACAACACTGCGGAGTGTCCGTGGTCACAGACCTCTAATGAAATGGTTGGTTACCATTTTGCATAACTTTGTAAAAGAGTTTCCAGAGTGCTAATATCCATCACAAGGGATGACTACAGAATGGATCTGATTCCCTTCGGCAATGGCCTGCCAGCGAGACCAATTGCTGCCCGGAAGCCTGTGAGAGCGAGCCTGACTGACCGGTGGCTATTTACTGAGGGCAATCAACAAGTCTGCAGGAGAGAAAATGAACATCCTTGAGGACAACTCCACAGCAGGACATTTGCCCTCAAAGGCAGAGTTGTGGGCGAGGGCTGGGATATGGAGCAGTAGGCCGGGGCACTGATGACAGAGTTATCAATCTGGGGGTTTTAAATAGGGGGGCAGGAGCACTGGTTCCAGGAGGGCTGAACAGCAGAGGCAGAAATCATGACTTGCTTTTTTTCCTGCTTTCTCTGTCTCCTTAAAAGTTGATGCTCTGTCAAAGCTTAACAAGCTGCTGTCAATCTGGTTCTGAGTGGGGGCGGCGGGGGCACAGAGCCAGCAAGGGAGCCTGGGCACAGATACATGCAGGGCTCACAGCCAAACTGCCAGCTCTCCTTTCAGCTGAGAGCAGGCGCTCCTGCCAGTCAAGACACAGACAAACATGCAAAATCCAGACTCTGAGTCTGCTGGGGCATGTCAGCTAAACACAGCGAGGGTTTGGAGTGAGGCTACTGCCCAGGACACACCCCTGAGGAAAGCAGAGCCTGGGTAACGGGCCAGCGAGTCTGGGGGTGCCCTACCCCCGCCCACAATGCCCCTCTGGCTCCCCACAGCTGATGGACCCAGCACCCGCTTTTCCCCCTGAAAAGTCCCCCCTGCTGTAAGGCTCCTGGGCATGAGGGCAAATCTCCTCACAGGCAAGGGGCCAGCCAGTACCCAGAGGGGACAAGCAAGGCTCAGTGAGCGAAGTCCTGCCCCACGGGAGCCAGTTGCAAAGGACCCATTGAGTTGGATGGGGCCAGGATTTCCCCCAGTGGGTTCGCTGGTGGGGAGTGGTGCAAACAGCTGATGGTGGAGCTGCACGTGCTGAGTTTTGGCTGCAGTTCTGAACTCACACAAACCCCAACCCTCAGGCCAGCCCACCCAGTGCCCCTGGGTGCATGTCCACACTCGGCAGGGGTGTGAGATACAGGTTGTTATAGAACCAGCCCATGAAATCCGCTCTGGGCGGGCGGGCTGACTGCTGTCCACAGCACTGCTCAAGAGCTTTGTGAGCCTCAAGAGAACTTACATCGAATCGTAGAACCGCAGGGTCATCGAGTCTAACCCCTGCCAAGACACAGGGTCTGTTGGGTCTAACCCATCCAAGGCAGATGGCTATGCAGCCTCCGTGAAGGAGACTTCAAGAGACCAAAGCCGGATTCCAGGTTTGTGCAGAACCCCCCACCAGCTGTGATTAACAATGGCTTAGGGTCCATTGTGACCCTTCCAAGAATGCCCTTGAACCTGCTCCAGGTGACCACGGGTTAGACCTTTGCAGCTGGCTCAGCAGGGACACCCTGCACACTCTCCATGAATCTACCTGCCTCCTGGTCAGCATAGCTTCTTTCCCTCCCATCTCATAAGCCCTGGGAGCCCTTTCTTACAACTGCCATCTTCAGCCAATGGCTTCCTCTTTTCCCCATCTTCAGGGTACCACCAGGTGCAGGAAGTTAGAGGGAGGTGATGGCCAGGCATCGTTTTGGAGTTTCCCAGGTTTGCTGGGGGCAGGGCTAGGAGGTGGTTTGAGTTCACTTGAACCCCAAACACATAGGAAAGAGGTTGGCTGCTGGGAGCCCCTTGCAAATGACCCTTGCAAAGCCCCGATATTCAGCCCCAGGCTGAGTGTCAGGAGGGAAGGAAAAGGCCTGGCGTAGCCGCACACCCGCTGCCTGCAGATTCCCAGGCACCTCACGTATCCCAGAGACCCCTGCTGAAGAGCAGGATCCGCCAGTCACCTCTGCCGACACCCATCTCACTCAAGATGCATTGATAGCCTCACACCCATCTCCCAGCAACACAGGGAGGAAATTAAACTGGCCTAAGCTGCACATTAAGAGTGTCACAAAAGCCAGGCCCAGCCAGAGAGGCAGGGAATTATTCTACTGATCTAAGAGTTCAAAGCTAAGGGATGCTGGAGGAGCCCATGACTGGTGATGCCCTGGCAGTCACTGATTTCAGGACAGAGGGCTCCAAATGTCAGACTGGATTGACAATATGGAAGAAAATCCAAGAGTCACCTGCACGGTATTTAACTCACCTTTGAGGGCTTGCTCTGCTCTCTGACTGGATCTGCTCATGCATAGCACCGACAGAACTGCCGCTGTTCTGGGACACTGCTGTCCTCCTAGCATGTGCCAGGACACGTGTGTCTAGCACACTCTGGCTGCAAAGTCCCAGTAAAAGGGAACAGAAGAGTCTGAGCGAGAGGCAATTCTGCCAACTAGCCCATGTGAGCACGGATTGGCATATCAGGCTCAGAAAGGGACCCTTCCCCCACAGCACATGAAGGTCGGTGCCAGATCTGTTTTCCTGATGATCACCATGTCCGAAGAGAAGGACTCCAATAATCTGTGGGTTTCCTGTCCAGGTGCTGTTGACTTACAGAAGACTCATTCCTCATCAGCGCACCCATCTAACCACAGCCCCGCTGCGGTACCACTCTGCCTCTGGCGGGTGCTCACATGATCACTCCTAACGAGGTGAAGGAATATGCTCCTACAGGCCCCGGGGAGCCAGGGAGTGTTGGAACAGCCCACCCCGGAGCTGTCCACTCGAGAGCGGACACCATCCAAAGGTCACAGGGTGCAGATGTGCTTCCAGCCAGCCCCTTACGTACTAAAGCACTGTGAAAACCCGCTGAATAAAAGGACAGCTCGTTCCCTTCCCTTCCCACTCACTCCCAACATTGCCAACTGAGCTGTGCGGGCAAATTCCTGCTCCAAGTCCAGAAGCTCCCTTAAAAAGCCCAAGAATGCTGGACTCAGGGCCCACACTGGCCAGCAGCCAGAAGCCAAAGAGACAGCTGCAGAAGGGGCTCAGCAGTGCAGGGAGGGAGGCTCAGTAGGCCAGCCGTAGAGAAGTCCTGACTTTGACAGGGATCCAAGACAGGTGTTACATTTAGCCTAAATGATGTCACTGCTGATCATTAGCATGGTAATTACAGTCAAAGCTGCTAGCGATTGTATCCTCTGAAGGGTCATTAATGCAACCCAACCGCACCAGCACACGTCTCATTAGTCCTATTTCAGACGTATGCATTTCCCAGTGCTCCAGAACCCAGACAGTCCTTTCCCTTCGATGACTTCAGTGTCCACCCCGTCCCCAGAGCCTCTGGTGCCACTGCTGGAAGAGAGGTGAACCTGAACCAGGCCTCTCCTCACCTGTGAGTTTCCCCCTTCCCAGACGGAGACTCCCACTGCTCTCTGCTTTGCTCCTCCACTGCCTAGGGCCCGAGTGCACTCATGGCTCCTTGGGCATGGCCTGGGCTTCTGTGCAAGGGAAGCCGCCTGGAGAGGTTAGCAAGTGGCAAGTCAGAATCCATCCCAGGTGGGAATGTTGCTGGGTTTGTATCTGGCTCAGAAGAAAGCATGGGAGAATGGAGATAAGGAGACACTCGGGTGGGAACCGCTGGATGGGGAATGGCCAGAGAACAGGGAGAGTGCGAGACAAGAAGATGAGTGAGAGCGGAGAGGAGCGGGGCAGGAGTTGGTGAACAAACAGTGAACAAGCATCGGGAACCTGCACAAATGCCAGAGTGGGGCGGGGCTGCTCTCCCAGAGACAGACTGAATCGTCTTGGACAAATCACTCGCTGTGGGGTCTCACACCCCAGAGCCCCAGCAACAGGAGCTCCCTGTAGTAGGGGGTCTTAACTGCCTCCAAGGCACCCATCCCTCTGTCCTCTGCTCTGGGGAGGAATAGGGGTCAGGGAGTATGCATAGCATCTCCTGCAGAGCTAACACAGCCTGGCGGTGGATCCCTCAGCCTCGCCCAACCCCACTCCAGAAAGACAAAGTAGGGAATCTGTGCAAGGGAAACTGGAGATTTCCTTCCCTGGGCCCCACAGCAGGGGTGAGCAGGGAAGGGGTGAATGGCATGGAGAGGCTGATCTATCCCCATGGGTTTCAATTATAGGGAAACAACTGCTTGAGCTAGTTTTGTGTGTTGTTTCTTCTTTCCGAAATTGCAATCCCATCCACAGCATCTGAAGGTTGTGAACCCTCTGACTGCAGGAGCCTTGCCCGGTCCTGCCCATCACCCAGGTCCCGATCAAGGATCAACCCTGTGCAGAGCAGAGAGCCAGGAACTAGGAAAGCCATGTGCTGAGTGCAAGGAAAGCAGTGGCCAATCACTCAGCCTTGGGCACTGGCACAGAAAGGACAAGCTGCTCAGGGACTCCGCAGCCCCCAGCCCTTAGTGAAGATTTTAATGTGCCCCCAAAGGGAAGCTGGTCCCTGGATGCATCTCAGCCCCCACCCCACACGCGTGTAGCTCTGCCGAACACTGCTCCCGCCTTTAATCAAAGGAGAAAAAACCCCAGAACACAAGACTCAAATCCACCAGGAAAGTTGACAGATTTTCCTAGTCTTCAAAAAGGCTCATTAAATATTAAAAATAGCATTGTTGTTTTAGCAACATTAATTTAAATGCGGCACACGTGACACACTGAACAGCTTTCCCCGGGCAGGGGAGTTTGCGTTAGTTCTACTTTCGAGCGTGTCCGCAGCAGAAAGGGCAGCTGATGTGTCTGAGACCAAGGTGGGGAAACCATTTAGTACTGTGCCTCCAGCCTTGGCACGTGCAAACCATCACCCATGGGACTATCTGGCTGGTGCGCTGGACGGGCTGCCCCATGTCCAGTTTTTGACTGGGAAGTCCGGTCAAAAAGGGGACCTGGCAGCATCCAGTCAGATGTATTGAGGAGACACCAAAAGTCCGGTTACTGTGGGGTGAGGAGACGCTCCTGGTCATCAGCCTGCACCATCCCCTGCTCAGCCAGGGCCACCTCCTGCCTGCAGGCGGGCTCCTTGCCAGGCTGCAGCACCTCCTGTCCCAGCCCCAGAGCAGAGGAAGCCCAGCTGGGGGGTGTGTGTGGAGACAATCCAGCCAGCGAGAGGTGGAGGGGGGGAGAGAAGCCAGTGATGGGGGCAGGGCCTTGGGGGAAGAAGTGGAGCAGGGGTGGGGCCTCAGGGGTCCAGCTAGCTGCAATTAGAAAGATGGCAACCCTAAGCGCTAGGGAGGCCCCCACTTCTGAAAGCTGTTTGTGGCACCGACGCCCTGTGAGGACCCACTGCACCGGGGTGGATTTTGCCCCCAGAGAACAGAGCTTGGACAGGGAGGTACAAAGAGTCATCCTGAACTCTTCCTGGGCCCCCTCCGTGTCCCCCACCCACACTCTGCCCTCCCTGCAATATCTTCGCTCCCTAGTCCGCCTGCTTTTCCTGCTTTGGCAGGTCTGACTATCCATTTGGCCGCTGCCATTACATTTTGCTAGCGGATCAAAGGGAAGTAACACACCTGTGACTTGTGGAAGCCTGGCACAAGCGAGACTGGCTTACAGCAGCTGCCCACCCCCTCTGAAAAAGTTGTTGGGGACAGAAGGCCTGTCTGGCAAGGGGGAAGCAAGGTGGGGGTTGAGGCATGTGTGGGGAGTGAGGTAGCAGGAGGGAGGAATTGGACGTGACGTGGAAAGGATCCCATAAGGAGACAGGTAATAGTGTCCTGGTCTCACCGTACGTTACTTGTTGGCACTTTCTTCCAAGACCCTGAATGACCTTTCCCTCTTTCTGAGCAGCTGACCGTTCTGATCACTGGGTCTCTGTCCAGCTTGCAGCACCGGATTCTGCATCCAAGCGGCACCAGGATCCACCTTCTCCAGGGCAGGAGGGAAACGGGCCACTTGTGATGCCACAGGCTGGATCTGCACTCACTCTCACACCTGCATTCGGTCTTCCTGTATTCAAGGAGCGCCTACACACACGCCCAAACTAGGGGCCATGCTGTATTTCATAGGCCCAGCGTATGGGTAGCACATAACTGGGAGATGATGGAAATCACCTGTGACTCGACCTTCAATAATGATGGATAGTATGCTCCTAAAGATCATTTGCAGAAAGCCTTCATCCTAATGCATCATCTGCAGCTGTGATGAGTCAGAAAAAATAAAAAGCCCTTCCACACACCTCTGGGGGCTGAGCATTTCATGTCCAGAAGCCTTCTAATCCCCAATGAGCTGGATAATGCCATTTGCCTGTGTAATATAAATTTCTGTTGAAACTCAGAATCAGGAGATGCAAAAGGTTTCTTCAATGCAATTGAGTTGTTGCTCTGGCTTTCTTGTCCAAGGGTCCCAATTTACCCTCACTGTGTCTCTTTACCGTTCATTCTGCAACAGCACCTTGCCCAAGAGATGAGCAAAACTGCATATAATTCCCTTTGCAGTCTAAGATGCTTCCCTGATTCCAAGTCAGATATTGCTAAAGGAATTTTCTTGATCTGTAAACATGTTTTTTTAAAATAAATCATTCTGATGTAATAAAAGTACCCAATGCTGCCGCCTGGCTAGAAGTAAGTTATGTTGGGAGCTGTCTTGTAGCCAGTGCTCTCCCCACTCTTGGTGACAATGTGCAGTAGCTCCTCATATAAAAAATAAAATAGAATAGAATAATACTTTGCACTTACATGGTGATTTCCATCTGCGGATCTCAAGATGTTTGCTGGGAAATTTATTTTTCTGTGACAATTATTTTTTGAGTTCATTGCCAAAGGAAGGAAAGAGAGCAGGCAAAAACCACAGTGATACTGTAGGAAAAAAAGGGATATATTTGGTATTGTTTATCCATTATGACAGATTCAGATACACAGGAGTAGGAAAACTACCAGCCATTTCTGCCGCGTCACTAATGGAAGGCTTCATGACAGCCGATGCAAGAGTTGTTTGGAAAGACACCAGCTGACATCCCTCACCCCAAACCTCTGCTCCTTTCTAGAACCATTCCCAATATCTTGTTCTCATTGCATTTCCAACCCAAATTTTCAGATGTCAGAAGCTGGATATCATCTGAACTCCAGACTTTTGTGGCTTCCTCTGTCATTAATCACGATGCTTGATAGAGACTGGAAGAAGAAGTCAAACATTAAAGTGTTTGTTGCAGAGGGGTAAGTAAATGGGGAAAGGAGGAATATGAACTTTGAAAAAAACTCATTCTTCAGAACTGCTGTGTTTGAGCTGATCTTTAAAGGAGCAAGAGGGACATGGTGCTTTATCCCAACTCCTGTCTCCTCAAGGAGGGGAGATTTGGATTATACATTCAGATATGTAACAAGGTTCAGTGGCTTGGAACAAGAAGTCTGCCAAAAAAGTACAGAGTTGGGAGAAAGAACTGAATAACAGAGAAATCGGAAATTATCTTGGTGCCATTTCTGTCAGTGTATAAAAATACTAACATTATTCAGTAGTAACAACGGGAAATCTCCAGACACAGTGAGGGGGAATGTAAACTAAAAACCAAAATTCTTCCCCGTTCCCCGTAGTCCTTTGCCATCCATTGTCTCCAGTTGGGAAGCTGATGGAAAGTTGTGTTTTGTGCATCTCCCCATCACTAAAGCCAGTGATGCTAAAGAAGGATTTCTGCATTGTGGTACCTTTATTCTTCTATTGAGCCAACCCTCAGAAGCACATTGGAAAGGCACGAGCTGCTTCAAAATGCAAACTCCTGATCCTGCAAACTTGTGGAAAGCGGGTCTTCAGAAACTGCCATGACCCCAGCTGATCCCACAGATATAACACAGCTCTGCACCCTGCCACGCTTCAGGCAAGAGGCACAACAACTTGTGTATGGCAAACGAGGAGACAGGACACAGATGTAAACCTGCCAGTCTTACTCAGCCCTATCGATTCCACAGCGTGTGTTATGTATTTTAATAAGAACTGGGCTGATTGCTAATTCATGAAGGAAAGGCCTTTTGTAACCATAGCAATAGGTCGAATTCAGCTCCCCTTAGCCTGTGCAATGGTGACATGGTGGAAGAACGCGACTGAGGCCCAGCATTTTGGGCCATTGCTTTGGGCTGCTGTGGCATTGCTGTAACCGAAAGGAGCGGGGTGGGAATGCACCACATCCTCTTGTGAATGCCTTCGCCATAGCCACATGCTTCGATGCAGACGCTTTCCTTTCTGCCAGAAAGGGTTATCGCGGGGAGCCAGGCAATGGACAGATAAGTTGCAGGTACCTTTGCTATGGCAGGGACCAACATACCGATAATGGCCATGCCCAGTAGCAAGCAGGCTTTAGCTAAGGCTCAGCATCACTGCAAGGCATACTGATAGTAGGCAGTGATGAAATTCAGGGATGATAAAATCATTGCAGCATCACAATGAAAGGTGCACAGGAGTTTGAACCTTCCAGGCAAGTTATGCATGCTGAAATTTCCTGGCATTTAGCCCCAATCCAGCAAAGCACCAATTGACTTCAACAGAGCAGGTGCTAAAGTTAAGCATGTGCTTAAGTGCTTTGCTGGACTGGGACTTTCATGAATGACACCAAATGGGAGTTTATTGGCTACAATATCTTTGCAACAAGGATGAACATTTACTTCTAGGGAAGTGGATCTATTAAAAGAAAGCTCATTTTGCAGACAGTGCAAGCTGTGAAAACAGGAAGAGATGGCCGCACCAAGCTCTGGAAAGGGAACCTTTACCAGATGTGTCCCCATGGATTCAGGCTCCATGTCAGCTCATTCCATGTGTGTAAAGAGGGACAGATGCTGCTTTTCAGTGCAGTTTTTTCTTTCTGTGATGTCAGAAATATTATTCCATGTTGTGTATTACAATGTTTAGTGATATGGGTTGTGGTGTGTGTGTGTGGGGGGCGGGGGGTGTTCAATCACCTGCTTGCTGTGTATGTTTGCTAAGCCACTTACTCAAACTTCTGCAAACTACAGAAAAAGGTTTGGTGTATGTTCACGCAGCTTAAACACAGATTTCAGTGTAGCCGTGTCTGCGACCCTTTCCCACGGGCATTGCATCTGCCTTCAAGCAGCTGAGTTCTGCTAGCTCAAATACTCAGGAAAAGCAGGTGTTAAGCTTGAAAACTTACTGGAAGCTTCACTCTGTACATTTGATTGTAGTAGTCAAGATGAGCAATTTGTGTGGTGCTGGTTTAGTTACACAAGCCCTCCAATGAGGGAACGGATAAATAACAAACAGCATATGTGACTAACCAACACGGCATGGATTTCACAGACTGAATGACAAATATTCCCAACAAACTGGTCACAAGCCATTGATATGGGGGGAAACATTTCACAAGAAAGTTTGAGAACAATTTCCAATCACAAATACATTCAAGAATATTGTGGGAACTGAAAAAGAGGCAAAAGTGCATGAATACGGGATACATTGTTACAAATCATACTCAGCTCTTTGTTGGAGTGGGCTGCACCTTGTAACCGGGACCCCAGGAAGGCGCCTGATTATAGGAGCTGGATACATATATGTACCATCTTCCACTCCCGTTAGATAGCTCTCAAGTCTATGTCAGCTAGGGAATGTCATGTTTTCTGTGGGATTGGGAGACAATGATTTTACCTTCATGTCATCCCCTCCAGCTGCCAGAGTCTAAAATAGCTAAAATTACTCATAACGCAGAAATGGGTACAATTCACATTCATTACTGGCAGGCCATTCACAGTCCCTACATTCATGACCTCTTGGCCCGTCCTCTCACAATTCCACTCCAGCTTACCAAAGACAGGAGTGTCATAAGGCTCCCGGCTCTCTTGTGTCTGACCTGTCTCCCGTGTCAGTCTGTGTGTCTGTTCTGGTGTGAGAACGACACCAATGCTCTGTGTTACAGGCAAGTAACAAGTATGGTAGCATGTACACTGCTGAGAACACAGCCAGCCAGCCACTTCTCTCCTGTGTAGCAGGACCATTACTGCGAACTCAGCCCCAGACGTCTGGTCACGCTGAACAAGTATCCACCCTTGCAAGGGGTGTAACCAGAGCTCCGCTGAACCTTTCTTCGGATTTAGAATTGGAAGAGCCCGTTCTCCCCAATTTACCAGGCCAACATTTGCCCACAGTCACTGGCACTGATCTTCTGGAGCCACGGTGTGAGAGTCCTGGCTGGTACTGCACTGTGAATGGAGTCCAAGCTGGAGGAATCATGGCAGAGCTGGTCAAATACTAAACACCGTCCCTCACCCTCTCAAATATTTTCACAATAAAAGCTCTGAGCTGGATTCACTCAGTCTTGTGGGGTGATGTTAGTCATTATCTGTGAGTATTTGGATCCTGACAGCTCCCTGAGACAATGTCTGGGAACCCCAAAAGTTTAGCAAATTCCAGCCCAACTGATTCCATGTCTGAAAAGTCACACCTGCAAGTGCATTATTTGTTACTTGCTCTTTGACTGTCTCAGATGTTTTCATCATCCAGTCAGGGACAGAAACAACATCATGTGACTTAAGTGACAGACTCACAACAGGAGTAACGAACAGCAAACGGTGAAAGCAAACCATTCACCAACGGACCATTGGCTGGAAATTATTCATCCCAGCTGCCCAGCGAATAAGGAATGTTTTCACAGACAGCCAGGCTTGGCCAGTGAGCAGTCTCTTGCCAGACATTTGTAAGGAATATTGTTCCTAACAAACAATTCAGCCAGCCCGACCACATGCTTGTCACACTTACGTCATTTCTTTTGTTTGCTTTCCAGCTATAAATCTTCTAGTAAGAGAAGCTCCTGTGTAACTGGCTGTTATCTGCAAGTTAACTCCCCGTTACCCCTTTCTCAATGGCCTGTAATACGCCCATTGGGGAAGGAACCCCCTCCTCATGGCTCAGCTGAAGAGCTCGCCAAGAGACGGGATGCACCCTCTCATCTGCCCATCACTCCTACTGAATATCCCACCCAGCTTCCCTGCCTTCACAGTGTGGGTCATTTCTTCTGCCTGCCCACAGGCTGTGTTTCCCCTTGCACGGAGGGGAAAAAATCTGTACAACAACCAGAACCACTGCAAGCAGCAAGCTGCTTCTCTCCCAGGCCTGCTGCTGCTGCCAAGTATCCCTCAGACCAGCTGCTCCTGCCTTTGTCCCTGTACGGTCCCCTGTCCTGCTGCTAACCCTCCTCACAAGCTGTAGCGTAGGTGGTGGAGAAAAGTCAGGCTGGGGAAAGACAGATCATGAGTATTTCTGGCCCTGACATTTTCTTCCAGATATCTGGATTTCCATATATTTGAAAACCTAATATAAACAACAGAGAGGGAATTTGCATTTCGGGCAGTGAGGAATGAAAAATGGAGGCGGCGTAATGTATTGCCACTCCAAGAAGAGGAATGACAGTGGTAAAGTCAAGCACACACGACAGCACCCAATCGGCTTGTGGCAAACTCATTTCCTGGCAGAATATAGGGTTTCATCTGCTGGAACATTTAATAGGCATCAAAGAAAGATCACTTCCCTCCTCTCAGTGCAGATTGAGAGCCTTCGCTCTTGCTTTATTTTTGCCATTTTATTAAACCCTTTATATAGTTTTAATACAATATGTATAATCCTCCTGAAAACAAATAAATTCTTATGCACTTCCCAGATTCTAAGGATGTCTAATGGTTAGGCATGTTTTATTTATATTTTCAGAGACATTAACTATGTGATGTGTAAAAATATGCAAACAAATCGACTCTAATGTATTGCTACGCACAGAACAAAAGTATGGTATGTAGTTAATTTCCAGATCCGGGGAAGGCAGGCGGAGCCTGCAGCCAGCACAGCCCTGGGGGCCGGGTGGGTGTCCGCACGAGCCTAGTTTCCTACATTAATTGAAAGGCGTACAAGTGCCAAGGCCTGGCCATGCATTCTAAAGAACTTTGAATCTCCCCTAAACTGGGTGCAGGGATCTCCCTGGGGGATTAAGCTCTTTGGCGGTCTCCGCCGAGCTGGGAAACAATGGGGAGGTTACTCACTTTTCGTATTACACAATCCTTCTTCATCGGTGCCCCACTAGCATGAGTGCGCTGCTGCAGAGCAGAGCTAAGGCCAGCACCCGGAGGCAACAGCTGGTGCCGTACCTGGAGTTGAGGAGCCTGCACTTGCATCCAGCGAGGTTGGAGCCTTCGGCCTTCATTCACTTAGAAAGGAAAGGAGGTCGCGTGCCTCCAGGAAAAGTGGTGTTCCCCTCTCACTCACCCAGTGTAAAGCCGGAGTAACTCCATGGAAGTCAATGAAGAGACACTTATGCTAAAAGTGTAAGTACAAGGGGAATCAGGCCTGACTTTCTTGCATTGATCCTGGAGTGTTGCTCACTTAACAAATAGCCTTGGGGCCCACGCACTGGTGGGAACCTTAAGAACATAAGAACGACCAGACTGGGTCAGATCAACGGCCCATCTAGCCCAGCACCTTGCCTTCTGACTGTGGCCGGTGCCAGATGCTTCAGAGGAAATGAACAGAACAGGGCAATCATTGAATGATCCACCCCGTCGTCCAGTCCCCGCTTCTGGCTTAGGGACACCCAGAGCATGGGGTTGCATCCTGATGATATTGGCTCATCTCCATTGATGGACCTATCCTCCATGAACTGAAATCATTCTTTTTTGAACCTAGTTATAGTTTTGAACGTCACAACATCCCCTGGCAATGTGTTCCACAGGTTGTCTATGTGTGGTGTGAAGAAGTACTTTCTTATTTTTTTTAAACCTGCTGCCTATTAATTTCATCGGTGACCGCAGTTCTTGTGTTATGTGAAGAGGTAAATAACATGTCCCTGTTCCCTTTCTCCAGACCTCCATCGTATCCCCCCATAGTCGTCTCTTGTCCAAGCTGAACAGTCCCAGTCTTGTTAATCTCTCCCTATACGGAAGCTGTTCCAGACCCCTCATCAGTTTTGTTGCCTTCTCTGAACCTTTTCCAATTCTAATATATCATTTCTGAGATGGGGCATCCAGCACTGCACACAGTATTCAAGGTTTGGGCGTACCATGGATTTATACAGAGGCAATATGATATTTTCTGTCCTATTATCTATCCCTTTCTTAATGATTCCCAACATTCTGTTCGCTTTTTTGACTGTCGCTGCACTTTGAGTGGATGTGTTCAGAGAACTATCCACCATGACGCCGAGATCTCTCTCGAGTGGTAACAGCTAATTTAGGCCCCATCATTTTATATGTAGAGCTGGATTATGTTTTCCAGTGTGCATTACTTTGCATTTGTCAACATTGAATTTCATCTGCCATTTTGTTGCCCAGTCACCCAGTTTCGTGACATCCCTTTGTAGCTCTTCACAGTCTGCTTTAGACTTATCTATCTTAAGTCATTTTGTATCACCAGCTAACTTTGCCACCTGACTCTTCATCCCCTTTTCCAGATCATTTATGATCTCACTGCAGATTTCCACTGCAGCTTATGGCAGAAGGCTGACCAGCGGACAGGGGCCCTCTGCACGGTGTGAATTTCACCCTGCCCAGTTATTATCCGAACAACAAGAAACATGTCTCTTCAAAGCGTGCCATCTGAGGTCAGAATCCTGCTTGTGACATCACACTTAATTCCACAGCAACCACCTGCGATGTCACAAAGAGAGGATTTTGACTTGGGCTGGAAAGTGGCAGCAGCAGGTGAGACTTGCAGAACCCAAAATCTTATCACCATGCAAATCATGTGCTCAGAGATAAACTACAGGAGGATGAAGACGAACGAACTAATATACACAGACTTCACCAGGAGGAGTCAGAAGTTCCTTAATGTCATTGCAGCATGTGCCAAGCCTACAAATGCTTATTAATAAAGCCCTAATTGCAGAATACGGGTCCATACTACTGACTATACAGTAAACATCCTTCTGGAGAGGAGTCACTGATGTACCAGAGGGGCTTTTATGGCCCCACTATGGCTGCTGCTTCATTATTGTTTTAAATACCAATTGAAATGAGAAGACGGGTGCGATTCACACTGGGATTGCTCCTGCCAGAGCGTGGCTGAGGAGTCAGTGTCTCTCTCACGCTCAGCTGCTGCAGAATGGTTTGTGGCATGGCCCCTCGCATAGAGGCAGCCTTTTCGACTTTACTTGGCATATATTATTTGTGGTCTTGTGAGCACAATGATGTGACATGACCTGCTGGTTACGGGTAACCTCTGTTAACAGAGCTGTAGTCATGTTGATTCAGAATATCTTTCAGGTGTGTCCATGTATTTACTAAACAAAACAATCGCAGCCAGATCTGCAGGTGCCTCCTAACTACTTAGTACATCTCTGAGACAAACACACACATGGCTCTTGTGAGCACTGGATACGGAAGTGCAGCAAAAACTAGGTCTGAGCAAGACCTAAGATCTCACTACTCTAATACAGCAGTGGTGACCAGGATATAGCACTGACTGTTGGAGATAGAAAACCTAACTGAAGCATAACAGGGCTAGATCTTTAAACGTAGACACCAGATCAGGCTTTCACCAAATCCCTTCCCTGTCTCACAGAGTTCAGAGCATCCAATCTGGGAGGTTTAATCAGGCCCAGGAGGGAGAGATCCTTGGCGTGAAGCTGGGATTTGCATCCAGGTTTGGATTCCAAATGTCCCCAAAGTTTTGAGGCTGGAGACCCAAGTTTGCACCACTGTCTAATCTGAAGGTGGTGAGGTTTCAAAACTGTCCTGAAAATATCACTGGCCAAGGCTACTCTGACAACTGCTGCTTCTGCTCTGGCTAGAATACGCCAAGTGCCAGTTCCTCGCTCTGCCCTTCATGGTGCACAGTGTTTTCGTGTACATTCCCTGCAGCCAAGACCCCAGAGACCCGGGGAAGGGAGAGGGATGGGGGAGGAAAAAGTTGAATAAATGTTCTTCACGGGCCCCATAAGGTCTGAGTGTTAGGCAGAGTCAGACAGGTTCATGTTTTACTCCGACTGATTCCACAAGAACTTAAAGAAATGCTGTGAACATGCGAGCTCCATTTCTTCAAAGCAGCTGGTTCGCGGGTGGGGCGGTGGCAGCTTTCCCAGCCACCTCTGGCCATTCGCCGCGCAGCATGAGCGGAACGGGCCGTAGCTAACGGAGCTTTCATTTCAGCTAGATTTCCTTTCAGTAACAAGCAACTGGGTATCTTGTGGTTTTGACCAGAGCAGAAGAGACCATCTTTCTTAGCAGAGTCCCTGGCCCTTTATACTTTCAGAGGGATATCCAACATCTCAGGAAGGCGCAGACAGAAGTTTTCACACCAGGGTGCAATTGAAGTCTAGCGCTAAGATTGGGAAGGAATTAAGTAGAGATGAGTGAATAATTGCATCCGATGAAGTGAGCTGTAGCTCACGAAAGCTTATGCTCAAATAAATTGGTTAGTCTCTAAGGTGCCACAAGTCCTCCTTTTCTTTTTGTGGATAATTCCAGTGGATCTTAATTACCAAGGTAATAGGCATCTTATAAACAGTAAGATGCTGAATTGGGCTATTGCATGGGTAGGTCTCACTTTCCTTCCTGTTTATATGTTCTCCAAATGTGTACAATTAATAGCCATTCTAATGTTTTACTCCATGGATTGAAGTATTCACACTGCAGCTGCAGGGCTGAGTGGCAATTGGTCAGAGAAGGTGGATGGCAGTGTTTCTGCTCCATGACGCTTGGAGCACTCCGTCTCTGCTTCTGTCACAACCACGTGTGTGGGCAAACTTGAACAGCCAGCTTTGAAACTGACCGTCTGGGAGTGTCTGGGGCAGTAAAGCTTGCTCACAGGTGAGCACAAGAAGGGATGGACATGGCAGCTAGAAAGACGGCTCACAGGAAGCAGTAACGTAAGATCCCTCCAGGGTTTGTGGCTCATTTACCCCAATGTTATTTATCCCTTGTTTACCCCAAACCAGCAAAGCCCTTAATAACATTTCCTGCCTACAGCTTAATAGCCTGAAAAGCCTAGACACACACAGGGCAGCTCTTCGGTCTCCAGCGCCCCCTGACCCAGCTTCGACTCATCGCCCTCCTCTCAGCCGCCAACCCAGGCCCTTTTAAGCTCTGATCCCAGCAAGGCTCAGTGCAGCTGATTGCCTCAGCTGAGGGAGGCTGCCAGCTAGGACTCTCCCCCCTTTGCTGGAATTTAACCCTAAAAGCCCCATCCAGCAGTCTGGCTTTGCAGCACCTGGCTCTAGGGGGTGGCACTGGGCTGGGATGTGGCAGGGCTGATGTAGGGGGCCACCCATCCCCTCTTCAAAATCATTGACTGCAATGTGATGGACTCTCCATGGGGATCTGTTTACACTGTTTGCGCAGCTCCAGAATTATGGCAGTTTGGAGTCAGAGAGGTTTAGGGCAGGAGTTCTCCACCTTTTTCTTTCTGAGGGCCCCCCACCAAACATGCTATAAAAACTGTGCAGCCTAGCTGGGCCACAACAACTGGTTTTCTGCATATTAAAGCCAAGGCTGGCGTTAAGGGGTAGCAGGCAGGGCAATTGCCCAGGGCCCCATGACACAGGAGTCATTGCAAAGCTCGGTTGCTCAGACTTCGGTTTCAGCCCCAGGTGATGGGGCTCGGAGCCCTGAGCTGCACTTCTGCGTGGCCAGGCTTTGGCTTTCTGCCCTGGGCCCTAGTGAGTCTAACGCCAGCCATGCTTGGCAGACTCCCTGAAACCTGATCTCAGCCCCCCAGGGGGCCCCAGACCCCTAGTTGAGAACACTGCTCTAGGGTTCTTGAGTGGTCATGGCTTGATGGGACACAGCTGTGCAGAGCTGTTTATTTGAGCACCTGCACAGAAGCTGTCCACCGATCCTCATTAAAATGTATTTTTCACTCCTGGATCCCCTTGGCAGGTGAGCAATGCCATTTGCTTTGGCTAAAAATAATCACTGGACATTGATTTTTGCTGATTTCTCAGATCAGCCCTTCTACTGAAAATGAACTGACAGTGACTATTCCCAGTTCTACGGTATGTTAAACAGAGCCAGGGACCTCAGGCCCTGGGCAAAGGCTAGTTGCCCTGCTCTGGAATGGGGGCTCCAGCAGCTTTCGTGACCCTCAGGCAGATAGAACCTTCGCTTTGCATCTCCTCCGAAAAGGCAAAAGTGAATATTGCACCCAGCACCAACCTTGTCTCCTCATGCTGCTGCTAAGAAATACTCCTGCCTCTAAGGAGATTGCGGAATATGCCGCTTCTCTGGCACGCCCTGCTGGTGACCCCGCAAAGTGGTACTGCAGTTGTCTTCCTCACCCTGCAGCGTGAATTAGGGGAAGGGGGATTCAGATGGCACGGCTGAAGCTGAGTGCAATTCCAGCACTGCAGGAGCACAAATGTTATCCAGACTCAATTTGGATATTTCTGCTGACAAAGGCAGTTTCTTGTGGCAAACCCTTCCCAGCTTCCAGAGCAGGCAAAATTTCCCATATTCCTCTGTGATCCATTCGTTCTTCACCCTGGGTATATTTCAGCAATTTCCCAGAGAAAAGCATAATCATTTTAGCCATCAGCATGGAGGAGACTTCACCACCATCACCCAGGCCAGAAGGCCAGAGCTCCTGCCAGGAGACCCCATCATGCCATCCTACAAGAATCATCCCAGTAATCTCTGCCCATGAGTTCACCATGCCAGGCTGGCTGCTCAGCCAGGAGCCTGACTCTGATGTTGTGCACTCTGTTCTGTAGCCCAGTGTATGAGGACATGGCATCCATGGAGAGCCACCAAGACTGCAAGCCACTGAGTGTTTAGCTTTCCAGGTCTGCAGTTGAAACGACGTTTCTCGTCACCACTTGAATTTAATTTAAAGGTTTGCTTCTGCTTTCATTTTATTGGCACCCATTATATCCTCCTTTGTACCTCTGGCATTTCCTTAATAGTCTTTTGACTCATCTGCTATCAGGAGGAGAAACACTTTTTAGAAGAACAATATGAAGTAACAGTTATAAAATCGACAGCCCGGTGATAAATGTTAAGGACTCAGATTCTCTTATTGGAAATTGCCATCTTTCAAATATTTAATAGATTTGTAAAAATAATTTCTCCAAAAGGTTACAACTCCACTGAACTCCATTAGAGAGGCTGAGCTCTAAATCACCCATCACGTGCAGGAGACTGAGGCAAGGGACACACCAAAGTCATAACTTTCTCCCTTCATACACAACATTACTTGGCTCATAGCCAGCATCATTCTATTTCCAGGACAGTTTCCTTGACCCTGGGGTCCTTCAGCCACAACAGAGGGGCGCGCCTGCCTGAATCGAGGCGTGAAATTATGAAAGAATGGGCCTGCCGTAGCTCCAGTTGTGCTAAGACCTCAGATGTGAAATCGCCACTTTTTTTCTCTCTCCCTCATACTGGCCTGTCGCACGCCGGGTGGAAAAGATTGTATTTATCACCTGTCAGGGTTTGGCAGAGCTGAGTTACGTGGAGCAGGACAGCATAAAATTATCATACACAAGCATGAAATTACAAAATCGCTCGGAACTGAACAACAAAATTATTTCATTTCTGAGGGAGGCCATTCCATTTTTTAGCCATGACACCTCGACTGCCAAACTTTGAATTGAAATTGAGTGTGAGGTGCATGGAATATAGACAGCAATAACAAGCAAAGGCATGTAAACTAGCCATGCAAATACACTACATTAATGGCCCCGGAAACCTCCCACAGGAGATATGTAACTAAATAAATGTCACATGTCCCAATAACTCATCTTTTCTTATACATTGTGAAATGAATTATGCTGCAATCAGGGCACGGGCTGCTCCTGGTGACGGGACTCCCACTAGGTTGGTGTTCTCTAGGATTACATATGTTTCTTGCTTTTCCTCTCCCCATCTTTATGATCAGAGATGGGTAAACACTGCAAGCATTTCAACACTAGAAATTGGAAGGGGAGTGTAGTGAGGTGGAATGGAGCCACCTGAACTGAATTTGGTCAGGACACTGGGCATAACCCCACATCCTTACAAGGGTTGCCATGCGATCACTAGCACACAGAGTGCTCAGGACCCTGGCTTTATGGCTCATCTGAAAGCTAAGCTCACAAGAGCGGCTACTCTCCTACTGGGCTTGCTGGGGGCAGGACTAACACTTCTATTCTACAAGGGCAGCCTGTTCTCCCGGCCAAACTCCATGCACTGCACGGTGTCCTTGAATCTCCCGTGTGATACGAGTGGCATTGGTGCACCCCAAGCAGCGTGTGCAATGGGACGAAATTGCGTCTCCTTGCAGTTTCGGAGCCTCTTCAGCAGCAGCCGAGCTGGCAGCCCAGCGAGTCCAGCAGCAGCTGTTCTGTTCTTAGTCGCATCCCGATGGCTCTGGGCAAGGCAGAGGCAATAAACACTCTTTGTGTCACAGCTTGTTGTGTGTTTGTCTGACGCTCCCTGGGGATTGCCGCCTGCACTGGAAATAGCATGGCACCTTCCTGGCACTGGGCTATGTGCGCACCCGGGATGGCAGGGCACAGACCCCCTCCCTGCGCTGGCACTAGCCTCCCTGGCTGCAGCCCACTCCAGAGCGCCCCCAGGAGCCTCTGCTCGGTAATCAGCGCCGCTGGCGAGCAGGCAGCTCAATCCATCATGGCGAGGTTGGATTTGTCAGCTCTCTGCAGCGCTGACGGGGACATGCAGGGTCTGAGCAGAGCCACCCAAACAGGATGTTAAATAAAATTAAAGGCGGAGGGAAACACGGTGTGGGGATTAGGCTACACACCCAGCCGTCTCCGCCTACCCCTGGGCACCACGAGCTCCCGCGCTGACCTCGTCATCTGTGATCTGCCCACCAGCCTGGCCCACGATGGACGGTACGGTGTCAGCGCTCGGGCCACGGTACCCAGGATTCTGGGGGCCCAACTGGAGATGCCTTAAAGAGGCCTGGATGTCACCAAGTGCTGAGCACCCACCCTCTGACAACCAGGCCCCTCTGAGGTGTTCCCATTCGGACCCCTCAAAAACACACGCACCCAAAACACCAGACACTTAGGAAGAGCTTGGCCCTGGACACTAGGATGCTGGATGCTATAGAAACCAGGTAGCTGGGCTGGTAGCTAGCTAGGTAGAGGGGTATGCAGGGGAAGAGCAGGGGCTGTATGGGAATGGATAGATGGAGAGAGATGACGATATTGTCCTGTACTAGAAATGTCCCAGTGTTTTAAATACACTTGTGAAAACCCAGATCCTTTACTGACCCTGACGGCTATTTCCCTGGTGTTTTGAATGGCCACTTGGGGCCACGTGCGAGGGACAGAAGGAGAGTTTCAGGCTGCCTGCAAGTAGGGCCAGCTCCCTCTCTCTGGACTGCAGTCTTCTCCACCATCCGGACTCAGACCCTTCTCTCCTTGGCCAGCCTGAATTTCCAACAAGCCCTGATTCTCTCCCATCCTGCCCCTGCTGCTTGTTCCCAACCTGCTCGCTGTCTGGCAACCAGCAGGAGTAGCCTGGTGACGCCTCGCAGAGAGGCTGGGGGTGAGCAGAGCTCGGGGTGGCCTGAGGGTCCAGGGAGGAATGCTGTGTTGGCCAGCAGCCCCTCTGCTCCTGCCCTGAACCGCCTGACTCTTCGCCCAGCTGTAGTCTCAGCTGCATGAAGCTTCTCAGGTCAGAGTCCTGGTAGTAGAACACATCTCAGGTGGCCTTGGTGAGACTGGTGGAATTAGCTGCATGGGCACCTAAAACTGGCAACAAAAGCGCCAGAAGTGCCTTTTTTCCAGGCTATAAACAAGATGGCCCCTTGCCACCTGCCTCTCTACAGGTAGGAAGTGTTCTTGCCAGGCTGAATGCCTCTGGTCCTTTGACAGAGCCTTTTGAGCTTGGTAAATTGATATTTACCATCCATTGTTTTTCTGCCTGACTTCGTTAACACCTGGAGAGCCATCTTGTGTGGCTCAGAATGGGAAAGTAGGACCTGAAGAGTGTTTGTGAGGAAATGGTGACTTTCAGGAGGAAAGAGAAGTTTAGTGATTTATGAGGGAGGCAGCAAACTGGCCCTTCGCTACTCCCAGACAAGGCTTTGATGCTGCCCCCTTTCATCCTTGGCCACCTGGCACTAATTTGAACTTTAAGATAGTCTTTATATCTAATTAAAAACAGTGAAATGCTTCTCCATATAATGAGAACCCTCAGGCACTGGACCCTGCATTCTCTCTCCCACCACGTGACACTCTGGTACCTCTCCCATTTTGTTTCAAATTGAATTGTAACAGTGATGTGAGCTGTTTGGAGACTACCTATAATGGCCCCAAATGAAAACTGCAGGCCGCTGGCACTAGGGTGACCAGATGTCCCAGTTTTATAGGGACAGTCCTGATATTTGGGGCTTTTTCTTATATAGGTGCCTATTACTCCCCACCTCCTGTCCCGATTTTTCACATTTGCTATCTGGTTACTCTAGCTGGCACTGAGTTCACTGCCCATTCCACATTCCCCAGGGCATTTCCTCATGGTGCCTTCTCGAGAACAGGAAGTGAATGATGTTTTCATTAAAGCCATGCTGGATTACAAAGCACAGGGCTTGCTAATCATCGTCACTACCGGCTGCATGCAGCGGTCTGTCATAGATGAGAATCCTCGGGTAGAAGGGCCACATCAGGCCTTACCTGGGGAAACTTTGCAAACTCTTTTGCTGTCATTGTTGAACCTGAAAGCAATGGAAAAGCCTAAAGTTGCCAAAATATAACAGAGAAGGCCTATGATTTGGCAGACCTGAAAGTAGTTTCTTCAGCTCTGAGACAGTAAGGAGGAGAAGATCCACATGATACTCAGGGAACAAAGATATCTACAGGAACATGACAGCACATCGCAAGCCTGACGAGGAGACAGATGAGATCAAGATCAAGGCTTTGGAGTAATTCAGGGAAGCGCTATGCCAACAAAACTCTTCACGGCCTTGCTGAAAGAAAGCTGGGAGACATTGAATGGGAAGGAGAGATCCGCAGAGCAAGTAGTTAGTACCTGAGCCAGCTTAGACCTGCTGATGACATTGCTATCTGCGGTGAAACCTCTAGAGACACTGCCCAGGGGCCAGGGAACCCAGCATGGTCAGAAAGGAATATGCAGTCAGGCAGAGGAATATGGAGAAAACCAAGATGCTAAACACAAAGGTGAAAATGTATCACAGCCTATGGGAGGAAAAGAGGTCAAACCTACTCCTGGCTATTCCTGCACTGGAAGATCAGGTGCAGAGAAGAGTCAAGACATCTTTGCAGGAGGAGCACTGCCATTGTGCAATTCATTTATCCAGTGCAGCTGCAGCAGCTGCTTACAGCTGGGCTGAAAGAAATACACCACCTTGAAGCAGGGAATCCACTGCAATACTTGGGTGATTTTGGACACTAGAAAAAAGTCTCTTTGTGCCTTCTGTTTGTAGAATATCAGGATTGGAAGGGACCTCAGGAGGTCATCTAGTCCAACCCCCTGCTCAAAGCAGGACCAAATCCCCAATTTTTGCCCCAGATCCCTAAAGGGCCCCCTCAAGGATTGAACTCACAACCCTAGATTTAGCAGGCCAATGCTCAAACCACTGAGCTACCCCTCCCCCCACCTAGGGAACAACACAAAGCTATTGCAAGGCCATAAGAACCCCAAAACATAGCGCAGTTGTTGCTATCTGTGTGCATCTAATTTCTGTCAAACCCGTCTCTCCATAGAGTCATAGATTTGAAGGCCAAAGGGAACATTATGATCATCCAGACTGATATCCTCTATAACCTGGGCCACAGAACCTCACCCAGGGATGCCTGCCTCCGGCCCATCGCTTCTAGCTCAGTGAGAACATCTCTTTTAAAAAGACATCCAACCTTGATGTAAAGACTCAGGTGATGGAGAACCCACCACATCACTAGATAAGTTGTTCCAATAGTTAGTTACTCTCGCTGTTTAAAATGTGCACTCTGGATTTCTCTAGCTTCATCTTCCAGCCAGGAGTTCTCGCTAGTGCTTGGTCTGTCCCGCCAGAGACACTGGCCCTGGGCAGGGAGATGCCAAGAGCAGCTCACAGCAAGGTGGGAAGAGTAAAGCATGGGTCTGTGTCTCAAGTCCAGCAGTTGTCTGGGAGGAAGGATAGTTGTCCCCGTGGACACTCCTGTGTGCGTGCGTTAGACTCACCAGCTGTGCAATAACACAAATCACAAAGCTGGGCTGTGTGTCGTTGCCGAGCCACCTGCACAATACACACCATTCCCAGGAGTCTTGGGAAGCTGGAAATTGATGGGAGTCCACAGAGGCTCCACCAAGGGGGAATCAGGCCTTTCTGCTGCTGAAACTGGTTTCTCTAACCCAAATCCCAGTCCAGCAACTTTCAACACAGGGAAACTAGCAGACAAGGGGAACTGAGATGCCAGAGATTCCTCACGAAAGCGCGAACTGGCCCATCCCCCGTACACATGGAGCTCTGCGGACCCACATTCACCCTCCAAGCCGGGCAGGTCCCAGACACGTCTCTCTGTGGCAACATCCACTCCTAAGGAATCCCCACTTGAGAGAGAGTGTGATGATGGGACACAGCCCTTTGCTAAGGGGCCAGGTGCCCTGAGGCACACACAGCCACTGGCCACCTGGTGACAGTCCCTTCTGCAGACACACAGCCAGTGGCCACTAGGAACCAACCCAGCTCATCTTTATTGTTCTGTGGCAAGTTAGAAAAATTGTACATGGGGTTCCCTCACCCCAGCAAGTTGAAGAAAAGGCAGCACTGCAAGAAAAAGGCAGCCAGGGCCTCTGGTGTAGGTCCTGTGGCCAGACACCAATGCAGAGGGAAGGAATGGTCAGTCCTGGCCCCTGGCTGAAATCTAAGGGATGTAAGGAGGTCAGTGGGCACAATGATTGAAGAGAAATGGCTTGGTTTGCAGTGGAAGTGTTTCTTCTCTTTTCACTTCTACATTCCTGACCTGAAGTAAGTGTCTGGGGGGGAGAGGCGCATAATAAATATTTTCTGTTGTGAAAATTTTCTGCAAAATTCCCCCCCAGAGTAACAATAAATAACAACTCCCCCCCTCCCCCCCGACTGGAGCGTGCCGTACTCAGCTGCTGCTATTGCTCAGTGCAGATGTGCTGAGGAGAGAGTCCATAAAGGGTTAAACCCAGCTTCGCCAGACTCTGAATTCTCAGCAAGTCTCCCACATGCAGCCAAACAACAGCTTGACATTTTCCATCCTTCACGAGAAAGACAAAGGCGTGAAGATATTCCCATGATTCCTTTCTGCATGCCTAACTATGAGCTCAGGTGCAGCAGCATTTGCCCTGGACCGGCCTCATCAACATGAAGGGCGAACTCATCGTTTCTGCATCTTTCCTCGCCACTGCTTGATTAATTGGCTCACGACAACGCCGGCTGAATACCTAATGCCTCTTCTGTCCCTGTTCTTTCTTCACAGCCTTTTGCTGCATTTACATATACTTTATATTCCATAATTTTCACACACACACAAAAATGGGAGCACATCTCAGTAATTTGATGTAATGACGGCATGTCACCAAAAAGAGGAATTAGAAAAATCTGTAGGTATTTAATTTATTCTTGTTTTTTTCAAGTAGAGCTCTCTGAGAAAGGCATTAATATTCATGGACATGGAAAAAAGTACACGCAAAAGGAAATTTCCAGCATTTCAGTCTAAATTAAATACATTTTAAAAGAAACAATATTTAACTAATAATGCTTAAAGGCAAAATTAACAAAAGTACAATTTTTTACCCCCCCAAAACCCCAAGGTTTCTGTCTCAGGGGTTCCCACTGCCCTAGCAGGAAAATTGTACATCGCTTTTCCCAGGAAGAATTCAATATGTGCAGGATGGAGGGTATGCAGAAAGAAAGGCCTTTTAAATTACTCTGACTGTAATTTTTTGATTAAATAAAATGTTTTATTGAAATATTTTTCAGAGTTTCCAAAATGGTTTTAAACGCTGCAGCCCACGTTAGCTCGCACTCTGACGGGGAGTATGCATTTCACAGAGTTTTTAATGAGAAGACTATGGAGTTTTCCAGTAAAACAGGAAAAAGTGAAAAATACAATCAGGGATATGATTGTGCAGGAAACAAGCCAGAACAAAATCCCCAGCACATGATGCTACAGATGCCAAGTGCAGTCATTTCCTTGCTTCATTCTCCAAATTCTGCTTTTTAGGGCCATATGAAGAAGAACTATTTAAATAAAAAATACTTAACTTTTTCTTTGGGTCTCATGGAGAAATGCAGTCCTGATGTCTGGAAATTGACATAGGCTGATTATGAAGAGCTAAAAGGGAGATGAACTATGACAAAGAAGTTTCCAATTGCTCCAGAGCTGGCTGCTAAACCAAGTTTCTGCTTCACCTGCATTCAGCCTTACCTGGCTTTAGCTGGCAGATGAAGTTCTGTATTTGTATTAGAAAGTATAATGAGACAAATGGACCAGGCATCTAATACAATGGGGAAAATGTAACATTATACAAGAGAGTTTTCTTACTGCAACCTCCATACCCATTAATACAGAGAACCTTAACACTCTGGTAGCTTGGCCTTGCAGGGACTGAGCATCCTGGCCCCGAGCATCCTGGCCCCGATACAGCTACGCAGCATGTCCCCGCATGCCTAACTTTAAGCATAAGAATAATCCCATTGAGATCAGTGTTTAAGCCCATGCTTGAGTGCTGTCCTGAATCCGGGCCTCATGGGGGCTGCGAGTACCGAGCACCGTGCAGGGCTGAGCTTTTTGAACGAGTTACGTCTCCCTCACCCAGTCTCCGAATGAGACTCACTAGCTCATCAGTTGGCTGGACACTTGCTGATCCACCCCTCCTGCCTCCTCCCACACACCTGCCCCAATTGCCATTCTTAACAGAGCCTGGGCTACTTGGTGAGTGACTGCTGCCTGCTCGCTGAAAAGAGGCTGTAAGGAGGCATGTCCTTGAAAAGGAAAAAATAAATCTTAAGACCCTAGATTGCCTGTAAATTCTTCCCCATTAATAGTGTTAGGCAAGCTCGTGGCTTTCCAGGTGATTTCTCATTCCAGATGTCTTCCACGCTGGCCTTTGGGGGTTAGTTCCTTCCCTTCCCCACTGTTAGGGGACGGTCCTAGAGAATGTATTTTGTAAAGGATGCTGATTTGCTATGAGCAACTACTTTGGCTCTCATATCTGATCTGCCAGCACAAAAATGTCTTAATCTGGTCTCCAGGAAATAAAACTCCCCATCTTAGTCCTGGCACATTTACAAAAAGATTATTCCCTGGAATAAATAAAATTAGTGGCTATATTTCTCAAATGTGAAAGCCTCCACTGCCTGAGTACCAGAGGCAGAGGTTGTCTGAATGCTGGGAAGGGTGCGCTGTTGGTGAGAGACACTTCTGTTCATCGCACCATTCGGGGGGCTGTGCACACAGCACAGAGCCTCAGCCAGGTTTTAAATTGGTCTCTTGATATTTTATGAAATAACTTTTTTTTCCTAAAGTACTTCTTGATATTTTTATGTTTATGTACTTTAACTTAGGATTGGACTCATAAAAAATACATGAGGAGTAAGTGGTTTCTGCAAATGTTTTATACATGATTTGGGAACAGATACTATTCAAAGAGAAAAAATATTCCTTTTTGTATCGGCCGTGAATGAAACGTGGCAGAGCTTAGGTCAGCTAGCAGGTCTCCTACATGCAGGAATTAAAGGCAGTGAGGTAAGGCGAGGGCCTTACATTCAAACTGTTAGGAACTGGTAAGTGTAGAATTGATCTGACACTGACTGAAGCCATCTGCTGGCCTGTGTGCAGTGAGTTGGGGTCTCAAAGGATCTAGGCCAATATTTTCAATCTTGGGTGTCTCACGTCAGAATCCAAGTCCATAGTCCATGAGTCAGCATGAGTCATCCCACAATGGTTAAAGTTAGCAGTGTGCTTCACTGCTTTGTGGAGGTGAGGCCTAACTGAGTGAGGTACTTCAGCAGAGATAGGGAAGGGTTAGTACCGTTATACAAGGCACTGGTGAGACCTCATCGGGAATTATGTGTGTAGTTCTTGTCTCCCATGTTTAAGAAAGATGAATTCAAACTGGAACAGGTGCAGAGAAGGGCAACTAGGATGGAGAACCTACCTTACAAGAAGAGACTCATAGAGCTTGGCTTGTTTAGCCTAACAAAACAAAGGCTGAGGGGAGAGATGATTGCTCTCTATAAATACATCAGAGGGATAAACACCAGGGAGGGAGAGGAGTTATTTACGTTAAGGGCCAGCGTTGGCACAATGGATAGAAACTGGCCATCAATAAGTTTAGGCTTGAAATTAAATGAAGTTTCTGACCATCAGAGGAGTGAAGTTCTGGAACAGCCTTCCAAGGGGAGTAGTGGGGGCAAAAAGCGTGGTACGTTTATGGAAGAGATGTTATGATGAGGTTGCCTACGATGGCATATTTGCTAATAGTAGTCATGGATGGGTCATATCTCCACCAGCCAGAGATGGGACATTAGATGGGGAGGGCTCTAAGTTGCTACAGAGAATTCTTTCCCAGGTGGCTGGCTGGTGGGTCTCACCCACATGCTCAGGGTCCAACTGATCATATTTGGCGTCGGGAAGGAATTTCCCCCCAGGTCAGATTGGCAGAGACCCTGGGGGTTTTCACCTTCTTCTGCAGTCTGGGCCACGGGTCACTTGCTGGTTTGAACTAGAGTAAATGGTGGATTCTCTGTAAGGTGAAGTCTTTAAATCAAGATTTCAGGATGTCAGTAACTCAGCCAGAGGTCAGGGGTCTGTTACAGGAGGGGGTGGATGAGGTTCTGTGGCCGGCGATGTGCAGGAGGTCAGACTAGACGACCATAATGCCCCCTTCTGACCTTAAAGTCTACGAGTCTCTGAGCAGCCTGATTGTCAGAGGCGCTGCCGTCCCATGGCCCTGGCAGCAATGCGGAGGTTGATGCTCAGCATTTCTCCTTCTTTATCTATGTGCCTAAATGTGGACCTGTCTCGTGCTGAACTTTAGGCACTGAGTTTGACCCTGTTGGCCCTACAGGACAAATGTCCAGATCACAAAATTTCATTGCAAGTATTGGCCCCATCTGGTCCCTTTGTTGGCAGCCTCATCAGAGAGGCCAACAATTCGCTGGCTCCCCGTGACTGTATCTGCCTGTGCCCCTCAGGGTGGGTCCCTCTACCCCAGCGCCCAGAGACATGGGGATGCTTTATCAGGGGATACACAGAGCCTTGCCACTCCAGGCACACTGCCCATCCCGTTCCGGTCACGACCAGCCCCGCTTGTTCCCAGAGCAGGCAGCAGCAGGGTGAGCTCATGCACGCAGAACCCCCACTTTTAGAGGCAAGTTACCTATGACCCCTAGAGCTGTGCCTCCTGGCTGGGTAGGGTGGACTGCAGGGGACATGTGTTCCCCAGGAAGAGAGTTGAGACCCACCAACTCATCACCCACAGAACGGGCGTACTCCGAATCGGCAAGCTGAGCTGGTGAAGGCAACAACAAGGAAGTGGGGAGACCCCGTTTCTGGATGCGAACCGGTCCGGGAGTTCCCTGCATTACCAGCTAGGCCGGGAAGAGTCTGGCTGTGGCAGCCAAAGGGTTACTGTGATATTACCACAGTAGCATGTATTATCTTTTCTGACTGAGGAAGATGATGCAAAGTTTTTAAATGACACAATTGTATTCTATTATATTCCTCTCTTCAGGGAGATTTTAGGCTCATTTTTTGCATGAATGATACTCACTCAATCCATTTTACTCGTGACACAGCTCGCATTGTAGACACACACACAGCAGACAGGGTTATGGCAAGTGCACAGATAAATGCAAAAACATATGGCAACATGAGGAAACACGGCTTTTTTATTATATAAAAACTGAACACATGTTCCCAGCTACAATGTGCAGGGATCTGAGGGATGGAATTAGTGTCTCCTTTGGACAGATTTTCATAGGATTTACTTCACTTAAAAGCTGAGCTGGGTTCTATGCAAATTTTCCCCTTTAAGGAATTTAACCCAAACGCCACTTGGTTCACATCAGTTTGGGAAGTTCTTATTCTAGTCCCTGGTGACCAGTTGTCCAGTGTAACTGAATTGAGCATAATCCCATGTGAACGGGACCCCGGCGTGCCATTGCAGGGGAGCCTGGCGGGTCAGGACTGGGGTGCCTTGACCGACTGTCTGCCTGTGGGGGAAGCAGGGGTTGGAAAGGTAGGAGGCTCCGAGGGAGGCTGATGTGTGCTGCCGAGTGAGAGGGTCAGGACTGGAATATGAGGGGGACGCTGGTGTCATGGCGTTTGTGGGCAGCCCGTGGGCACACTCCCTTTGCACTGCTCTGACAGTGAACCTCATTAGACCCCACAGCGCCTCCTGCTGGTCCCGTCCTGACCCCTCCAGTCACACGGACACTTCGGCTAAAGCCGGTGCTCTGTGGCTCTGACCTTTACAAGCACCAAGCCCACAGCGATGTCCAAACGGACCCGTTAGTGGAGCAGCAGCGCTGCTATGCCCTGCGACTCGCGGAGCAGGCCTGGCTACTGCAGGGAGAAGCAAGAAGAAGCCCCTTGAGAAGGTGAGAGGGAGGGTGGCACCCACCTCAGCCTTTAGCGCGGGGCGGGGCAGCCAAGTCAGGGAGGGTGTCGGTCCCTTGGAGAGGCCTCCGAGAAGGGCCTGGAGAATGGTTAGAAAACCTGCCTTATAGCCACAGACTCAAGCCGCTCAGCCTGTTAAGCTTAACAAAGAGACGGTGAAGGGGGGAATGGACCACAGTCCATACGCACGTGCAGGGGGAACAAATATTGAATAAGGGACTCTTCAGTCTGGCGGGGAGAGCTGTAACACGGCACAAGGGCTGGTAACTGAAGCTGGACAACTTCAGACTGGACGTAAAGTGTAAATTTTGGAGGGCGAGGATAATTAACCACTGGAACAGCTCACCCAGGGTTGCAGGGGAGGCTCCATCACTGGCCATGTTTAAATCAAGACTGGCTGTTTTTCTAAAAGCCCTGCTCCAGGAATGACTGGGGGGGCAGTTCTCTGGCCGGTGTTACCCAGGGCGCCAGACGGGATGATCACACTGGCCCCGTCTGGCCTTGGAACCTAGGAATCTATGAACGTTTGCAGCAGACAGCCAGTGTGCCTAGAGGTGCCAGCTCAGGCCAGCGGTGCCAGCTGGCACCCTGCAGGGAACCAGCCAGCCAGCCTAGATGCCACAGATGCCAGCTGCGTGTCCAAGGGAAGTCAGCTTGTCAGTCCATTGGTGCCAGACACCAGCCCAGAGATGCCAGCTGGCAGTCTGCAGGGAGACACCCAGTCAGTCAGCCCATCTGCTCACTGGTGCCACTGGCATATCCGTGGGAAGTCAGCCTGGCAGACTGTGTGCCAGGATGTGCCAGCTGCCAGTCCCTAGGTGCTAGCAGGCAGGCAAGCAAGCTCAGCCAGCTGGGCCATCTGTCCATGGGGAGCCAGCCAATCCACCAGGAGGTGCCAGCAGCCAGGCTGATGGGAGCCAGGCATTTTTCCAGCACACCAAAACCAGCATGCCAGCTTAGCAGGGGAAGGCAGCCCAGAAAAAGCTCACCAGTGCAGAGGTGCCATCCCAGATGCTCCGGGCTTCCCAAGGGACCCTGGTACAGGGAGATGTCCAGAGGGGTTCCAGAGACCTTCCCGGAAAAGAAAGTCCTTCTGAGAGAGAGGAGAGGGTGCTAGGCACAGTCCAGAGACTAGAGTGGAAAGCTGGGCCCTCTGGAGCAGAGATCAGATGCTAGGAACTACAACTCAGAAGGACTTTTAATTAAAATCACATTCTTTGCTTCTGCTTGTGCAGGTACTGGGAGCTTCCAAGAGTGGCTGGCCCCTCTAGTGGCTGGAAAGGGGTGAGCGAAGGATCTCTGATGACCAGCAGATACTAGCTACATTGAATTTTTGCCCCAAATAGGTAGCTTTGCTCAAGCCCAGTGTTGTGTTACCTGGATGCACACACACAGCTTCTGGTATCATCAGTGAATAGGGGTCTGCAACCGTGGCAGGCTGCAGCCCTTGGGCTTAGGGTTGGCTGCCTTTCCCCGGCACATGGTACATTTGGGAGAGGCAGAAACCTATGTGGAAAAGTTTTCCCTGGGACACAGTGAATTGTCCAGCTGCTGTTATCTTTATGGATCAGGAGATGGAGCAAGACCTTAGTCCTCCTGCCTTTGCTGCTATTTTTCCTAATTTCTCCTTTCTCTCCTTCTCGCCCTGCGGTTTAGTTTTCAGACCTGGAAGGGACGAACGTTGCAGCGGCGGAAGGGACCAGGCGGCCAAGCTGCCCAACGCTTGCCACGTTGCAGAAGCCATGCCGTGACGGCAGCTCAGCTCTGGGCAGGTGCCAGGGCGGAGCTGTGCGGGAAGCACACCGCGGCCGGGTGGAGGGGGCCTGCATGGCGCCAGGCGTTAGCGCGACACGAGCGCAACATTCACTTTGCAATTTTTAAAAATATTTTTTCCCCAGAAGGAAAATGAGCAAATGTGAGGTTGCCGGGGAGCGGCGACCTGCCAGGGAGCATCCCAATGGCAAGGGAAAACCTCCTGCTGCTGCAGAGGGGAGGTAGAGGCAGAGTGAGCTCAGTGTGGTCCTGTTCTGCACCCAGGGCCCGGCCAGGAGCTCTCCCACTGCAGAGAGGGGCCTTTCCAGGTTAGCCGCATCAAGCCATCGTCTCCCCTCATTAGAAGCCAGACCTCCGTCCTGCTGCCGTACGCCAGAGGAGATAGGAGGAAAGGGCATTCTGAGGGCTGCCTGCGAAGGTCTTAAAAGAAATTATAGCCTGCATAAAAAGATTCACTCCGGCCGAGGGCCTTAAAACATTCCCCTGAGCACTGAACAGTGACTGGAAGTATATTACTCTGCACTTAAGGTTAGTGGAGTAACCCAAGGTCAAATAGCGCAGAATCCTAGCCAGAGAGCTAGCGGGCTGGGGTTGCTTTAGAGCCGCTAGTCATGACCCTCGGGAAGGAAGAGGAGGCTTCTCTCCCCATTTGAATTTAACTCGATATTCAACAGAGCCTGGGATAAAATCGGGCGGTGTAAAATCCCATTGATAGCTGGCTCTGCAGTAGGATTAGATACTGGTAAATACCAGCTACATGTGTCCCTGAGTATGGCCACTAACTCAGGAGTGCGTCTGGCTTGGAAACCTCCCTCCCTGCATCCCTGTCACGATCTATTCAAAAGAGAGTCGGGCAGTGGCTGACAGGCCACGATGGACCTGGCGCTCCCGGAAGCGCCCCGCTTTCCTGCACACACAATATGGAGAAGCACATTTGTTTGTTGCTCCCTCGATGAGCCCACCACAAATAGCACTTTGCCCTTGCCAAGGAGAAGGTCAGTGCAGTGGTTGCCACCCTCAGTGCCAGGCTGCGGCGTGGGGCTACCGAGGGGCAGCATGCAAAGGAGTGGCTCTGCGTGGTTCAGTGACAGCAAACCATCCTGCCCGTGCACAGCTCCCTCCTCGCTCTCTGGCACGGGGCGGTCGAGGGATTCTCAGCTCTGAATTTAGAGACACAGCTGATGCTCACTCCATATCCTCAGCCCCCTCCGCCCCATTGAAGCTGCTGGAGATGTGACTTACTCATGAGCTAGAGCCACAGAATGGGGCACAACCTCATTGCTCTTCTTCACCCTCTTTGTGAATGTATGTGTGTGTGGGGGGGTGCCCCAGAGTCCTTCCCACTGGCTGGCTGCTTGGGGGTAGTGCTGGCGACCCTCAGGACGGTTGGATGCTCATCCAGACTAGGTGACCCTCCCAGCCAGTGGTGTGCAGGAGAGCTCCCGGGACGCGGCTCTGTGCCTGGCCTGGCTGCAGTGGGAAAGTGCAGAGCTGCATGAAAATGAAAAGAGGAACATTTTAATGTTCAGGCGCTCACCTCTGAGAAAAACAGAGCCAAGCGATGGGCCCCATGCTGTTCCTTTCCCACCTGGAAGCTTTCTTCTTCCATAGCAGCCAGTGTTTTGAATCTTGATATTAGTGATTGGGGATGGTGAGAGAAAAAGAGAGAAAACATTGGCAGGGCGTTCCTGTCCTTTCACTGGGTCATCAGCAGAAGCCGGAAGGATCCCTGCTGATCCCAGGCTAGGGAGAAAGTTGCCCCTTCAAAGAGCCACTAGATCAAATTGTGCCTGGCAAGACCATTCAGATAAAACAAAACTGAACCTGATGAGCCATTTCTTCTCCTCCAAGCCTGACTCGCCTGGTGTTTATAGATGATACAGGAGCAGAGGAAGAGCTGTAATATTTCTCTCTCTTAACTTTAAGTTCCAATGAATTTAGAATCCTTTTCTCTAAGGGGCTAATTATATAATTTCAATGTTTACTCTATACAGACGGCTCTCACAGGATGGTGCCCCAGGGAGCTTAGCGCTGGAATTACATCCTATAAAGGTAGCATGCACTGCAGAGAGGCACTTGGATAGTTTCGTGACACAGTTCACATCACAACCCAGGACTTGCTCATTTGTTTTGCCTGGTATATATTGCTTCTTCCTCTGCCACTTTTGATTATTGGTCATCAGTGCTTCATTTCCTTGTTGGTTCTTCAAAGGCAAATACCCAGTCTGTAAAAGCCAATGTTCCCCGCTCGCCAGCTCCAGCCCCGCTAAGGTGCCTCACGCAGGTGCATGCTCACTAGCAGGCTACATGAGCTAAATTGGCCCATACTTGACATTTGCAGATTTACTTGCAATACTGATTAGCAATGAAAAACATTGTGAAATAGTATCGGGGACATCACAGAGTTGTGGAAGGGTGAATAATGAAACACAGAAGCATGGAAATTAGAGCTGGAAAGAGAGGCTGGTTCCTTACTCTGGTGACACCGGATTCTTCCCTGAGCAGCTGGTCAGGCAGGTGTCAGCTCTGCCCATCTACTGTCAATTCTCACCACTGCTGACTCCATCCTCACTGGGGGGAGGAGGGGGTCTCCTCACAGGTGCTATGACACTGAGCTGCCTCTCAGCATTCGAGGCTGCTCAGGGAAAGTCAAGCCCGGCCACCTTCTCCATCCAAGGGAAACCTGTTGACACTTGACATGCGCGGCCCCAGCTGGACCATTGCACACCTCTCCCACTGGTGGCCTCAGACTCTCCAGTGACCTCTCCTTAGAGTAGTGGTTGCTGTTGCTTCTTGCCCTGCCATGTCTACTTGCTTGCTGGGCCCGGGAAGGTGCGACACCCCAAGAGCCGCCTGGCCTGCTTACTGGGAGGCTCACTTTGTGGGTCTGCTCTGTGACCCCACCAAGTGCACCCCTCGGATTGCCACTCCACACCCCACTCAGCTCAAACTGCTCCTCACTCCATTGCTGTCTGCCCTGAGCAGGCTTGACGGCGTGCGCTTTGTGAACTAACGTCCGTCCCCAGAGGGAACCCGTTCTTGGGCCCCGTGCCAGTGAGAAGCTCTGGGGTAGGATGGACGCTGATGGCTGGCTCCTGGCAGAAATGTTGCTTTGAAAAGGCTCATTTCCATAATGGGCCCCTGGCAAACGAGAGCGCCCCTCGGGGATGTGGGAATTCACTGCGCTGGGAGATGACCTCCCTGCGGGTGGGGTCAGTCTGTCCCTGTGTCTGCCCCAGCGAGCTCAGAATAACCCCAGTTCTCCCCACCCAGCAAACACTGCTCAGGGGCCAGTGAGAGGAACAAGTTCTACCGAATGCAGCAACCCCCCGTGCCCCAGGGGAAGGAGAAGACAGACACCAGAGCTGCGTGACTGACGTGTGCCGTGCACTCAGCTGCCGTCGAAATGGGCCACATTCAGAATCCCGAGGAGAAATGAGAGGGAGCTGCCGTCCCCACATTTCTGTGGGCCGGGGGTTGCCTGTCCTGTGCTGCCTGCCCTGCCCTTGGGGGTCCCGTCCCCTGCCACCAGCATCCCTGCAGCAATGGCAGCAGGCTCTGAGGTGGAAGATTCACGCGAGGAACGGGCTCAGAGCACATAGTGGGTCTCAAATGCATTCACTCCACATCTGTTGTCAAATTTAAAGAAGCACCATTGAGGCTTTTCTCCCACTCCTGGCTCCGCTCCAGCCAAGGGACTAGGGCAAGATAGAAGGGACAACTGTCCAGGCAGAAAGGCTGCACAAGGCCCGGTGCCCCACTGAAACCTGCAGCATCGAGCTCACGGGGTGCACTGGGCTTTCTGGATTCCAGCTCCGGCACCTACAGTCAGTCACAACGAACGTCATTGGTGTGATGGTAACAGAGGTGAAAGGAAAATAATTCATACATCTGCCTAAAATACACAATATTACGAATGTGTCATTAGACATCATTCGTCTTCTCCTTCCCCTGGGGAGTACGTTTCCCGTAATTACCAGACTGGATAAGCCATTTTTGCCTCTCACTATTCACAGCTATTTATAGTTAACATACCTTGGCTTCCTGGGTCAGGCATGGGAATTATTCTGCAGCTAACTCAACCTTAAAGTTACAATTGCTGCTTAGTAACCAGATGCTAAATACAAAAGGGAAGCTTCCAAAATTGTGCAATTAATTTAACAAAATGGAAAAGCACAGAACAGAGAAAAGTTTATTTCATTTGTCTTTTGGAAACACAGAAGCAAAAGCCAAGCCAATGAGATTTTTCGTTTACAAAGTTCACGATTCACACAGCCATGAGCTGTCCCTTTAACCACCGCTAAATTGTTTTCTGACAGCCCTTGCAGCAATTTTATCCCCTGACATTTGATTTACATATGATCTTTAAGCACTGCCACTGCTGTATTAGCTATTTGGTTAATATTCAAATCACTCTGTGATGTCACATACCTCGATAGGTCATTTCGCTGCAGCTTGGCAAAATGCATGTAAAAATAAATGTATAACTAATGGAATAAACTGATTAAGGAGAGAAATCAATCGTCTTACTGGTGTAGTGAAGATCTAGTAGTTAATTTAGCATGGATCTGCAAGGGTGCATGTTAATAGAACAGGCTCACATCTAATTGGTGCGCCAGTAAATGAAATACAGCAGCGTTCCATGAGGCATTGGAAGAGTTTGCTTCATTTTTTCTGCTCTTTCCTGATAACTGGTTACAGCACAGTGGGATTTTTAAGAATTATTTATTTATCTCTCATGGCGATGGGAGCTTGCCGGTTCCAGTGAGCCAGCCAAATCTGTTGCAATTATCAGGTCTGGTGTTCTCACTGGTGGAAATATCTCTGGCTAGAGTCCAACTCAGAATCGTGTTTTAGTTCTTACTGCAGGGTATGGGGATTATTTGGGTTTATTTAAGACTTTTTAAGAATTCCTTTTAATCGCTGGAAGCACTGTGTTTTGCAGGGAGTGGGAGCAGAACGTAGCGGGAGATGTCAGGGTCCGGGTTCTAGGTAGCCAGGCCTGGTGGTTGGAGCAGTGGTCGAGAACAGGTACAAGGGTCTCAGTCGGACGTAGAGTTGGGATTGGGCCAAGGGCAGTGCTGAAACCAGGGTCCGGGGACAGTCCGTGGGTCAGGACCGGGTTCAGAGTCTGTAAACAAGCTGAATCAGGATTGTAGTTGGAATCCAGATGCAGGCTGAAGGTCGAAGCTGGGTTGGAGTGAGTCCAAGGGCCTGGGGGTCTGGAGGCAGGTGCAGGGCTGGAGTGAGTCCGGAGCAGAGCTGGAGCGAGGTCAGACTAAGGTACAGACAAGGCTGAAGTGGGCTGGAACGAGGCTTGGGCAAGGCTGGAGCAAGGTTGTGGCGGGAACAGGGACAGGATCGAGGGCACGCTAGAAGCCTAGGGAATTTGTAACACCACAAGGCAGCAGGAGGGTTCTTGATTGAGTGGTGCAGTTGCACAGATGAACTTGCGGGTCAGGAGGTGAGAGTGAGATCTCTGTGCCTTGGGGTCATCTGACCCGGTCCCTGCCCAGGATAGGCTGCTGAAGCATCTCTGAGGGATGACTGACTGCCGGCACTGATGAAGACATGAGTCATTGTAGCTGAGCGAGCAGCCCTGGTCTGGCTGCGGGTTTCCCCACAAGAGGTTCCATAGCCCCGAGACAGACCCTAAACCCCTCTCCAGAGTACTAGGCCAGAGAAAACATGAGTGTGCCCTAGAAGTGCCCATCATCTAGCTTCCTTTGGACCAGCTTCCGAAATCTCATCCCACAGGCTTCCTCCCGGTCTTTCTGCAAATCCTTCCGCACAACCCACTTCTTGCACAGAGACACGAATTAAATCATGTTGTCATCTCTTTGCTCCTTCTCACTCTCCACATGTTTAGCCTGAGTTCTGTTGTAAAAGCCATGGATGGGGACCTTGTCCTTTGGTGTTCTTAAGGCAGTGGACAACACGCTGGGGACAGAACATTGGGCGGTAGGTCAAAAGACGGGGGCAGTATTTCCTTCTCTGCCACATGCTCACGGTGTGGCCTTAGGTAAAACACTTGAGGAGGGATTTTAAAAGGCACCTACGTGAGTTAGGCAGCACATTCCCATCAACCTTTAAAAAGTCAAATGACTTTCAAGAAGTCAATGGGACTTGTGCTCCTGAATCCCATAAAATCCCACCCTTAACCTCTCTGGACCTCTTCTGCACAGCACACTCAGCTGTGCAGATGAAAAGCACAACGTATGCGGCATGGTATCTGATCAAGTATGTATCTTTTACGGTCGCACTGTGAGTGAAGCTGCTGGAAGCAGTCTGTTCAGCCTGGGATATTCCACAGGAAGTAAGTTCATGGTACATAATCCACTACATATTTTGTAGCCCTCTAGAATCCCTTCACATTTTGTGTTTAAGTGCTTGTGAATCCCCAAGAGAAAAGGTGAAAGCAAAGCATTGGAGGAGTCACACAGCCATCCTGTTTAACTACAAAGAAAATTCAGACATGCATCCCACCTTCCTTCAAACTGACACACCGAGCTTATATTTACACGAGCAGTTCATTAATCTTTTGCACCACAAAGGGATGTATTCAGTTGTTGCAAGATGTGTTTCTAATGAGTTCCATAAATAACTGCCTACCATAGTAGTAATATGCAAGGTCTCCTCCATTCAGCAGAAACCATGAATGGGTATCACAAAACTCTGGCCATGGACTGGAATGTGCCATGATATGCTCCTCCCCTCACTTCCCACCTCCTGTGGATGCGGAGCATTAGTCTCATTAGTGGGGCCGGATTTGTAAAACAGCTAACCACTTGAAGGAAAATGCAATGACTGCCATGCCTCTTCGGCGACTGCCTCTGGAACGGGGCTCCCTGTGCCCAATCAACTCTTCCCTCGGCCCATCCCACAGCTGGAGAGAGTTGCTTTCAAGGCGTAGGCCTGCAAAGACGAAAGGAGCTTTACTACCAGTTTGCATAATGGGGACTCCCCTGTAGCTCAGTGCTTGGGGGCCAGTGCTCATGGACTCAAATTTGGCCCACCTTCTCAAGAGTGGCTATAGATTTTGGGTGCCCAGCCTGAAAAACCTTACAGCGGTTCAGAAAGTGCTGAGCAGCTGCCCTCTGAAAACTGGGCCCTTTCACAATGTCTGAAGGCAACCTAGTGACAGAGGATGTGGAAAAAGCTAATATACTCAATGCTTTTTTTGCCTCTGTCTTCACGAACAAGGTCAGCTCCCACACTGCTGCTCTGGGCATCACAGCATGGGGAGGAGGCGACCAGCGCTCTGTGGAGAAAGAAGTGGTTCGGGACTATTTAGAAAACCTGGACAAGCACAAGTCCATGGGGCCGGATGCGCTGCATCCGAGAGTGCTGAAGGAGTTGGCGGATGTGATTGCAGAGCCATTGGCCAAGATCTTTGAAAACTCATGGCGATCGGGGGAGGTCCCGGATGACTGGAAAAAGGCTAATGTAGTGCTCATCTTTAAAAAAGGGAAGAAGGGGGATCCTGGGAACTACAGGCCAGTCAGCCTCACCTCAGTCCCTGGAAAAATCATGGAGCAGGTCCTCAAGGAATCAATTCTGAAGCACTTAGAGGAGAGGAAAGTGATCAGGAACAGTCAGCATGGATTCACCAAGGACAAGTCATGCCTGACTAATCTAACTGGCTCTGTGGATGAGGGGAAAGCGGTGGACGTGTTGTTCCTTGACTTTAGCAAAGCTTTTGACACGGTCTCCCACAGTATTCTTGTCAGCAAGTTAAAGAAGTATGAGCTGGATGAATGCACTATAAGGTGGATAGAAAGTTGGATAGATTGTCGGGCTCAACGGGTAGTGATCAATGGCTCCATGTCTAGTTGGCAGCCGGTATCAAGTGGAGTGCCCCAGGGGTCAGTCCTCGGTCGATTTTGTTCAATATCTTCATAAATGATCTGGAGGATGGTGTGGATTGCACCCTCAGCAAGTTTTCAGATGACACTAAAGTGGGAGGAGAGGTAGATACGCTGGAGGGTAGGGATAGGATACAGAGGGACCTAGACAAATTAGAGGATTGGGCCAAAAGAAATCTGAGGTTCAACAAGGACAAGCGCAGAGTCCTGCACTTAGGACGGAAGAATCCAATGCATCGCTACAGACTAGGGACCGAATGGCTCGGCAGCAGTTTGGCAGAAAAGGACCTAGCGGTTACAGTGGACGAGAAGCTGGATATGAGTCAACAGTGTGCCCTTGTTGCCAAGAAGACCAATGTCATTTTGGGATGTATAAGTAGGGGCATTGCCAGCAGATTGAGGGACGTGATCGTTCCCCTCTATTCGACATTGCTGAGGCCTCATCTGAAGTACTGTGTCCAGTTTTGGGCCCCACACTGCAAGAAGGATGTGGAAAAATTGGAAAGAGTCCAGCGGAGGGCAACAAAAATGATTAGAGGTCTGGAACACATGACTTATGAGGAGAGGCTGAGGGAGCTGGGATTGTTTAGTCTGCAGAAGAGAAGAATGAGGGGGGATTTGATAGCTGCTTTCAACTACCTGAAAGGGGGTTCCAAAGAGGATGGCTCTAGACTGTTCTCAATGGTAGCAGATGACAGAACGAGGAGTAATGGTCTCAAGTTGCAATGGGGGAGGTTTAGATTGGATATTAGGAAAAACTTTTTCACTAAGAGGGTGGTGAAACACTGGAATGCGTTACCTAGGGAGGTGGTGGAATCTCCTCCCTTAGATATTTTTAAGGTCAGGCTTGACAAACCCCTGGCTGGGATGATTTATTTGGGGATTTGTCCTGCTTTGCGCAGGGGGTTGGACTAGATGACCTCCTGAGGTCCCTTCCAACCCTGATATTCTATGATAAGTTGGGCATCCACATTCAGTGATGAGTTTGGCCACATGTAGGCTAAAGGCTTTATGCCTAGTGCTGGACGCATCTGGCACAGCCAGTGCCCTGGATGACCTTCAGTGCGAGTGCACAGATTTATTACAGTATCCATGCTGCCCCAAACACCTTCCTCAGCACATGCCCAGAGGTGTGGCGGGGAACCATGCCTCCATGGCACCAGGCCTAGGAGTACACAGGCACCTCCCCAAACACCCTTGGACGCATCCCTACACCCCACAGGTCTGAGCTTGTGTAAACTTTACAGACTTTGAACAGTTATAGTAAATAACCAAGCTCCAGAGAGTTGTGTTAATTTCCTAGACATTTAATCAATATGATGCTGCCCTGTTCATTATAGCTGTCAAAAATATGCAAAAAGTCCCATCTGGTCCTACCAGGTACTGAATCTGAAATCTCTGATCTAGAATAATCAGTTGACTGACTAATTACCACACCCCATTTCCCCTAATTTAGGGTCATCACGTTAAGGATGAGTCACCAGCTCATGTATAAAATAAAACAATAAATATGTGAAATATGCCATCGTAGAGCAGCCTGTATTTACTAGCAGTTGTTAGTCTTTGTTGGAATAGATGGGAGGGAAAATAACATGGTTTGGTTATTCTGAGGGCCAGGAATTATTTGCCAGGCTCAGACCTCACTAGAAGAGCCTCTCCCCTCCCCTCAAATATTTAGATCTATTTAAAAAAATAGGGAAAAATGATCTATACAAAAGCTTTGCATAAAAAAGTGATCAATGCAAATTCCTCTGAGAAAATTGCATCAACAGATGGAATGAGCCCATTTCCAGCTAAGGCCTCTGGCTGTGCAGATGGTAATTATAGAATGTATGTAAATATGCAAGCTCTAGGAAGCATAGCAAAATGTACTGCTGAATTTAGGCATTGGAGGGGCTGCTAGTTTGGCCCTTCCTAGGGCCCTTTGGCAACATGGGGAGTAAAACTTGGATGGGTTTTCGGCTACATCTGTACAGTCGAAACCAAGCGCTGGTTCCCAGAGCCTGAAATAGCTGCCTTCAAACTTCCTTTGGTGAAACGTTTTGAAATTCATTCCTAGGCTCCACTCCATAGTACTCTGCTCCAGCACCATCCTACAGACAGAGCAATGAATGAGTCACGCCACAGCCTGGTTATATTTGCGGGAGCTACAAAATTTAGAATTTATTCTTAGTAATGGTGGGTGGGTTCATCATTCCCTCCTCAGCCCCAGGAGCCACGAGGACCCAGATCTGGTGCCTCTAGTCTGGGGGGGAGAGAAAAGTGGGGAGCGCCACCTTCGGGATAGTGTCAGCGCCCCACTCCAGCTATGAAGGAGCCCTCCTGTGAGGATGAGATGGGTCAGAAGTGGGCCCAGCTGCCTTCAGACCCAGGGGAGCTACAGACTTATCTGACACACGCTTCCCTCCTCCTGTCCTGCTCTGCAGCCCCCCTGCCCCCCAGGGGATGTGGGCTCGTGGCCAGTGGAAGAGGTCCGCCACCCGTGTTGGCTACCGTGGCTGTGTGCGGAAGAAGTGTTGTTTCCATGTTTCCTGGTTCCCGTGCTCAGTTTGGCATTGTATCCGGCTCACATGCTATTCTACGACAAAAAGTAAATACACCTCCGGTTGGACCCAAACTGGCAACGCCGTCTGTGCCTGTGATCTGGGATGTCATCTTGCTACAGGAAAACCTCAGCAAAAATTCCAGCTGCCAAGCGAACATGAGACCCAAGTGAGTGCGGGAAACCTGTCTGTGTGCTTTCCTGGAGACTCCAGCGTGACCATCTGCAATTACAAACACTTCCCACTTGGAAGAAACTTCTCCTTCCATAATGCCTGGGAATGAGCAAAATCCCACTGGTGGGCCAAGGAATAACCTGTACAGAGTCGTTCTGGTTTGTGGCCATACGCCACCTACCCCGACAAAGAGAGATTGTTCTCTGTGCTGCGTGTCTGCAGAATCTAAAACGGCAGCAGCAAACCCTCAGAACATGCAGATCACGGCTGAGAATTTATCCTTTGTGGGACCACTTCTCCCTGCCTGCGCTCCCAAAGGACAGTACCGTTACGAGCCAGTGCTGTGTCGTAAAGGTGAGGAGATTTCAGAGAATCAGATAAGAACCAAATATTTGGCTTTTGGGATTAGAATGCTAATAATACCTTGCACTTATACAACATATCAATACCCGTAGTGATCCGCCAGCCACGCGGGCTAAGCCTCACAACTGCCAGAGATTTGATGAGTATAAATACACCTATGTCACAGAGGAGGAAGTGATTTGCCCAAGGTCACACACTGAGTCAGTGGCAGAGCTGAGAATAGAAGCCAGAAAGTTACCTGACTCCCACTCTTCTGCTCTGATGACGACAGCACACTGCCTGCCAGGGCCGGGGACACAGGCAGCGGTAGGTGCGGTAACGCTGATTGAACAGAGATGCTCTTTAGAGCTGGGTTTTGTTGCACTAGGAGATCTGGTCTGTACTGTCTTATTATTATTATTACTAAAATGCTCATGTTGCTGATTTGGTTAAAATGTATAGATGTTTTATGGCATGATATGAAATCCAACGCAGGGAGCCCTCTTGAAAGGGAGCTGGGATTTCTCCCTAAGTCTCCCCTCATTAGCCTGCACCCTATCCTACGACCATTTGCGCCATATTGCTAGGGCTGTAGGTCACACTGCGCTGCAGCTGGTAGAAAACCATTTGATGCAAGAGTTTTCTACGAGAGAGTGATGGTTTGTCAAAACCAAAAAGTTTTGTGGGAATGTTTCGATTGCAACAAAACGTTTGTTGGAAAAATTGTGAAAAGGTTTGAAACTGACATGTGGCAGTTCCGGAAAGTGGCCAGCACATTTTGCCTGGTATTCACGGATTTTGGAACCTCAATCAGAAATCAGCTGGAAAGTGACAAAAGATTAGTGACCTATAAACATTAGCACAAACAAAGCCACCAGTCAAACCCTAGAGCCCCTCACGGGTCCCAAGCTATTTCAGGAGATGTTTGCAAGCATTTCCATCCCATCCTTATCCCTATTCAACAAATCTTTCATTTGTCTCCCCCTCCAAGAGCTTCTCATCGATTGAACAAAGCCTGGCTTTGCTGATCTGCCTCAGCACCTCCTCATGCTGATTGCAAAGGTTTGTAATGACAAACCGCCTGTGCAAATAGGAACACTGGGAACTTACAAGACCCAGTGTGGGCTGGGACAGGTACGTTCCCACTCTGATCCTTAATAATAGTCCCAGTCCAGGTATAGTCCCTGGCATAAATAGGCCTATAACATAGAGGTCACCTGGCCACTCTTTGACTGGCAGGTACTACACAGTTCTCAGATGTGGACATGGTAAGAGGGAAGACAGACATTTCTGGTGTTTGTCCAACTCACCTAGTTCCTTTCTTTTGTACGTGTGGCTGCCTGTCTGTCTTCATGAGCTTTTCTTGACCTGCTGCTCACAAACCGGGAAGAATTAGTGTGGGAAGCAAAAGTGGATGGGAACCTGGGAGGCAGTGACTATGAATTGGTTGAGTTCAGGATCCTGACATAGGGAAGAAAGGTAAGCAGCAGAATACGGACCCTGGACTTCAGGAAAGCAGACTTTGACTCCCTCAGGGAACTGATGGGTAGGATCCCCTGGGGGACTAACATGAAGGGGAAAGGAGTCCAGGAGAGCTGGCTGTATTTCAAGGAATCCCTATTGAGGTTACAGGGATAAACCATCCCGATGTGTCGAAAGAATAGTAAATATGGCAGACGACCAGCTTGGCTTAACGGTGAAATCCTTGCGGATCTTAAACATAAAAAAGAAGCTTACAAGAAGTGGAAGATTGGACAAATGACCAGGGAAGAGTATAAAAATATTGCTCGGGCATGTAGGAATGAAATCAGGAGGACCAAATCACACCTGGAGCTGTAGCTAGCAAGAGATGTTAAGAGTAACAAGAAGGGTTTCTTCAGGTATGTTGGCAACAAGAAGAAAGCCAAGGAAAGTGTGGGCCCCTTACTGAATGAGGGAGGCAACCTAGTGACAGAGGATGTGGAAAAAGCTAATGTACTCAATGCTTTTTTTGCCTCTGTCTTCACGGACAAGGCCAGCTCCCAGACTGCTGCGCTGGGCATCACAGCATGGGGAGTAGATGGCCAGCCCTCAGTGGAGAAAGAGGTGATTAGGGACTATTTAGAAAAGCTGGACGTGCACAAGTCCATGGGGCCGGACGTGTTGCATCCGAGAGTGCTAAAGGAATTGGCGGCTGTGATTGCAGAGCCATTGGCCATTATCTTTGAAAACTCGTGGCGAACGGGGGAAGTCCCGGATGACTGGAAAAAGGCTAATGTAGTGCCAATCTTTAAAAAAGGGAAGAAGGAGGATCCTGGGAACTACAGGCCCGTCAGCCTCACCTCAGTCCCCGGAAAAATCATGGAGCAGGTCCTCAAGGAATCAATCCTGAAGCACTTACACGAGAGGAAAGTGATCAGGAACAGTCAGCATGGATTCACCAAGGGAAGGTCATGCCTGACTAATCTAATAGCCTTCTATGATGAGATTACTGGTTCTGTGGATGAAGGGAAAGCAGTGGATGTATTGTTTCTTGACTTTAGCAAAGCTTTTGACATGGTCTCCCACAGTATTCTTGTCAGCAAGTTCAAGAAGTATGGGCTGGATGAATGCACTATAAGGTGGATAGAAAGTTGGATAGATTGTCGGGCTCAACGGGTAGTGATCAATGGCTCCATGTCTAGTTGGCAGCCGGTATCAAGTGGAGTGCCCCAAGGGTCGGTCCTGGGGCCGGTTTTGTTCAATATCTTCATAAATGATCTGGAGGATGGTGTGGATTGCACTCTCAGCAAATTTGCGGATGATACTAAACTAGAAGGAGCGGTAGATACGCTGGAGGGCAGGGATAGGGTACAGAGGGACCTAGACAAATTGGAGGATTGGGCCAAAAGAAATCTGATGAGGTTCAACAAGGATAAGTGCAGAGTCCTGCACTTAGGACGGAAGAATCCAATGCACCTCTACAGACTAGGGACCGAATGGCTAGGCAGCAGTTCTGTGGAAAAGGACCTAGGGGTGACAGTTGACGAGAAGCTGGATATGAGTCAGCAGTGTGCCCTTGTTGCCAAGAAGGCCAATGGCATTTTGGGATGTATAAGTAGGGGCATACCCAGCAGATCAAGGGATGTGATCGTTCCCCTCTATTCGACATTGGTGAGGCCTCATCTGGAGTACTGTGTCCAGTTTTGGGCCCCGCACTACAAGAAGGATGTGGATAAATTGGAGAGAGTCCAGCGAAGGGCAACAAAAATGATTAGGGGTCTTGAACACATGACTTATGAGGAGAGGCTGAGGGAACTGGGATTGTTTAGTCTGCGGAAGAGAAGAATGAGGGGAGATTTGATAGCTGCTTTCAACTACCTGAGAGGTGGTTCCAAAGAGGATGGTTCTAGACTATTCTCAGTGGTAGAAGAAGACAGGACAAGGAGTAATGGTCTCAAGTTGCAGTGGGGGAGGTTTAGGTTGGATATTAGGAAAAACTTTTTCACTAGGAGGGTGGTGAAACACTGGAATGCGTTACCTAGGGAGGTGGTAGAATCTCCTTCCTTAGAAGTTTTTAAGGTCAGGCTTGACAAAGCCCTGGCTGGGATGATTTAATTGGGGATTGGTCCTGCTTTGAGCGGGGGTTGGACTAGATGACCTCCTGAGGTCCTTTCCAACCCTGATATTCTATGATTCTATGATTCTATGATACAAAGTGTATTCTCTTCTGTAATGACGCTGGACAATTGCACTTTTATAAAGTTTCCCATCTAGGGTTCAGACCCTGTATTGCTGGGGAGGGGGTTTGTTTTGTTTTTTTAATTTTGTAGTTGTCGGAGTTCATTCTTTTCCTTTCAAGAAAATTGCTTGAAGAAGAAATCTGTGGTAAAATGTTAATTGGAGCCAAGTAATTAGACAAAGATAGTAATTATTATAGCACTAAAACAAAGCACCAAAAGCTTATTACTTTGGAGAGATCACGAAATATCATTCCACAAAGGGCTTTGGCATTTGACAAGAAGAGCCCACGTGTGACTGAATGTTTCCTCCAGGACTGACTGCACGGGGAGGGGCTCAGAATGGCTGGAGCATTTCACTCCCTGCATTCGAAACTTCCTTCCTGGGCGGCACACAGGAAGCGAAGCCCACTCTCCACTCCACCCCAACCCACTGCTGCTGCCGGGGGGCTTTGGGTCAGCTCCTGATTAGACACTTCAGACAGCTTTTCATGTAGCACATGCAGAATGACCTAGTGAGCCAAATCCTGCTCCTGGTTCCATGGCAGGGTAAATCCAGAGTAACGCCACGGAGGCCAAGGAGTCACTCTTGGTTTGCGCTGTGTAACTGAGAGCAGAATATGGGCAGGCCAGTATTGTCCTCAGGCAATTGCATGTGTTTGCTGCATGCTATCGCAGGGGCTGGCAGCATAGCCCAGGAGCATGTGGTGCTGTTACTGTGAGGAAACCAAAGCTGAGAACTCAAACCTGGGCCAGTCAAACCAGGCAGAATAAACTCTCCCCCATCACAGCCAAGCGAAGGGACTGTCCTGGGAATTCTCTGGCTCTGATCTCACTCCAGGGTAACACCACAGACTGCAGTGAAGTCTCTCCTGGTTCACACCAGTGTGGGTGAGGTCAGAATGAGCTCACGTGATCGTGCAGTGGAGGAAAGGAGAGGTGAAAGCCATGGCTCCAGATCTGATGCTGAAGTGAGGATGAGGACGGTAAAGGATGTCAGAGTGGTGCCTATTTGTTCATTGCATTCTCGCTGCTTCACAGGCACAAACACGCAGGGTGGCTCACAGATAATTCAGCACACTTCTGCACCTTACAGGCGCACCGGAGTTTTGCAGTTGACTCCAGGGGGAGCTGGCTCAGGTCCTAAGAGATTAAAATACACCATGCCCCATCACAAGGGGCTGTAATTCTCAGTCAGAGACAGGCCCAAATCAAACACCTTCAGACCATGAAGAAATTCCAACCCTGCACTGAGTTTCCCAGCTGACCTCCCAGGAGAAGGGGCCGACCCAAGTGCCGTAGACCTGAGCACCCCAACGTTGGGGAGATCCAGACTAGGGTCCATCTAAATATATGAGCCTCGGCTGTTCTCTGATAATACTGTCGGTAGTGGCAGTACTGTCCGTGAGTGGCCTGTCTCTGTCGCACACTGCACCAGCGGAGTGATTGCTGGAAAGCCAGTCCATGGACACGCACAGCTGCTGCTGTGTCTCCAGCCACTGACGCAACCTGGGAGTTGAAAGAGGCCCCCGCAGAGCATGCGTCTGAGTGTCAGCGTGACTGCCTCAGCTCTTAAAGTGCCCTGGTTTGGTGCTGTTTTTCCCCAGCTCCCAAGATGGTGCACAGCCTCACAGAGTGAACGGGGAGTCAAAGGGTACATGATTATGATCCTCCCAATTTGCTGCTATTGTTTAAATGGTGCATTTAAACCCTCTGGATAGTCACATACCAGCCATATGAGTCACTGCATAGTTCTTTATTCAGAAGACCAGGGTAATGCAACTAGTCCAAAAATTGCCAAGAAACCTGAAGCCTTAGACCCCTCCCCCCCAGTAAAATGGATGGCATTTTCTGACAAAGGAATATTCAACAAACTACATTTTAATCAAAAATCTTTCCCTGGCCCTTTGTTTGCACTAGTATTAACATTAGTCAAGAAAATACTCGCCCCATCTTTCCCCTTCCCCTTTCTGGTATCCGTAGATACCTCACCATGTTGCTAATCTCCAGCTAGTCACATAAGGACAATTCCAAACATCACTTTTGCTGAGCATGAGTTTTGTAAAAGAAACTCATCCAAGGGTGTCTTCCTGTAAGTGTAAACCTTGATCGAATTGCCTTCATTCTGCACCTGCGAGATGATTGGGAAGGAGAGGGAACTCCCTACAGCTCCGTTATGCAAACAGAACGAGCCCTATAGACGCTGCAGATGGAATATGCAAATTGGCACTGAGCTGATTCTTCAAGGATGGAATCTGATTTCCCTGCAGTGCAGCTTTGGGAGTGTGTGAGTGGGCTCACCGCTCCCAACTCCGACCACCATGAATGCGCAGACCGTTTCCTGATTTCACAAGAACCCCAGACCCAGCCCAGACTGGGCACACTCTGCTGTTGTAGACAGGGCTCAGGTTCCGGTGGAGGGACACAACAGCCCTTTTAAAATAAAGAGGTTGCTTTATTATTGAGTACAGGGAGAGAGCGGTTGGGCAGGAGTGGCTCCCGATAAAATGCTCTGTCCATCAGCCTGCCTGAACACCTGTTTGGATGGCCAGGCTCAGCGGGCACCCAGCTCTGCCCTCGCTCGCCCAGTGAGTTAAGCAGAATGAGCTTGGGGTCCATTTGGACTCTTCGGTAAGGCAGTGGTCTCAGTGCTTGGGGGAGGGACGCTTCTCCCTGCAGTCACCCAATGGGAAAACCACCCCCTGCTCTGGGAAACTCCTTCCAAAAGAGAGTAGCTCACCTCCCAAGCAGGGGGAAAGAGAGTGACTCCTCTGGGACTGGGCTCGTGGGGAAGGGGCTAGGTTTCTGGCTTTGTCACGGGTGCCCTGGGTGAGACTGTCAGCCAGTCGCTTCTGGACACACTTCAAAGGAGTCGTGGGAGAACGATGGGAGTTGCTGGGTGCTTTTGAGAATCTGGCAACTTCACGAAGGGGCCTTGGTAGGAGCTGAGCTGAAAATCCAGCCCTGGGTCTCCCCGTGCTCAGCTCCCACTCTCTAAAACGGGGCAAACGCCCCTGCCCTGGGTTCAAGGACCCTGTGTCACAGCTGCCCTGTGGTGTGAGGGCCAGGTCAGACCCTGGAGGGACAGAACCACCCTCCGGGGCCACTCAGTCAAGAGCCACATAATGACTCAGGTTCAGCTTTCGTAGCCTGCCAGTAGCCATAGCGGCCGCTTAGCTGAGCAATGGAGATGCTGCATCCTTGACACTCGATGCCACCTGGCACAGTCGCACTCATAGCCCCCATCACCCCGTGACCTGCGACATTTATTTAAAACCACCTCCCTAAGCAGGCTCCATGTGGCTGATTTTGCCAAGTTAACACCTGGGGCATGACTGTGTATGGAATCTGGTACTTCTGCTGTGGGAGACGGTGGCAGAAGAGGGACACACAGGGAACGGTACATGTACGTACCTCTCTTATGTTTAATACATCAGCCTTCTAGCTTGTCATCAGCAGTCGCAGACAGATTTGCTCAGCATGAGAACTGCCTTGAAAATTGAAAGATTGTACAGCAAATAATTTTTTCCCTGATGCCCTGTCTAACTGTGCTCACTTGGATTTTATTCATCTGTTTTTATTAACATCCTGAAGGCAAAAAATGCTTTTTAATTCCCACAAATGGCTGCTGTGTGTTTATTTAGTTAGGCGCTTATGCTAGTGCCCAGCGCTGCTTAGACCCCAAGCAAGAGCCTTTACACTGACTTACATGTTGCTGGGACTGGGGACGAGACACTGGCCTTTCTCCCTTGCTGTGGGTGTCACGATCTCTACAGTCATCTGTTGCCTGGGAGCATGGGGAGACTCTGGAATGAGACAGGCCAAGCCTCTCTTAGATCCACCCCACTGTTTTGGATATGTCCATGTCTGCCTGCCTTGGCTATGCCCCACCACTGCACTTGCCTTCCTACCCTTTTAGTGGCCCCAACACCAGGAGTGTGCTCAGGTTTGCATTGAATCCATGGAGTTCTATGTACAAGCGCTGTGAGTTGTTATTAAAGCCAATGGTATTAGCATGCTCCATTGACAATATACTCCAAACATCAGAGTATTTCAAGCCAGGCCCATGTGAGGAACGCCTGGGAATTTTGCAAGATGGCCTATTCCGAGAAAAGCCTCCAGCCAGAACCAATGGACCCTGTGAGCTCAGCCCAGCACTAGTGTTTGTACCATCCCTGTCATTATCATCACTGTGATGTCTGAATCACTGTAGTGTCGAGAAGCCTTAGCTGTGATTGGGGCTTGCGCTGGTCCCTGTACTAACATATCATGACAGACGGGCCCTGACTTGAAGAGCTCCCAGTGCAGGCAAAGAGTAGAGGAAAGGAAGGATCTGGATCTCCACTTTACACATGGGGAACTGAGGCATGGAGGAACTAAGTGACTTGTCCAAATTCTCCTGGTTGCCAGTCCAGTGCCTTAGAGGCTCTCAAACACAAACCACAGAGCCCTCTCTGTTGAAAGCCAGTGACTGACTCCACATAGGGAGTGTGATAACTGGAACCTGGGTCTTCTAACCGTCAGAAATACTTGTCTCTGGAAGCAGAGCCCCACCCAGCACCAGCAGCCTTGTCTCTTTCCCAAAGAGTCATGGCCAGGCACTCTTAGTTAAAACCGCATTTCCATTTCATTACCCAGCACGCACTAGCACGGGTATCTAGATGTTACAGGTATTGAATTTCCAGATCAACAGTTACTGCATGTTGGTTCTCAAAGGGTTGTTGCCCCTTAATGGCTCTGAGACACAGATACCAATGCTGGTGACTTCAGAACAGCATGGCGAACTATGAGCATTTACCAGACAAAGCACAGCTTTTCTTTTACTTAATGTGCAGTGGAAAAAAGCAAACGTTGACTTTTAAAAGTGTACGTTCAAACCATCCTATTTACGCTTCCTGTTGGAACTGTTTCCAACTCATTGCAACACACTCTCCTGTGCAATAGAGAATGTAGTGGGAAGCCTCCCGACGCAACCATGAGCTAGAGACCGGCACCTGCTACAACATTCTGATCCAGATTTGAAGCCCCTGAGGGTTAAGAGCTGGGGTTTTGGTTTAGGGCCATTTCTACCAACCATAATCACAGAAATGTCTGGATGGAAGGGACCTCAGGAGGTCATCTAGTCCAGCCCCCTCACTGAGGCAGGATCAAGCAAATTTTCAAAAAGTCTGTCAGGGTGAAAAAAATTACACAAAAAATATAAATAGTAGAAATAAAAAGCCTTTGAAGGCACCATTCGCCATAACTCAGCCTAGCCAATCCCTTGCTGCAACTTGTTGGCAAAGCAGTGTGGAGTGTTTGGAAACACTGCATGGCGTTTGCCATTGACACGCAATGCCTGCACACAAGCAATACAGAACCATCACATCACAGAATATCAGGGTTGGAAGGGACCTCAGGAGGTCATCTAGTCCAACCCCCTGCTCAAAGCAGGACCAATCCCCAACTAAATCATCCCAGCCAGGGCTTTGTCAAGCCAGGCCTTAAAAACCTCTAAGGAAGGAGATTCCACCACTTCCCTAGGTAGCACATTCCAGTGCTTCACCAACTTCCTAGTGAAAAAGTTTTTCCTAATATCCAACCTAAACCTCCCCCACTGCAACTTGAGACCATTTCTCCTTGTTCTGTCCTCTTCTACCACTGAGAATAGTCTAGAACCATCCTCTCTGGAACCATCTCTCAGGTAGTTGAAAGCAGTTATCAAATCTCCTCTCATTCTTCTCTTCTCTTCTGCAGACTAAATAATCCCAGTCTCCTCAGCCTCTCCTCATAAGTCATGTGTTCCAGTCCCCTAATCATTTTTGTTGCCCTCCGCTGGACTCTTTCCAATTTTTCCACATCCTTCCAAAACTGGACACAGTACTCCAGAGGAGGCCGCACCAATGCCGAATAGAGGGGAATGATCACGTCCCTTGATCTGCTGGCAATGGCCCTACTTATACGTCCCAAAATGCCATTGGCCTTCTTGGCAACAAGGGCACACTGTTGACTCATATCCAGCTTCTCGTCCACTGTAACCCCTAGGTCCTTTTCCGCAGAACTGCTGCCGAGCCATTCGGTCCCTCGTCTGTAGCGGTGCATGGGATTCTTCCGTCCTAAGTGCAGGACTCTGCACTTGTCCTTGTTGAACCTCATCAGATTTCTTTTGGCCCAATCCTCTAATTTGTCTAGGTCCCTCTGTATCCTATCCCTACCCTCCAGCATATCTACCTCTCCCTCCAGCTTAGTGTCATCTGACCAGATAAACAGCACTAAGAGAGAAGCACCCTTCCCAGGGCAGCCTTGCTGGTGGAGAAGTAGCCTGCAGCTCCTCACAAAAGAATGCCTTTCCCCATGTTCATGCGCACCCTATCTCTGCCCAACCATGGACATTATAATGGCTATAACTGATTTTAATTGGCAATGTGAAGCCTTTGTCTCTTTATTAAGTGCAGGGCTTAATTAGTGAGGAAATGCTGATGAAATTCAGCTCGTAGGTGGAAAATCAAGGACCCCAGCAGCAGTTGCAGCCACTGGATTGTGCTGTAGCTAGCTCAGAAAACTGAAGAACCCCATGACGTGAGCTTCACCAAATGGACCATCAAGACAGTGCAGAAACCTTTATCCAGGCACAGGGGGTGAGACATTTTGTGCCACTGGACATTCTGAACCAAGGGCCTGTGGGCTTTCCCAAAGCCCCGTGAGAAAGGGGCAGAAAGTAGAAACAGGCCTGTGTCCATCTCTGCTAAAATACAGAATGGGATCTCAAACAGTGGGCAGGTGGGCAGGAGAGTGCCTGAGAGGTGCAAGTCGAGTCCATAGCTTCCCACCATTGCTACGTGCAGAGATTGGGACTCCTGCATGCAGCATGGGGGCATGCAGGGAAATCCAGCCCCCGGGGTCCCAGGGAACAGGGCTGTCTGGTGCACCATCACCCTAGTGGACTTTCAAATGCAGTCCCTCTCACTCCGTTCCCAACGCCTGTGGTCAGCTCCTTAAGTCTTGTAGACCAACTCCTGCCTGCCATTCTGCCAGGCAGCGTCTGCCTCTGGGGAAAGGGATCTCTAACCCCTCGGCACTTCTCTGAGTGTCCAAGGGTATGTCTACACCACAAGGGTTACAGGGCCACAGCTGTGCTTCTGTAGCACTGTAGGGAGACACTTGCTCCAGCAATGGAAGGGGTTTTCCCATGGCTCCAGTAAATCCACCCCTTCGAGAGGCAGGAGCTGGGTCAACCGATGGAAGAAGAACTAGCGGCTTAAGTCAGCTAACCTCTATCTCCCAGGGGTGGGATTTTTCACACTCCTGGGCAACATAGCTAGGTCGACCTAAGGTTTAGGTATAGACCAGGCCTAAATCATTCACCTTTCTGACATGTCCCCCTAGCACTGCCCTCCTCGCTCTGGAGCAGACCCAAGGAGTGGATTTCCTGGCCCCCTCCCTCCCGTGCTCCCAGGGGCCTTCAGCCACCCAGGCCAAAAGGAGTACAAACAGGCCATTCAATTCCTGAGCAGGATCTGTCGATTAATGATGAAATGTGTGTGCGGTGATAGCACACACGGGTTCTTGATGTTTGCTTGCACGTGCCTGTAAAAGGCACTGACACAGTATGTCGCATGGTCAATGCGTCGGCAGGCTTTTCTCAGCGGTGTTAAAGATCGTTTGGAATGATAGGCCCACGCTGTCTCATTGGTCCCTCTTTACACTTACATTTGGAAGCACAGGAGCAGAGCAACCCAGAGGCAGCCACAAGAGACGGATAGCGTGTGTGCATACGTGCATGCGCATGTGAGCTGGGGGTAAGCAGCACCCCCGAAAATCAGACACAGGACCCTTCGGGTTGGGCACTCAAAGACAGAAGCACCCAAAATTATGAACACGTTTGAAAATGTGGCTGCCTCAGTTTGGCTCCCTGGCACGTGGGATGTGTCTACACTGAGTTGTAAACCCAGGCTCACTGGGGTGTGTCTACACTGCGTTGTAAACCCAGGTTCAGACTCAGGTTTGAGCTCAAACCGCCTTATTGTCTGCACACAGATCTGGCTGACTTGGCTCAGCCAGCGTTCAGGACTCACCCTGGGGGGGTCAGAGCCGAAGGCCTGTTGAGACTCGGGGCCACGCCGGTCGTTTGGCAGTGTGGACACAGCTCATGCTGCTGACCTGAGTCAGAAGGGCTGCACAGTGCAGTGTGGATGCATTAGCGTGGCTGTGGGACCTGGACAGAGCAATTGGAAGCCCCGGTATACAGTACAACATGGATGCTCAGGCATGGACTTGGAAACCCTGAGGCCACAAGCCCGGGTCCCAGACATGCAGGTTTACAGCGTACTGTGAACATACCTAGAAGGCAAGGCTGGAGCCATTCAAGGCAGCTGCAAAGGCAGCTGCATTAGCTCCTGACTCTCTGTCACTGGAGCACAAACCCTCCTGTAACAGACACTAAAGTCTCCTCATCTCCCCAGAGATGCAATGGGAGCTGAAAAATCTCCCCCTGCTCTTGGCAGGTGCCTACCCAGTAGTGCTAGCGAATTGCTCATCCCTCGCACAGCTCGTCCCTCTCCCCTCCCCATTCTTTCCCCTCCTCTTTCTCTATTCTTTTCTCCACCCTTCCCTGTCTCTTTTCGCTCCCTTCCTCCTCCTCGCTCCTGGGCCTCTCTGCCCTGGTCTTTCTAATCCCCAGTGGCAGGTGGGTGGGACCAGATGCTCCCCCCCGTAGACACTGCCCAGACCCCCCTTTCGTTGGCAAGGAGGAGAGAGGCTGGCCCTGATACAGTTTCCCTGACCAAGCCCCGAGGGCCCAGGAGGCAGCAGCAGCGGGGAGCCCCTCTGCTGTGTGCCTGCCAGGTGCCGGCTGAGCTCTCTGTCGGGGAGCTGCCGGAGCCCTGAGGCAGGAGCTGAACTGCCTCTCCCCTCGCCTGCTCCATTAGGCCATTCCTCAGGCACCATTCTGCAAAGTTTGGGGGCTACCTGGTGTGTTTGATGGCATGGTTTGAAATACAACCCTCCGAAGAACGCTCCCCATTGAAGAACCCATCAAAAAATCGCTCCTAGTGTCACTCTTTCCTCCCTGTTATTTAGGAGCTTGTGTGCACCGCCATCTATCACCCCAGTGACACTTCCATAATGTAGTCCTAGATAATGGCGCACCTTCCCACTTCCCAGAATTGGCTGTCAGTGAAATCGAAGGAGACGAGAGTGAGATACTGGGACAAGGTTCCTAGGCAGACAGGAGAGCAACCGAGAACTCTGTATTGCTCAGATCCATTTTGCTGGCAAACGTGCAATGCATTCCATCAGCAAACACTGCGCCCGGCATGGCACTGATGGGTGATTTGCTGCACAGGTGTGAACATGCAGGAGTAGAGGGGATTAGATACATTTGCAGCACTGGTCAGCTGCAGAGGAATGGGGTTTGGGTTTTCCCTTTTTCCTGCAGGGCAGATTCCTCTGTGAATACACCCAGCACTCTCCCGCGGAACGCCATGGAGCGGCTGACCCCCCGACTTGACTGCAATGTGATATTTTGACTGGAAAATGAACATAGAGGCTCTGTTGGGGTAACATTTTGGACTGGATGCAAAGGGGAGCTGCGGAAGGGGTATGGCAGGGCCTCGCTCACAAGCTACAGTATAACGTAGGATCTTTTTTCACTGACTTTGTCTTGCTCAGCCCAGCCCAACCCACAGTGAAGATCTGTCAGTGCCACCCATCGCCACAAAGCTGGTAAGTTTGTCTCCAGGGTTAGATCCAGTTGCATTGACTTGAGTGGGGCCAGGACCTGATCCAAAGCCTAGGTGAAGCGAAGTGGAGTCTTTCCACGGGTGCCTGTGTGCTTTGACGTGTTGGATCCACACACACCTGCAGCCAGGTCCATTCCAACTCCATGAATGACAGCATCTAGGAGCAGTGCTCTCTTGAATCAGGCTCTCTCCGCCCTGCCCTGCTGGGGATGAATTCGCATTCTCAAGAGCAGGGCTCTCTGGCACAGAATTCACTAGCTATTGCAGCTGGTCCATTCTTGGGATGTGGACTCCACATACAAAACCCAATCCTAAAACCAAGGCCTCATTCTGCCTCCCCACAACTAGCAGGAGCAACCACCACAGTGAACGGGCGGAGACTGGCTCTCTGCTCAGCTCCAGTGGATGAATGATGCCCCAGGAGCCAAGCTCCAGGAAGCGCCACTTGGGAGCAGTCAGCTAGTGAAAAGCCAGTGCACTCCGAATCCCGTAGCCCCTGGGGTGCGGAGGGAGGCGGAGGAAGCCACACCGATGCAATGGAGGGTCTGGCACTGTGAAAAGGCCAGTTTAAAGCGAAAAGGTCCGACAGTGACAGACCAGGCCAGGGGGGCAGATTCAGACAGCCAGCTGGCCTACAAGTCATGGGGGTTGGGAGTCAGGAGAGGGGACCGTGCCTCGGCTGCTGTACTGCAGGAAGCAGTGCGGATGGCTCTGCACGGCCTGCCCTCACAGTGCCTCAGCCTGGCGCAGTGCAAGCGGCACAGGTGATGCAGCAGGGGGCGCTCTGTTTCAGAGCCCAGGCCCCAGGGTGGTGTAGAGCCGTGGCTGTCAGCCTTTCCAGAATACTGTCCCCCTTTCAGGAGCCTGATTTGTCTTGCGTACCCCCCAAGTTTCACCTCACTTAAAAACTACTTGCTTACAAAATCAGACATAAAAATACAGAAGTGTCACAGCACCCTGTTGCTGAAAAATTGCTTACGTTCTCATTTTTACCATATAATTATCAAATAAATTGATTGGAATATATATATTGTACTTCCATTTCAGTGTATGGTCTATAGAGCAGTGTAAACCAGTCATTGTCTGTATGAAATTTTAGTTTGTACTGACTTTGCTAGGGCATTTTACGTAGCCGGTTGTAAAATCAGACAAATATCTAGATGAATTGATGTACCCCAGAGGTACGCGTACCCCGGTCTGAGAAGCACAGCTGTAGGCGATGGTGCTGGTGACACAGCAAAGGGTCCTCCTTCCGCTTTCGCTCAGAAGCAACCTCTCATTCACTAGAAAGGAAGGATGCCCCAGGGATTAGGGCAGGAGACCCAGGTTCAATTCCCTGTTCTTCCCCAGACTCCCTGGGTGGCCATGGGCAAGTCGTTTAGCCTGTCTGGGCCTTATCTTGCACCTGTACCTGGGCTGATAGCCCTGCCCTGGCGCCCGGGGATGTATGAGGCTGAGGTGCTCACATGCTATGGTTATGGGGGGCCCTTTCACTGCTCCTGCTGGATAGCAGGTTATGCAAGATGGCTACAGACCACAGTACTGCACAGCCCACGCTCCCTCCTATCAGCTACTCACCATAAAATGTATCTTCCATCTTAGCATCCCAGCTAATTCCCAAGTTGAAAAACTCTCCACATCCCTCCAAAGTCCCTTTTCTGCCCTGCTTTCACCTGTGTAGAGAAGCCCCGCTCAGAACCGCAGCTTCAGCTCAAATCTGGTGCCAGGGAGATCCTACATGTTTACTGCCGCCCACCCCATTTGTCAGACCCACTTCATTGCCTGGGAATAGGTCTCGAATAGCCCCCGATTGTATTTGGGCCCTAAAACATCAGTGTAAGGAAACAGCCCCGCGTTAGCCCTGCAATCTTGCGCCTTTTCTTAGTCATTCTGCAATTCTCTCCCTGTCAGCGTCAAGGTAATTGAAACCTTCCTGATCAATGGCCCGGCTTTTTTTTTTTTTTTTTTTTTTACAGGCTCTCCAGATGTGCATAAGAATTTTCTGACTTGTCGACTCATCTTACCTTGGTGCTTTGTAATAGTTTTTTTCTGCCCTTTTTCTAGCCTTTTCACATATAACGGAGTGCACAATATCTGTATGATTGCAGTCAAATTGTGCACAAAAAGATGAGTTTTGAAGTGCTTGTTACTCGGAGACACATTGCATTGCTGTGACAATGAGGCCCTTTTTCCACACAAGCGCCGACGTGCCTGCCTGGCACACGCTGGCTAGGCAGAATAACGGGTCCCCTTGGTAGGTCAGTAAGTCTATTACCGGGGTCAAACCCCAGCAAAACTTCTCCTTAACAGGTACATACAAATACCTCTTCTCCAAAAACACATCCCACAATACCCAATGGGAACAGGAACCAGGCTCAGGCTTCAGGCTGAACCCAGGGCTGTTTAGTTTGAAAATTCTTTCCTTTGTATTTTTTGTGCTGATTTTTCCTTTTACGTACAGGTCTTCTGCGGTCTTGCCCTGGCTTTCTATGAACCCACACGAGGAGTATGAAACCAGTCAACACAATATTATTCACATATGGTGTAAGAGAGCAACCTCAAACATTTCCCCTTGTGATGGGGGTACAACCCCCGCCCCAGAGAACAAGGGGGTAAGGATCAGCTCTGGGCCCAGGTGGCCCCTCTCAGACACACCTGCAAACCTGCACTAGCTGGAGGTGAGGATTGAAAAGGGAAGAGCAGCTCAGAGGACAGCGGGCGGTGAGAGAGAGCAAACCTCTGCTCTGAGCTCTGGAGAAGTGCTGCCCTGGCGACCTCATAGCCTGAGAACTGGACAAACCGCCCTGCCAGGGCCTGCCAGGAGAGACTGGTGGGTGACTGGGGAAGTCAGAGACTTGGTTCTCGATTCTGTAAATTTACTCTGTGTGGAGAAGGGAATCTTGGGTAGGAAGTGTTTCGGGGGGGAGAGGCAGCTGCGTAGCACCCCAAGGTGCAGAACATAGCACCCAGATCAGAGCCCAGTGGAGAGGGTGGGGCCCCTGCTCACTCCCAAAAGACGGAACTTCAGCAGATGCCTTTACCTCGGTAGAGAGTCCAGCTGGGGAAGGCCCAGACTGTTCCAGGGCCCAAACTCTCTGAGCCAGGGTGAAGCCCTGGAGTCCTCAGGGAAGCTGAAGGACAGGACTATACCTGAAGAGGAGCAACCACGTGTGCACGTCAGTCTGACTCACCCTAGGCAGTGCTGGTGGTGAGTGTTCTCCTTGTATACCTCCTAGCCCCTTAATCTCTTAATCTCTTAGTGCATTTATGGCAAAGTCATAAGAACATAAGATCGGCCAGACTGAGTCAGACCAAAGGTCCATCTAGCCCAGTGTCCTGTCTTCCGACAGTGACCAATGCCAGGTGCCCCAGAGGGAATGAACAGAACAGGGAATGATCAAGTGATCCATCCCCTGTCGCCCATTCCCAGCTTCTTGCAAACAGCGGCTAGGGACACCATTCCTGCCCATCCTGGCTAATAAACTCATGGAGGATAGGTCCATCAATCGCTATCTAGTTCTTTTTTGAACTCTGTTATAGTCTTGACCTTCACAACATCCTCTGGCAAGGAGTTCCACAGGTTGACTGTCCGATGTGTGAAAAAATACTTCCTTTTGTGTGTTTTAAACCTGCTGCCTATTAATTTCATTTGGTGGCCCCTAGTTCTTTGGTGTGGAGAAAGTAAATAAGGAAGTGTTATTTACTCCTTCTCATAACACGTCATGATTTTATATACCTCTATCACATCCCCCTTAGTCGTCTCTTTTCCAAGCTGAACAGTCCCAGTCTTATTAATTGCTCCTCACACAGCAGCCATTCCATACCCCTAATCATTTTTGTTGTCCTTTTCTGATCCTTTTCCAATTCCAACAAATCTTTTTTGAGATGGGGCTACCAGATCTGCAGCAGTATTCAAGATGTGGGCAAACCATGGATTTATATAGAGGCAACATGAGATTCTCTGTCTTATTATCTCTCCCTTTCTTAATGATTCCCAACATTCTGTTTGCTTTTTTGACTGTGGCTGCACATTGAGTGGATGTTTTCAGAGAACTATCCACAATGACTCCAACATCTCTTTCGTGAGTGGTAACAGCTAATTTAGACCCCATCATTTTATATGTATAGTTGGGATTATGTTTTCTGACGTGCATGACTTTGCATTTATCAACATTGAATTTCATCTGCCATTTTGTTGCCCAGTCACCCAGTTTTGAGAGACCCTTTTGCAGTTCTTCGCAGTCTGCCTGGGACTTAACTATCTTGAGTAGTTTTGTATTATCTGTAAATTTTTCCACCTCACTGTTTACCCCTTGTCATAAATATAAAGGGAAGGGTAAACACCTTTAAATCCCTCCTGGCCAGAGGAAAACCCCTTTCACCTGTAAAGGGTTAAGAAGCTAGGATAACCTCGCTGGCACCTGACCAAAATGACCAATGAGGAGACAAGATACTTTCAAAGCTGGACGGGGGGAGAAACAAAGGTTCTCTCTGTCTGTGTGATGTTTTTGCCAGGACCAGAGCAGGAATGCAGGTCAGAACTCCTGTAAAGGGCTAATAAGCAATCTAGTTAGATATGCGTTAGATTCTGTTTTGTTTAAACGGCTGATAAAATAAGTTGTGCTGAATGGAATGTATATTCCTGTTTTTGTGTCTTTTTGTAACTTAAGGTTTTGCCTAGAGGGATTCTCTATGTTTTGAATCTGATTACCCTGTAAGGTATTTACCATCCTGATTTTACAGAGATGATTCTTTTACTTTTTCTTCAATTAAAATTCTTCTTTTAAGAACCTGATTGCTTTTTCATTGTTCTTAAGATCCAAGGGTTTGGGTCTGTGTTCACCGATGCAAATTGGTGAGGATTTTTATCAAGCCTTCCCCAGGAAAGGGGGTGTAAGGTTTGGGGAGGATTTTGGGGGGAAAGACGTTTCCAAGTGGGCTCTTTCCCTGTTATATATTTGTTAGATGTTTGGTGGTGGCAGCAATAAAGTCCAAGGGCAAAAGGTAAAATAGTTTGTACCTTGGGGAAGTTATAACCTAAGCTGGTAAAAATAAGCTTAGGGGGTTTTCATGCAGGTCCCCACATCTGTACCCTAGAGTTCAGAGTGGGGAAGGAACCTTGACACCCCTTTTTCCAGATAATTTATGAATATGTTGAATAGGACTGGTCCCAGTACAGACCCCTGGGGGATACCACTATTTACATCTCTCCATTCTGAAAACTGACCATTTACTCCTACCCTTTGTTTCCTATCTTTTAACCAGTTACCAATCCATGAGAGAACCTTTCTTCTTATCCCATGACTGCTTACTTTGCTTAAGAGCCTTTGGGGAGGGACCCTGTCAAAGGCTTTCTGAAAATCTAAACACACTATATCCACTGGATCCCCCTTGTCCCCATGCTTGTTGACCCTCTCAAAGAATTCTAGTAGATGGGTGAGACATGATTTCCCTTTACAAAAACCATGTTGACTCTTCCCCAACAAATTATGTTCATCTATGTGTCTGACAATTTTGTTCTTTACTATAGTTCCAACCAGTTTGCCCGGTACTAATGTCAGACTTACTGGCCTGTAGTTGCTGGGGTCACCTCTGGAGTCCTTTTTAAAAATCGGCATCACATTAGCTATCCTCCTGTCATCTGGTACAGAAGCTGATTTAAATGATGGGTTACAGACTACAGTCAGTGGTCCTGCCATTTCACATTTGAGTTCCTTCAGAACTCTTGGGTGAATCCCATCTGGTCCCGGTGACTTATTACAGTTTACAGAGTAGCAGCCGTGTTAGTCTGTATCCGTAAAAAGAAAAGGAGTACTTGTGGCACCTTAGAGACTAACAAATTTATTTGAGCATAAGCTTTCATGAGCTACAGCTCACTTTGTTGGATGTTAGTCTCTAAGGTGCCACAAGTACTCCTTTTCTTATTACAGTTTAGTTTATCAATTTGTTCCAAAACCTCTTCTAATGACATGTCAACCTGGGACAGTTCCTCAGATTCATCACCTAAAAAGAACGGCTCAGGTTTAGGAATCTTCCTCACATCCTCAGCCATGAAGACCGATGCAAAGAATTCATTTAGTTTCTCCGCAATGGCCTTATCGTCCTTGAGTGCTCCTTTAGCATCTCGATCGTCCAGTGTCCCCACTGGTTGTTTAACAGGCTTCCTGCTTCTGATGTACTTACACATTTTTTTTGCTATTTCTTTCTGACTCTTTAGCTAACTGTTCTTCAAATTCTTTTTTGGCCTTCCTAATCGTATTTTTACGTTTCATTTGCCAGTGTTTATGCTCCTTTCTATTTTCCTCGCTAGGATTTAATGCCCACTTTTTAAAGGATGCCTTTCTGCCTCTCACTGCTTCTTTTACTTTGTTGTTTAGCCACATTGTAAGAGAACCAGAAAAATGCCAATGTTTTTTAATTTGGGGTATACCTTTAAGTTGAGCCTCTATTATGGTGTCTTTAGAAAGTTTCCATGCAGCTTGGAGGGATTTCACTTTTCATCCTGCACCTTTTAATTTCTGTTTCACTAACCGTCTCGTTTTTGTGTCGTCCCCCTTTCTGAAATTAAATGCTATAGTGTTGGGCTGCTGTGGTGTTAAATTTCATTGTATTATGGTCACTATTATCAAGCAGTCCAGCTACATTCACCTCTTGGATCAGATCCTGTGCTCCACTTAGGACTAAATCAAGAATTGCCTCTGTTCTTGTGGGTTCCAGGACTAGCTGCTCCAAGAAGCAGTCATTTAGGGTGTCAAGACTGCTTCTTGGAGCAGCTAGTCAGTTTCATCAGTGCCTTGACTTTAGGGGAGGGGGTCAAAGTCACAAGATCCAGACTTGTGGAATGATGATTAGGCATTAACTCTCCTGATAAATTCGCCTCTTCTCCTTCAAACAGCTCAGAAACATCTAAACATGCACCAGCCCCATCTAAGCAGCAGTGAAAAACCCTACTGGGCAACCCCAATTTGGGGGTGCAGCAGCATTCTCTTTCCTCTTGCTACAACACCAGCTCCCTTTGAAAAGCCTCTCGAGTCCCTGCTGCATATGGTCTAAGGGAGCTTTATTTGGTGTACTGCCTTTCCAACTAACTGTCCCGTTTTACTGAATTAAATAACATGTACATGCAGTTAATTCCTTTCTCATCCTGCTGCTGCTAATTAAGATTGGTGGCCTACACAAGAGAGGGCAATTTGCTTTCAGCTGCGATTTGAAATGAGACTGAGCCATGAGGAGGAGGAGACACAGGAAGCTGCTCCAGGCAGCTTTACCGGCAGAGCCGAAGGCTCTTGCACCCACAGAGAGAGGACAGCTGGAAGTCTGTGAGGAGGGACGGGAGGGTTGGCTGGAGCTTGCACGTGGAAGGCAGGCTTTGATTGGACCCAGAAGGGAATGGGGAGCTGGTACAGGTTTCTGAGGCTGGTGGTGCCGTGGTCAAGTACGCTGGAGAAAGTGCCCGCTCTGCACACTGCAGCGTCATGAGCTCTAGCCTGGGGGAGACTGCAGCTGCGGGGGCGCGGGTGGGGGGGGGTTGTGGAATGATATTTAGAAAATGGAGACATGTTACGGCTAAAACAAGCAACCCTTCTCCCTGCCCCTCACCCCCAAACAAAGCCAAGGGAGCCTCCTCTGCCCCCCTCCCCAGGCAGAGCCCCTCCTGCCTCCTCAGCCTTCCCGGACACACACTCATGACCAAAGCTGGTGACTGTGTAAGTGTTTCTGGGCCATTTGTGTTTTCCTTGGTGTGACACAGCAGAATGAGAAGGGCAAGGGAGCACGGCAGGCTGAGCACCTTCTCTTTGTCTTTAAATAAATATGATTGTGTCAGGGTTATGAAAAAGAATATAGCGTGTTCGTTTTCATACTCCTGCCTGAGATCTCCAGTTCCCGTAGTTCAGTTTAGGCCTTAAACGTGACCCCCCCTTTGAATGATTTCACCTTCCCCATTGAGCACAGGACCTCAGCAGGCCTCCGACCCCAGGCAGAGCCCCTCCTGCCTCCTCAGCCTTCCCGGACACACACTCATGACCAAAGCTGGTGACTGTGTAAGTGTTTCTGGGCCATTTGTGTTTTCCTTGGCGTGACACAGCAGAATGAGAAGGGCAAGGGAGCACGGCAGGCTGAGCACCTTCTCTTTGTCTTTAAATAAATATGATTGTGTCAGGGTTATGAAAAAGAATATAGCGTGTTTGTTTTCATACTCCTGCCTGAGATCTCCAGTTCCCGTAGTTCAGTTTAGGCCTTAAACGTGACCCCCCCCTTTGAATGATTTCACCTTCCCCATTGAGCACAGGACCTCAGCAGGCCTCCGACCAAGGTCCTGACTGATTATTGGCAAATTAAAAATATAAGCTATTGACTGGACACTGAGATGGAGTCTCTGAGCCAGTGTCCAGAATCTAAATGAGGTTGCTGAAGCGGCACCAATCAATCCTGCCGTTAGAGCACAGAGCGCAGGCAGGTCGCTGCATACGAAATGCACTTTGGAGGCTTAAATAAATAGTTGTTCAAATTAACAAGGATGCTCCAAGATGCATCCCCTCGTGCACACAGTGACAACTTTCTGAAGTCAGAGAAGCAAAAGAGTGAGCCACTAAGTAGCAAACGTAAGGGCAATGAGTCTTGGCTCCGGACTCAGCTGCATTAGCTATGGGGATTTCAAACTAAGCCAGCATTAATATTGGCTGATTGGGCCCAATCCATGTCTCCCTACAGTCAATGGGTGCCCCCCAATCAGAGGTTGCAGGATAGGGCCTGGCTGAGAGACAGCAGAATCTCTGAGCAGGGTGGCTCCTTGCCCCGTTTTCAAATTCTCCGTCCACTTCAGATAAGCTCAGTTCAGGCTCCTGAGCAGGCTCCTGTCAGCGGTGGGTCTGCGGCCCCTGGGATTCCCAGAGCACCCTCTAGCCTGCCAGGCAAGGAGGCGGCTTGGCGTGGGGAGCTCTCCGGTGCAAAGCCCAGCGGGAGCGCGAGGGCCATGGCTTAGTCAGTGATGCTGATCGCCTGAGACAGAGGACGACACTGTCTGTCAAGATTATTTGAGAATGAAAATGACTCACATTTCCTCTGGAGCAGGTGGGGGAGAGGCCGGGAAAGGGGCCGAAAGAAACAACTGATGGGACCGGGCACCGTTACCAGTAACGAAGGTCGCTCAGGAGAAATTACCCCCCAATGCTAAGGTTGCCAACCCTCCAGAATTGTCCTGGAGTCTCAGGAATTAAAGATATAATATTTAATTAAAGATTAGTTATGTGACGAAACCTCCAGGAATACAGCCAACCAAAACTGGCAACCCTGACCAGCGCAGGGAACCCCCGGCCCACCCCAGACATTCCCTCCGTGTGGCACAGAGCAGATCCTGCAGCTGAAACTTCGTTGACAATTCTGTTGCCCGATGCAGGAGCCCGGAGTAGAACCCACCTCCTCCTCCCGCTGGGGCCTGGCTTTGCAGGAGTAGGAGTGCGACTGGCACTAGCATGAGCAGCTCCATGTCTGACACGCAGGGAGCAAGGTCTGATGCGGGTGAAGGGACTGTTCTGTGGCCCCTTCTCCGCGGAGCCTGCCCTTTAAGGTCCCTGCGGGCCTGGCATGGAGCCAGGGGCTCAGAGCGCGAGCCCCTCTCTATCTCGAGGTTTCAGGACCAGCCTTTGACAGAAGACAAAAGATGGACAGAGAACAGGGCAAATCCTGCTCTGACTGCCCCCCCCCCCCCCGCCCCCATGCCCAGGGCCGGGCTAGAGCTCAGTAACCAGACGTGTCTCCCCACAACACTTGCCTGAGGAATATGTCATCTCACCTGCCTCCTCCCCCATGCTTCTGATTGCTGCAGGCGAGTGAGCCAGCAGTCAGATGGAGAGGTGGGCTCGGGGGGATGGGCGACGGGGGGTCACCGTGTTCTCTGTGACCGTCTCTCCCTGCCGACAGGTTCTGTGCCCAGCCGGCACCAGCTCTCGCAGTCCATCTCCTTGCAACGCTGGTTCAGAGTCACTCCTAGATCCCTCCTCAGCAACTGGGGGTGGCAGATTGAAGGGGATGGAATCAGATGGACACAGATGGTGCCATCTGTTGCAAGTTCTTGTTAGCTCTGCGACGAGAGTCTTGGGCCCCGGCCCAGGGACAAGCTGCCAGTGTCACGACTGGTTTTCTGACTCTGGCAGCCAGCAGCAACTCAATGCATTTCTTCCTCCTACCGCTGGGCGCACCTGGGTGCTATCAGAGAGAGAGAGAGAGAGCGCTGGGGGGCGACATGCTCTGATGCTGAGGCTGGTGCATGGAAGCCCCCTAGGCAGAGGGGTCCCCAGAATGCTTCACAAAATTCACACTCCGGCGGTAGCGAGTGGGGCTTCCAGTGAGGCAGCCCCCTGCAAGGGTGCTTGCCCAGGGGAGCTGAGCTAGGGGACATGCTGCCGTCTTTACCAGCGAGTGCGGTTTTTCCTGAGGAATAGTGAGATGCTGCCTTCCGGGCAAGGCATTGAGATGGCACCAGGGGGAAACGTCGTTGCTGAAATCCCAGGGCCATTGCAGGTGGAGTCTGCCTGCCTTGTTTTGGCAAAACTTCCAAAGCTGAGAGCAGGGCACAGCTTATTTTACTGCAGCCTGAATGGGGAGAGGAAGATCCCACCTCCCACAATTAACAGAACTGTCAGGGCTTAAAATGAGGCTTAAGTCCAGGCAGACTGGCCCCGGGAGCAGGGAGGTCACCCAGGAGAGAAGGTGGCACAGCACAGCAGTGGTTTTATGGGGGAAATAATCTGATCTCAGCTTGTACTCAGCTCTGTGTTTGGTTTATTGGCTCAGGACAGTGCAAGAACTGCTCCATCATTCCTGGGTTATGAGCGACCTTCCCACATGGAGCAGAGCGGAGCTCACGGCTTGTGTTCTCTCGCTCTCTTTCCCCTTCCCCCCAGTTCCAGGCTCTCTAGCACCCAAACGGGGCATGCCTCCATCTGTGTGAGAGCCAGGAGCAAAGTGATTTCTTGGCTAATGCTCAGGGACGTTTATATTCCTTTCATCAATTTTAGATCATAAGAACAGGCATACTGGATCAGACCAAAGGCCTGTCTAGCCCAGTATCCTGTCTGCTGACAGTGGCCAGTGCCAGGTACCCCAGAGGGAATGAACAGAACAGGGAATCACCAAGTGATCCATCTCCTGTCACCCATTCCAAGCTTCTGGCAAAACAGAGGCTAGGGACACCATCCCTGCCCATCCTTGCTAGTAGCCATTGTAGGACCTGTCCTCCATGAACTTATCTAGTTCTTTTTTGAACCCTGTTATAGTCTTGGCCTTCACAACATCCTCTGGCAAGGAGTTCCACAGGTTGACTGTGTGTTGTGTGGAAAAAATACTTTCTTTTGTTTTAAACCTGCTGCCTATTAATTTCATTTGGTGACCCCTAGTTCTTGTGTTATGAGGAGTTAATAACACTTCCTTATCTACTTTCTCCACACCCATCATGATTTTAAAGACCTGTGTCATATCCCCCTCGTCATCTCTTTTCTAAGCTAAAATGTCCCAGTCTTAATAATCTCTCTCCTCATATGGCAGCTGTTCCATACCCCAATCATTTTTGTTGCCCTTTTCCTAACCTTTTCCATTCCAATATAATTAATTAATTATAATTAATATAAAAAATAATTCTCTTTTCTCCCTCGTCAACAAAAACATTTTTATATTTCCTTCCCATCAGTTTGATCTCACGCAGGATTTGGGCCTCCTGTGTCTCTTGTCCCACACTTCCATTCCCGCGGGATGTGTTCACCCTCCTTTATAGCACTCCCCTGTCGAGAAACCCTGTGTCAGTTCCCAGTTGACTTAAAAATGAAATACTCAGTCTGCAGCTGGGAGCAACGGAGCTCAGCTGTCAGTGCTGGAAATTCAAGGAGCCCAAACGCTCGTGCTTTGCTCCTGGCAAGCCTAGTGGGTTAGTGCTTTAAGGGTTAAACTCTCTACTCAGAAACAGAAACATTTATTGGCGAAACCCAGCGTGGAGTGTGTGCACCGGGCCCCAGAGTCCTGTACTCTAGGGAACCCGCCAATCCGAGAGCTGCCTACAGGCTGGAAAATATTTATGTCACCTACCAGGCTGTGAGTAGACTCGGTGGGTTTCCTGGTACCTCCTGATGGACAGGGTCAGCTCCCAGCTGCCGCTTCGAAGGAAGAAGCTAGTTCAACAGCTGTGCGTAGTGATATAAACTGCCAGCGATTGTGCCATCTCACGTTATCGCAGAACTCCTTCCTGACCCCAGGCTTGCACAGGAATGCGTTGAATGCTCGCAGCGCCCTCTTGCTGGAAACACCTTGCTAAAGGGGAGCGTTGCATTTTAAATTTGAAGACAATTGCAAAGACTTGGGATGGTAGAACTGGGTGGAGCAAGTAGCCACCTGGCTTGACCTGACATCTGAGCCTTTTGAGTTTCCCCCATGACTGTAGCCCTGGTCCTGTACCACTGAAATCAATGGGAGTTTTCTCACCGTCTTCAGCCACAGCTAGCTTAGGCCCCAACATGGAGAGTTTCAACTTACCGATACCGAATGCAGAGGAGCTGAGGTGCCTGGGGACATTTGTGGCTCCTCCGCAAGGTTCAGGAGGACGTGACTAGCCTGGAGAGTTGGTTAGCTGCCTTTCAAAGCCATGCCAGCAGAGCTCAGGGACCCACAATTCATTTGGGTTGCATTTTATGGGATGCATGGATCCAAATTTTCCCCTCTCACACCAACCTGCTGCAAGTACCTCGCCTGCTTGTCCCAGGACAACCCTTCCCAGACAATCGCTGCTGCCCCATCTGCCACCTGAATGCTTCCGAAATGCCCTGAGAAAGGCCCATGGGCCAAGCTAATGGGCGGGTTTGTGAGGTTGCATTTACATGGGCTGCACTAGCTGCTAGGACAGATCCAGTCCAGTGTGGGCAGGGCCCAGACTCCATGGGAACCTTCACCTTGTCCGGGAGCTTTGGTTAGGTTCAGTAACCCGCTGATGAGGATCAATTAAGTACCTGGAAACCACATCAAAGATCACTTGAGCTACTGCAATCACCCCCCTGGCTCCCTGCTCACGGAACCACAGCCCGGGAGTCGACACTGCCTGCCCGTTCCGACCCTAGTGCTGTGCGCGCAGATTACCCTGGAGGCAGGGAGCTCATGGATCGGGGCTGCGGGGAGCCCAGACAGGGGACCTCAGTCCTGCCCACTGTCTGTGCATGGGGCTGGGCAGGGGGGCAGACCCCCACTATGCAGGGGTGGAGGGAGGCTGCAGCAGAAAATGCGGAGCACAGCTGCGGGGCTGAGGTGAGGAGAGCGTTCTCGTGGCCGCCCTAGCTCACCGCCATGTGCTCAGCCTCTGCCAGGCACTATTTCTGTACAGTGACTGCATATCTAGCTATGGCCCAGGCTGTGCGCACACCCAGCAGAGCCCTGGGGCTCTGCTCAGCCCTTGGTAAATGACCAGCTACATCCATGACACGGGAATGGAATTCAAACCGACGTCCAGGCTGAGCGACAGTACATCCGGCTGCTGTTGCCTGGGGCCGTCCAGCAGTGTGGCCCACGCTTACGACGTTCTCCAAGTCTCATGATGATCAGTGCTTTTCATAACACGCGCCAGCTCCCGAAGTTGTGCGGATATGTGAGGCTCTCGGCTTGCATTTTAAAAAAGTATGTTTTTAGCCCTCTTGTTTGGGGGGAAAGGCACGGAAACGGGAGCACTAGCCACTCCAAAACCAGAAGGCAAATAAAGAGAAGCCCACCTCAATTGTTTAGGAAATCTCATGATTTTTGAGCTAGTCTCATAGTGGGCTGGGCCCTGACTCATGGTTCTGGAATGCCTGCGGTTGGCGACACTGCTATATATCGATGTGCAGAAATCAGCCTAGAAAGTGATAGATACGTGCATGCCATATCATGATAGAGCCGCCGTTTCCATTCGAGAGAGCCGCCAGGTTTCTCTGAGAGTGATATGCAGCAACCTCTGCCCATCTTCTTACTGCAGTGAGTAAGTGATGTAGAGGTGTGCAGCAGATAGCTACTCATGGGGATGCTATTTTGGAGGCGAGAGGTAAGTCTTAACTAATATTTTCCATTTTATTAAAGGCCGTTCCTGCAGCTCCAGCACCAAGGAAAGGTTTAAGCAGGGAGCAGCTACTAACGGATTCATTAAACTCGCTCCAGAGCAACTATAAAAAATCAATTTAGTTCACCAGGCGACTTGAACTAGAGCCAGTGGCAGGGAGCACCTCCCCTCTGAGAGCTCTCCAGCACTGAAGTGCCACTCTGATATTAGCAGGATTGGAGTGGAACAACATTCGATTATATGAAATCTCACTCGGAGCAGGAAAGCCAAGCGCTCTGGCTGCAGGTCTCTTTGAAGGGGGAAGTTATCAGCCCACGAATTGATCCCTAGATAGCATCCAGAGCAGTTCTCTCAGTGCAATGCTTATTTTAAAAACAATAGCAAACCAGCATTTTCAGAGCCTCCGCTCATTGGGAGAGCAACAGCTCCTGTGCAGAGCTGCGGAGCCAGGTTGCTAAGTGTTGACTTGTAGCTACCTGTCCACCTGACACTCGTATTCATTGCCCTGTATCTAGTCCCCTCTACCCCTGGGGAGTAGCAGCGATCACTGGCAGCTAATGAATGAAGCAAAAATATTTTCAGTGACCTTTTTACTAATAGTGGCCACTGCTTTATTGGAAGGTCAGTTCAGCCTTTGCAGCAGTCTTTTTATAATGAACATTTTATCTTTTCCCCATCTATTTTCAGAGCCCTGCAGTAAAACCAAAGAGGTATCAGTCTACAAATTTAACATCTCCCCTCCTCTCTGCACTCCCATGTAAGAAGCCGTTTAAAGAGCCTGACTCCAGCCAGTCCACAAAGTATGTGAATGTCAAAGTCTTCTCAGGCCGACTGGTCTTTAATATATTGGCATTTACGCTACCAGCTGCTTTTCTGTTTCAATAAGCAGAACCCACCTAGCCTTGCTTCCTGTGACACCCCGTATACAATAACAAACATCAAAAGCACTGAGCCCTCTGCTCGGGTGTTAATGAAAAGGTCTGGAATAGCTTTATGAAATATTCATTAAATCCTCCTTTCCTGCATCCTCATTCCTATGACTGTGCTATGCTGATGCTGGCCCAGGTGCCGCAGACACCAGACAGGGATGAAGAGCAATTGGAGGGGATGTCTGGAGTACTGGAAGATGTGAGTTAAAAAATAAATCCCCAGGTTCATTAAAAGAGCTACTAATGTCTCAGCCTTTGTTCGCAATGTATCAGCATGGCAGACATGTGCTGGAGGGGAATCTGCTAAAATCCTGATGAAAAGTCATTGTGGAGAGCGGGCCAGAGGGCTCACGGACAGGGATTCCAAGGTGCGGGTATTTCAGAGCATTCACTTGTGCTCGCCTCTTGCAGCCATTTGGTTCTTGTCAGTCAGGAGAGGGAGAAGTGGGTGTGCGGGCTGGCGGGTGGTCGGCCACACAGCACATGGAATGAGAGAACGGAAGCTTTGCAAGAGAGCTTGAGGTTTCTTTTGCACTTTACACTTCCCCATCCCCACCCACCTGGGTATCTCCAGGTATTTCACAACATGAATGAAGTGTCATGACCCCCCCCTCCCAGTGAGGTAGGCATCATGATATCCATTTGTCAGACAGGGAAACTGAGGCAGAGGAGTGGAACGACTTGCTCAGGTCACACTCTCAGCTGGTGAGAGAGATGGCTATAGAACCCAGGAGTCCAGAATCCCAGTCATCTGCTATAACCACCAAGCACAATACACCCCATGAAGAAGAACAGCATGGACCACAAAAGAGTCAGGTCATCTAGCCCATGGCTAAAAGCAACTGCTGGGGCTCAGCTTCGTTTTCATGTGTGACACGAGGGAAGTTCCCGTTCCTGGTCTCCCGCGCTGAGGATGAGCCCTTCCAAACACCTTGGAGAGTCACTTCACCTGGAAAGAGCAATGGGATAATTCAGCCTCCCTGCTTGGCAAAACCCGGCCCAGCCCCCTGGTGTGACCCGTCTGCACACGCCAAAGTGCAAGCACCTGCAGCATCGCTCACATACAGATACAGCCGAGGGCGCTGGAATGAGATTCTCAGGGACGCATTAACAGAGAGCTGCAGAGAGTGAGCGAGAGAGGGGCTTGTGTGAAATGCAAATGCCGCAGGTAAACTGAGCTGCTCCCCACATTGAGGCTTAAAGTCCCCTTGTAAATGGCAAGAAACTGGGAGATTTCCCGAGGAACTGCAGAGTGAGGGCAACATGGCTCTGATGCAGCTAAGTAGCCACTGGGGGTCAGTCACAAATGCAAAGTTTATTCTGCGACGTCACACAGATGCAGCTTCACAGCGTTTACTTGACAGTGGAAAAACTTCAGTCTTAAGAAAGGTTTCAGAGTAATAGCCGTGTTAGTTTGTATTCGCAAAAAGAAAAGGAGTACTTGTGGCACCTTAGAGACTAACCGATTTATTTGAGCATGAGCTTTCGTGAGCTATAGCTCACTTCATCGAAAGAGTCTCCAGACTGCTTGACAAGGCAGGTTTGAACCCAGCGCTGTTATTCTGCATGCCAGAGAGAGACAGACGTCAGACCCAGAGCGGTCCTGCAAAGGAGCTAATGGTAAATAAAAACAGGCTGGTGGAACGGAGAGGACGCCTGGAAAGGCAGCGGTGAGCGACGAGAGGACAGAACAAAAGCCTGAACCACGCGGGTGAGAGAGCACAGCAGATGGCTCTGTCGGGGCCTGCAAAGAAACTCCTTCCTGCCACGACAAGGAAGAGACTTGAGAGGGAATTCACATTCCATGTCCAGGCTCTCTTACTCTGCCAGCAGCCGCCGAGCCACCGGCCCCGTCTGAGCAGCTCCCCTGCACGGCCCAGCCAGCCTGCTGCTCCGCCGGCCCGCCTCGCCTTACAACTCCCCTTTCCGTCCACCCTGCTCCCCGCTCCTGCAGCCCCTCCTCGTACTCATCGTGCTTCCCTCCATGGCATCCAAACTCTGCTGCTGCTGGGAGCATTGCAGTGTTCAGTCGTAGGGCTCGCTGGCTTTGCTTCTAATCGGAATGTGGCTTTGAGTCTGGCAAAAGTGCCTTGGACTGAATTTGGCCCTTTTCTCTGTTTGAAAACAGTCTGACTTTTATACCCGTGTACGCCAGCGTGCGAGTATTGTGTGGGGAGGTAACCAATGGGTTCTTTGCAACAGTTCCACCATTCATTGCTTGTGTGTACAATCAGTCACCTGAATCACACAATGCAGCTGCCACTCTCTGCTACACGGCTGATGCTTCTGTAGACGAGAGGGAAGGTAACTTCAAAGATGGCTGCACTGTCAACACTTCAGACACAACATTTCCTGCAAATATACGTCCACAGGGGACTTGGGAAACTGTCACTGTCCACGAACTTTCCCACAGTAAAAAACCACACGTGGGTATGTGTTCATGGAAAACAAATGAAAAAGCTAACGAAGAACAATGACATTTTTATTTGAATAAACGTTCACATCCATTTTCACAGCATTCACCCAGCTCTGCTCACCAGTGCAGAAGGCACCACGGCATGTAACATAGGACGTATCTGACGTATGAACCAGCTCTTACAGCAGCGTTTCTTTCAGCGGGAGACAGAGAGATTTGGAATAATGTACATCGTTATATTGCGCTGTCAACTGCGTGGGGCCTATATTCATCAGACTTCATGGTGGCTGTGTCACTTTGAGGCTGCTTTGAAACAACCTTGCAGAGTGGCTATGAAATCCAACACGTATCATTCGACTAGTCAATTGGTTAGACACAGCAGCCTCTGCTGTGTTCCTCCAGTTAACTCAAATCAGCGGATAGGTCCCTAACGTTCTATGTACATGATTCCCTTCCAAACTGGCTGGCGGCTGTACAAGCAGCAGGTGTCTTAAGCAGTTCCCAAGTACATTAGAAAAGCAGTTTTTCCCTTTACCCACATCCCCTAAGTCATCTCATTTATCCAGCTGAGGAAACACAAACAATGCTAAGGATGATGTTTGGTGGAGAGCGGGAACAGAGCAATCTAATCTCTCTCTCAAGAGGAGCTGCGACAGGACTCTTCAGATGAGGAAAACTAATCTGCTAAAAAGGGGTGCAAAGGGACAAAGGCAAAACTGCAGAAACCCCTGATTTGTTTTCAAAGACTGTAGCAGCCTGGAATTCTCTCTGCCAGGAACCCTAAACAGCAGTGCCTTGCACAGAGACACAGCTGGACTTGCAAGAGTGGCCTCAAGACCTCCACATCTACACTCTAAGGGCCTCAACCCAGGCACTGAAACTGGAGGGGCAATGTTTACACCTGGAATTTTGAGTAGATCTTGATTCCCACCAACTTTTTCAGGCACAAAAATTCAGACCTGTGCATGCAAATGGCATTTATGTGCAGTGCATTCCCAAATGCTCTATGTATTTCACAGAGCTAAACTCTAAAATATCTTTATCAGGGATGATTTTGTTTAAGTTTGCAGATGACACAAAAATTGGGGGAGTGGTAAATACTGAAGAGGAGAGGTCACTGATACAGAGTTATCTGGATCACCTGTTAACTGAGTACAGGCAAATAATGTGTGTTTTAATATGGCTAAATTTAAATGTACACATCTAGGAACAAAGTCCCCCATCCTGAAAGTAGGGCCCTAGTCCATGTCCTGGGAAGCAGCGACTCCGAAAAAGATTGGGGATCGCGGTGGAGAATCAGTTGAACATGAGCTCTCAGTGCGACATCGTGGCCAAGACGACTAATGTGATCCCTGGATGTGTAAACAGGGGCATCTCAAGTCAGAGCAGAGAGGTTATTTTACCTCTGTATTGGGCACTGGTGCAATCGCTGCTGGAATCCCGTGTTCAGTTCTGGTGCCCCCGAGCCAAGAAGGCTGTTGATAAACTGGCGAGGGGTCAGAGAAGAGCCACAAGAATGATTAAAGGATTAGAAAACCTGCCTTATAGTGATAGACTCAAGGAGCTCAGTCTGTTTCGCTTCACAAAGAGAAGGGTAAGAGGTGCCTTGGTCACAGTCTGTAAGTACCTACACAGGGAACCACTATTTAATAATGGGCTTTTCCATCTAGCCGAGAAAGGTCTTAACATGGTCCAATGGCTGGAAGTTGAAGCTAGACAAATTCAGACTGGAAATTAGGTAAAAATGTTTAACAGCAAGGGTAATTAATCATTGGAGCAGCTTATCAAGGGTCAGGGTGGATTCTCCATCACTGGCAGTTCTAAAATCAAGACTGGGTGTTTTTCTAAAAGATCTGCTGCAGGAATTATTGTGGGGCAGGTCTCTGGCCTATGTTACACAGGAGGTCAGAGAAGGTGATCACAGTGGTCCCTTCTGGCCGTGGGATCTATGAATGTTGCATACACAAAAGGTCAGGTGTGAAAATTTTCACCTGGAATTACAGAGTCTGCTCTCTTCAATCTGGGCATCAAAGTTCAATGAGTGCAGACAAAAGCAAATGGATGGATGTAGCTCTAGGACAATGGCCTGACAATCCAAATGAGAGGGCAAATATTGCTTATGGATTCCTCGATAGACTTTACTGTCCACTAGCACAGAATTACTGTGCAGAGATCCCACCTCACATGGAGTTACAAGAGGTAAAGTCTTGTCTCAAGATGGAAAGGAGCCTGCTGGCATTCACGCTGCACCCCCAGAACCGGGCCTGCTCTGCTCCCTGACAATTTGTCACAGTCTGAAACCACAGGCATTGTAATCAGTGTGAAAGGTGTAGAATGCTACCACACAAGTATGAAATTCCAGACTAATTAATTGCATTTCCCTTTGTTCTGTAATTTCACTCCTGCCCTCTGCATCTCTAGATTCCTCTGGTCCCTCTCACACAAAGCGTGTAAGACTGGCCATGCTGTGGTGGCAATATGCTCAAGTCATGCAGGAAGCAAGTGCCTTCCGTCGCTTGCCAGGCTGGTGAGGACCAGGAGGAAAGTACTTTCCAGCCCTGGGTGGAAAGGGATTACCTCTAGGTCTAGCTGCCTCTGATACGGTGCCTTTCATCTGCAGATCTCAAAGGAAGGTCAGCATCATCACCCCCATTTTAACAATGGGGAAACAGGGGCACAGAGAGATGATGTGACTTGCCCAAGGTCACCCAGCAAGTCAGTGGCAGAGCTGGGAATAGAACCCAGATCATCTGAGTCCCAGCCCAGTGCTCTCTCTCAATCCAGCTGCTGTCCAGCCTCCCGCTTCCTGCGCAGTGGGGGCTCAGCCCTTGGTGCAGAGCTCTGTGCTCTCTCACTCCGTGGGGAGACTGCAGCGGGAGTGCTCTCAGCTGGTTCGGGGGCACAGCTTGCAGCATTCTCCCCTGACTCCCTCTGAACAAAGCATGGAGCAGCAGTATCAGGATCCAAGGGGAATGGTGTCCAGCCTTCCTTGGCTGGACACTGGGTTGGTTCTGACCGAACACGTGGGGCCATCATGACAGTCCCTCCTGCTCTGTGAGATTCTGAGGGTGTTCCAGCAGAGGACAGCAACGGAGAAAGAATTAGAGGGAAACTTCAGCGGCATTTGTATTCTTGACAATCCTGGTTCTATTCAGCTTTACTTTTAAAAGTGCTCCTTAGGTTTCCTTTCTCCTCGTCAAAATTTTCACTCAGTGAAAAATAATGCAAGAGAGAGGCCAGAATTAACAAGTGACTTCCATATCAATGACATGTTTCATGTGTCTGTGAATGGAAAGGCTCTTGCTCATTCCACTCCCGTCCTCTGCATTTGTCAGGTCTGAATTTAGCAGGGCAATCATTAAACCGGAGAGAGCTGGAAAAAGGACCTGAGCCAGCACATTCAGATAACTAGTGCAGAATCTGGCGGTGTAAAGGGGTGCTCTCCCTGCACTCTGGTTATTCCATGGCAGCAGTTGGAGGGCCCGATTTGGCCTGGGTGGGCCGCCGGCTCACTGCTGGGAAAGAGGGGAGCTGGGGGAGGGATGGGAGCATGGCGAGAGGAAAGGTCCTGCTGGAAATCCCCCTCATCTTGGAGCTCCTACCCAGAGGGCTCTGCCAGACCCTGGGCCGGTCCAGTGCCAGTCGTTTCTCCATCGACCGTAGGCGGTCTGAGCTGTGGGGCTGCAGTGACTGCCCGGCTCGTGTGGAGGCAGATGTGTCTGTCACACCCCAGGAAATGAACTTATCACCTCATCCAGCATGTCCAGCAGCACAGGTCTGAGCTCAAGAAGCCATCTGATGCTTAAAGAAATTGAAAACCAAGCTGTCCAGTGTGCCCAGCAGCTAACTCCTCTGAGCTAACAGCACTGTGTCCTGAAGGGGACCCGGGAGCCTCTTAGACTGTGGCTGCTGAAGGCACTTTCCAGAGAGTGTCTCTGACAGCCTTGGCTGTGTCTGCTGACACTGAAATGCTCACAGACTTGCTGTGCTGCTTGCTGGGCCTCACAGCCGTAGTTACCAGAATTCGGGTGTAACTAGTGGACAACTTCATATTGAAATACACAGGGGTTTCCTGCCTCTGGCCAGATCTATTCACGGCTTGTGCGTGGGGCTGGTAATCAACAGCCGCTGCATTCTAATCCCAGTCCTCACAGTGATTCCTTCTGTGGCATTCAGCAAGTCACGTCCACACGCTGTGCCTCAGTTTCCCCATTTTACCCATCTTCCTGGAGTGCTGTGAAGATTCATTTGATGATGTTTGTAAACCACTTTGACCCATGATATAAGGTACATTGAAACACGATGTAAGTGCTAGGCATTATCATTACCCTGTGCGGCATGGCAAACCCAGGAGATCCACTGATGATTTGCAGATTTCTGCATAATCATAACACACCAGTGCAAAGTGTCCCTCATTATTGTCAGCACCGCACATGTTACCAGCGTATGGGACCCTAGGGCAGAGCAGGGTTGAATTAGCAGCCACACCCTCTCCTGGTCTGGAACACTAGGTAAATTCCAGTGTTCTTTGCTGCCTGTAAATATAAGACAGGTGCAGACCAATCAACCATGCATTACATTCTCTAAGGTGCCACAAGTACTCCTTTTCTTATTCTAAATCATAGAATCGTAGGACTGGAAGGGACCTCGAGAGGTCTTCTAGTCCAGTCCCCTGCACTTCTGCCAGGACTAAGTATTATCTAGACCATCCTGGCACTCACTAAATTGCTTCGTAATGCAGACGAATGGCATGGGGGGATGGCGGGGAATGTGGAGCTACAAGGAATGCTGGGCTACTGACTATGTTAATAGAACCCCCTGACCTTGTAAACCTGTTGATTGCATTCTCCTGGTTTTCCTTGATGGTGTCTCCAGACTTTGTTCCATTACAGTTTCATAGTAATAGCCAGTGTTGTCCGCTCTCCAGGGTGTGTGGGGAGTAGCAAAGGGTTAGTGTCTGTTTAAATGGCTTTATGAGAGGCAGAGGATCTGTATGCATTTGTACCTTTATAAATTTGTGCTCAGCCTGGGCCAGTCAGGAACATAGTATGGCAGCAGATCTCCTTTTTTAGTCTCAACTGTAGCATGGAGCTTGGCTTATTTGACTGGGGGCAGGAAAGGGAAGCCTAAAGCCGCAAAGATGCAAATATTTGCAGTCTATTTTCTGAAAATATCCCAATTCTTTTTCTTTAGCCCACATGCAAACTGTCCAACCAGTGCTCTCCTCCCTGCTGGGCCCAGCTCAGTCCGAGGGACCCTCGGCAGGTCAGAATCCTCAGCGACATCGCAGCCGATGGTGTCACACACTGACAACAGTGGCTTCAGGTGGGGACTAGACAGCAGGAGCAGAGGAAAGCGAGTCCTGGTATAAGACGTGGAGGAAGAAGACAGCAGGAAGATAGCAGCATTAGTAGCTGAATTGTCTCAAAAACAGAGAGTGTCCAAGTTTTCCACATAGCATCAAAGGCTCCTTAGTTTACAGATCACCAACAGGGAGGCACCTGCTAGAACAAGCCAAAGGAAGGTGCTAAGAAGCTGACTGCAGCATGACCAGCTGCCCAGCTACGAATGCAGCAGATACACCAATGATGCAAGGAAAGAATGGGACCGTTTGGGAGCTGCCATTGCTGCTTCTAGCAGGAGCAACCCATTGTTTGACACAGAGGGAAGTGTGAGCAGAGGAGACACTGACAAGCTTCATAATTTGCCCCAGCAGTCCCCAGCTCTGATCCACAGTGCTGTGCGGAACTTAGTGTCGATCCACTGGAGTCAAAGACAGCATGTAAGAGCTGTCAGAAGGTCTCACTAGCTCGTGCGTGGGCTGAGATCTAGACTGTTTGTCGCACACTGAGCTGCATTACACAATTGCTTGTAGACACTGGTTTCTGACCCCGTAATATATTCACAGTAGGGCTGTCATTAATCACAGTTAACTCATGCGGTTAACTCAAAAGAATTAATCACAGTTAAAAAAATTAATCACGGTTAATCGCAGTTTTAATGGCACTGTTAAATACTAGAATACCAACTGAAATTTATTAAATCTTTGTGGATGTTTTTCTACATTTTTAAATATATTTATTTCAATTACAACCCAGAATACAAAGTGTACAGTGCTCACTTTATATTATTTTTATTACAAATATTTGCAGTGGAACAATGATAAACAAAAGAAATAGTATTTTTCAGTTCACCTCATACAAGTATTGTAGTGCAATCTCTTTGTCGTGAAAGTGAAATTTATAAATGTAGATTTTTTTGTTACATAACTGCACTCAAAAAACAAAACAATGTAAAACTTCAGAACCTACAAGTCCACTCAGTCCTACTTCTCGTTCAGCCAATTGCTAAGACAAACAAGTTTGTTTACATTTACAGGAGATAATGCTGCCCACTTCTTATTTACAATGTCACCAGAAAGTGAGAACAGGCGTTTGCATGGCACTTTTGGTATTTACATGCCAGATATGCTCAACATCCATATGCCCCTTCATGTTTCGACCACCATGCCAGAGAACATGCTTCCATGCTGATGACACTTGTTAAAAAAATAATGCATTAATTAAATCTGTGACTGAACTCTTTTGGGGAGAATTGTATGTCCCCTGCTCTGTTTTACCCTCATTCTGCCACACATTTCATGTTACAGCAGTCTCAGATGATGACCCAGCACATGTTGTTGATTTTAAGAACACTTTCACTGCAGATTTCACAAAATGCAAAGAAGGTACCAATGTGAGATTTCTAAAGATAGCTACTGCACTCGACCCAAGGTTTAAGAATCTGAAGTGCCTTCCAAACTCTGAGAGGGACGAGATGTGGAGCATGCTTTCAGAAGTCTTAAAAGAGCAACACTTTGATGAAGAAACTACAGAACCCAAACCACCAAAAAAAGAAAATCAACCTTCTGCTGGTGGCATCTGACTCAGATACTGAAAATGAACATGTGTCAGTCTGTACTGCTTTGGATTGTTATTGAGCAGAACCTATCATCAGCATGGACACATGTCCTCTGGAATTGTGGTTGAAGCATGAAGGGACATATGAATCTTTAGCGCACCTGGCTCATAAATATCTTGTGACGCCGGCTACAACAGTGCCAGGAGAATGCCTGTTCTCACTTTCAGCTGACATTGTAAATAAGAAGCGTGCAGCATTATCTCCTGCAAATGTAAACAAACTTGTTTGTCTGAGTGATTGGCTGAACAAGAAGTAGGACTGAGTGGACTTGCAGGCTCTAAAATTCACATTGTTTTATTTTTGAATGCAGTTGCTTTTGTACATTATTCTACATTTGTAGGTTCAACTTTCATGATAAAAGATTGCACTACAGTACTTGTATTAGGTGAATTGAAAAAGACTATTTGTTTTGTTTTTTTCAGTGCAAATACTTGTAAGCTCTGTACACGTTGTATTCTGTGTTGTGATTGAAATCGATATATTTGAAAATGTAGAAAACTTCCAAAAATATTTAAATAAATAGCATTCTATTATTGTTTAACAGTGTGATTAATTGCACAATTAATCGTGATACATTTTTTTAATCGCTTGACAGCCCTAATTCACAGCCATGGCTAGCTCCTTCCTTATACAACATGAGGATGCACCTGGGAGGGGTTTGAAAACTTAGCAATATCTCTTTGTTTTTGATACTGAGTGCAACTTTGCACTTGCAGCTGTTTGTTACGTATTCTCCCGGAATTGCTCCCTCCCCACCCTTACCCCTTGAGCACGGAATTAACTTCCTGAGAATTTACAAACAAATCCATAGTGTTTGTCCTGCGTCTAGCAAAATGGAACCCTGGTCCATCTCTGAGCCACTCTTGCAATGCAAAACATCAGTATTTATTATTAATTATTAATTTATTATTAGTATTATTAATTTAATAAATGTACATGAATTTTACCAGTGAGTGTTGTGACACTATGAGGGTGAAATATATGAAAAATGTGTCCTTAATAATCAATTTAATCTAGGAACACTAAAATGCCTTGATCCTAATCAGATGGTTATTGCATGGCATTAGTACAGGGCAGAGCTGAGGCTGTTTGGTACCCTAATTGTTCATTTCTTACAAGAATGTGTTTGGATTTCTTTTCAGCATAATCTGAATGCTGACTTTCCTGAGTTGATCATGCTTGGTTTATAAATACAAGATCCCTATAATGGTTTTCAGTTATTGGTACGTACTCCCAACCTTACTCCACCTGCACATCATATTTTGTGGTAGAACTTAAATAAGACACATCTAAAACAGGAACGTGCTATGGTTTCCCTAGCCCAGATAGGAAGGCATAACCAAAATCAAGCATTGCTAACACCACAGGCATATAATGAGCTTGCCTACATGCAGAGTTGCCCACTGAAACTGAAAGTGTGTTTCTAAACCAATTAGTTAAACCAGTGCAAAGTCTCTTGATGGTTTAAACCAGGCATATTTCACTTTAGCTTAAACTTGTTCCTAATCAACTTAAACTACACAGAAATAAGCCACGCAAACTTAGTCCACATAGTAGTTTGCACCAGTTTAAACTGGTTTAGCTAAATTGGTTCAACTAAACAGATGCAACATTGTGTGTAAACAGGCCTGTGATGGCAGCGGGCCATATAAGCAGTTGGGTTTAGGTTGAGGGTTAGTGTTGGGGTCGGGCTCATGTTTAGGTTTAGTTTGGACAGAGTGAAAAAGTGACTGAGAAGAGCCAGGAGATAGGAACTCACCTTCTCTCTAGGTGCTGTTGTTAAGTGTCTCAGGGATATTTGGCTAGGCAATAGTCCAAAGCCAAACAAACACCTCCATAAACCATTGCACGGAGGAGTGGCTATCCCAGGGTGGTGCTTTGTAATCACTGCGCTAGGTGGATATTTCTCTGGACACTGTAACAAATCACCCTCTGCCCAGTGGCAGGTAGCATATGATACGCAGGAAAGCACAGTGCGTAGCTCCTTACCCTTATGACCTCCCAGCTACAAAGAAGTTAAAAGATCCACAGTTCCTTGAATTAATTGAGCCCCTTTCTAATATCTAGCTGCTGTGTATTTACTGAATACGCAAATAAAAATCAAGTTGTCATTTCAGCTTAGCCGTAAGCAGGTGAGTCATAGATCCAGGCAGGGGCTAGCTGGGCTATTCTGTTGCCAATTAGTTTAGTTCGCACCCATTGCACCTTTCCCCTCTGTTTACATAATAAATTAATCCTGTGAATTTTGTATTCGCTCTTAAACTCTCTCTTTTTTATAGAGCAATCACTATGAAAAGATGAATTTTTTATAAGTTTGCCTTTGTTACTTTAAATTTTTTATAAACTTCTTACCCTTAAGGAATATGTCTTAGACCTGGCAATGAAGTATGTTAATTTCATTTGAAAAGGGAAATGTAAGTTTGTATTTTATTAATCCCCCCCACACACACTATATCTGTAGCCGTGTATTTAACACTTGTGTATAAAATGCGAGGTATTCAATGTGCAGTATAGAATATACACAGAGAGAGCTGTGATGTGTCCAATTAAAACTTGTCCGTTTGCTTGCGTCCTAAACTCAAAAGTCACTTAAGACAAGTCATTTGTAATTCTGGCCCCGGTTCTGCCTTTGCTCCCCCACCAGCCAGCGACTCTCAGTGCCCCTGAATTCCAGAACACTCCCACCGTTCTTGGTGGGCTGCCTCCTTCCCAGGCAGGGAGAGACCGAATCCAGGCCCACAAAGTCAAGTGGCCAGACTTTTGGCTTGACCCTTCTCCCATTGATTGGCAAAGTGGCGGGAGGGAGGGTGCCATTATCTCGCAAAGGAGCAGATTCTCGGTTAATGCTAAAGGCTCAGTTAAAGACCATTGTATCACAGCAGAGGGGTTCTGTAGGAGCTTTTACCCTGCTTTAGAAGCTGCTGAAGGCTGCAGAAATTTCACTGGTCTCCATCTCCACCATTAGTTCCTCTGCAGGTTAGCGTCCCAATAAACTGGCAACATCCTCAAAGGACCCAAATGTGAATCGTATTTTGATGCAGCAAATAGCAATGGTGACTCAGTTGTGTGCTGCTAATCAAACTTGCCTTAGGGCGTATCGGCACATACAGCGCCGCAGCGCACCTGGTAAGACGCTCTGCGATGACAGGAGAGAGCTCTTCCGACAGCATAATAAAGCCGCCAACACGAGCGGCTGTAGCTATGTCAGCAGGAGAAACTCTTCCACCGACATAGCGCTTCCACATCGGTGCTCAGGTCAGTGTAACTTATGTCACACAGGGATGGTTTATTCACATCCCTGAGTGAGACAAATGATGCTGACATAAACGGTAGTGTAGACATAGCCTAAGTCAGAAAGAGAGTGAAGCTCTGTGGGAAACATGCAGAGCAACTCCCTCATTCCTGATCTTTCAACCAACAGAATAGCTCTGCAGCCAAAGCATTCTAGAAGGGGGCAGGAGCTGTGTGCTTCCTGAACCCGTCAGAATAGCGAGCAATCACTGCACAATTCGTTCCCGGCACTATCCTTTCCCTGTCACCAATGAGGCAGGAACCTGTTTAGATTCAATAAATGTCCATTTACAAAAGGGAAGCTGGCAATTGTGTAGAATGTTCCCAAGTTGCAGACTGTAATGTGTTGTAAATAATTATCTTTACCATGGAAATCGATATCTCTTGAAATGGAGCCCTTTCTTCACTTGGAAAATATTGCAGATTTTTATTCCTTCATTTGCATAACATCTGAGATAGTCGGCTCAATACATAACGCCGAATATGTACAGAATCACTGAAATATACATAATATGTATCTCATGCTAAACTGGAAGGCTGCAGCTCCAATAACAGAGCATATTACTGCATCATAAAGCACACAAGCTAGTGAAGGAGATAAAGAATGTTTTCCCCTTTGGACAAGTAACCAGGAAAGCTGTGACATGTCCTCAGGTGAAGGTTGCTTGTCTGAAACTATAACATGCAAGAACAAGTGGAGGGCAATCAGCAGTGACAAAGACAGAGGCATTCTACCTCGTAAAACACTGGGGTAAAGGATGTAAACATGAATCAGTACACAAATTCCTCAGCTGGTCATTGCATTATACATGGTGCACAGATTCAGTATTCTTCTCCCAGCCGGAATGGGGAATGCTGGCATGCTGTGAAAATGTGCACTGCTAAATAACTCTGCATTTACCAGCCAGGTCCAGTGGCTGTGCATGAAGAGGGATGCAGGAGCCTCCCAAAAAGCAGCGGGATGTTTCCTGACCTCCATAAAGCATAGCTTGGTGAGAAAACCACTCAAGGAAGATATGTATAATGAGGTCCACTGAGCAGCAGAAGCCCAATTAATTTGCAGACATTAACCAGTGAATTTGGCGTCAGAACTGACTGGGATAGAATGAGATTCCAGCCATTCACGTACAGTTGTTCAGTCCTTTACAGAATATTTAGCATTGTGCTTAAGTGTTTTGCTGAATCAAGGCCATTAAAAGGAACATGTTATTTACAGCAAAGAACCTTCATCCCTCAAAGCCATTAAAATCCCACTGTCTAGATGATTTGTAAATGCCCGCATGGCACGGTGCTCTAGTATGCTCTCACTACCCCTACGTGTATTCACTGTTTAACCAGGTTTACACCCTGCTATTTCCTTGCTCCTTTATTGGAGACGTCACAGCTAATGAACGGAGATTCTAACACTCTGGGCATTCAGCTTTTTCACGCTTTAATTTCCTACATTTGCTTTCAGAAGGGGTCAAGAGTCATTAATATTCACGGAGCTGCAAGGAAATATACTCCCCAACTCCGACATGCTCTGTTCTAATGCCTAACAGGGGAAACCTCCGCTCTCCTGTGCGGTAGCCTTGCAACTCTGTTCTCCAAGCGAACACACAAAGGTTATCCACCTATTCTGAGCTGGCTACATCACACATGGTATTATTCTTAATCCAGACCAAAAAAAGAGCTCTTTGTTCGTCTCTGAACCATTCTATACAAACAAAATCTTTGCCAAGTACATGACTTCACTCAAGCAGTGACCTCTGACCTCCCTGGCTTCTATTTCCCCTGGCAGCCCAGCCAGTCATGTGGCGCTCCGACTGTTCTGCTTCCCATTCGAGCGCGTCTGTGCGAAGCTCGGGGCCGGAAGCATTCCCATAAGGGGCACGGAGCCGGCCAAAGTCAATCCGCAGCACAGTCTCACCGACCAGCGAAAGACAAGGCTTCTGGCATCACCTGCTTGGCTCGCAAAGACTGCTTCGACCAACCCTGTTACCGCAGGCTGCACATCCACAGCCGGTGGGTACGAGGGAGAATGCCAGGGTCAACTTCAGCCGAAGATGACACATAACGAAGATGCCTCATTTGGGCTCCTCGGAAACAAATCGATGGCCTGCCAGGTCTCCAAGCTAACAATTATCATAATAAAATAGAACTAATAGCAAGGCAATGCCTTTATGTAGCACCCTCCTCACTTGGGCAGGAGACTTCGCAATCCAGCTCTGTTCAAAGTAACACTGGCTAAAGTGTCCTTTCAACTTTGACTGTAAAAATACCCTGTTTTCTGTTAACGCCCATAGGCAGTTTCAGCTGTTAACTGAACAGCAGCAACAGAAAGACACAGAACCACCAGCTCTGATTGGTTTGTTTGCATGCAACTGCAACACAGACATCATCTGAGAAGCATCTTCCCGCCCAGCAAGCTAGGTGACTTCGGAGAAAAGCTAAGAACTTTACACACTCACAAAATAGTCAGTGCAGCCACATAGCTGTAATTCATCCTAATTATTTCCCCTGCTACTGTATGCATTAATGACCCTGGTATTAATTTGGAACACTGTCATTTATACCCATATGTACCAGATTGCTCATTAACACACTGTAAATTGTAACATGGTGTTTTTCAGCTGCTGTTTATCACTGTGTATTTAAAGCTGTTACGTGGTAAGTGTACAAGTGAGGGTGACCCAGAATGTCTCTCCAGTCCTGACATTTTTCTGGAAAGGAAGGTTGACAAAGCAGAAAAACATTCAATCTTATACCATCGAATCATAGATATTCATCCTCAGTTCTGTCTGAAGTCCGCAGACCTACCACCCACTGGTTTCCTCTTTCTCGGCAACCAGATGGATCCAGTTAAGTTTTCTCAGTTGCAAGATAAAGTGCTGTCAAAGGCAGTGCTTGTCCCAGTGAGGAACACCTCAAAATTCTAAAGCACCCTGTATGTCTTCCTACTGCAAATCTCAGCGCAAACACTCACCAGACATGGAACCGGCTGACACCGCATTCCGTTTTGCAGGCTTACATGTAACATATTCATTGAGTTGCACATGGTGGGTGCCTGCTTTTATTCCTATCTTATTAGTAGAGTGGGGATTGCAGGATTCTGATGTGATTGTGCAATTTGCTCAAACACAGTTCCTTTTAGACAGACACAAGCCTTCCTTTTCCCACATTATTTACTGATTGCCTCTGGACAGCTGGAATCCAGAATGCCCCAGACTGTACATTTCAGATTACTACATTAGTTCTCTGTTGAAGAGCAGTAATTCAGATGCAGGCACCAGAGATTTTCTGTAAAGATTATTAATTAATTAATTTATTATTATTATAGAAGAACCTAGATGTTCCAACCAGGATTGGGGGCCACATTATACGGGACACTGGGCAAACAAATAGTAAGAGAATTTCATTCTCCCATATGCTGACTAGCTAAGTAGACAAAAGACAGATTGTTAATCCTACTTCATAGATGTGGTGATTTAGGGACTTCTCCAAGGCCACACAGGAAATTGGTGGTAGATCTGTCAATTGAACCCACACTTGCGCTTTTGCCACAAGGCCACCTTTCCTGCTCCTAGAACTGCTAGCTGTCCTAACGCAATATTCCCCACAAAACCAATGTGCAGTCCTACAACTGTCTCGAGTTCCCGGGGGAGACCAGGCGGGGGAGGGAATACCGTTTATGGGACCAACTTCCGCTGGTGAGAGAGACAAGCTTCCGAGCTTACACAGAGCTCTTCTTCGGGTCATGGCTCATGGTGACATTTGACATCCTACAGTGCCTTCATTTGCAGAATTCCTCTGCCAGATGTGTGCATCAGACCCATTGTCTTTGCTGGTAAGGGGCCAATAGTCTGACTCAGATCCCTCTTTGCTGAGATAAAGCTGCCATCTGAAAGCCCTGCAGAGCAGAAGGCTTCCATGTAGGCCCTTTCAAACAACACGACAACTTGAAATCCGGAATTGGCTCATTCTAGTCTTCTCCCACTTTGATGACTTTAGATCTATATTAGCACAAGATGTTTTTAATCTCTTCTATATGGCATTTTGTTTCCCTTTAATCACACAAGGTGGGCTTAAGCAGGAGAACATTATACAATTCCCTCCTGCTGTTTCTTTGTAGCTTGATAGTTGCACATGCTAATGCTCAATTACTTGTTATACAGTGTCTAATATTTTCTGTAGTAAAGAGAATTTTATTATCACTTAACATATTGATGAAAGAGCACAAGCTAGTTAATTGAATATGTAATAAATACAGGCATATACTTGAACTATTGATTACTTCAGTTGTGTGCTTGAAGCATTGATGTACAATGTGCAGATTTGCCCTTAAGACTGTCGAGTCATGTTGCACCAGTCTCCATTTTTAACAATGGGGCAACTTGTTTTTAAGCACGTCGGGGGGAAAACTCCATGTGCTAAATGAGCCAGGTGCTCATGTGTGTGTGGAGGGGCCAGAGGGAGTAATGACCCCCAGACTAGGGAGAAGACACGCTCGACAAAGGATATTTATTTGATCATGTATTTCATAATTACATGAATAAAACCAAGCAACCCAACCCTCTCCATTAACAGAGCATTAAGGCTGAGAGTCAAGCACGCAATAGTTAGGAAATGCCAGAGTTAAAGCTGCCTGTGCAACAGAGGAGCTACCCTAAGGCTTTCATACAACCCCCCTCCCCTCCCTGTTCCTACTCTGACACACGCCACCCAGGAGCCATATTCCCTACCTCCCACCTGGGATTACAGACCTCTGCCTGGAAGAGGCCCCAAAGCACCTTCTGGGGGTTCCAGGTACCCTGCAGCCATCACTGCTGGGAACTTTGATAGGGAAAGAAGGTCACAAATAGGCCCAGTTACCTATAATGGAGGCAATCCTCTGCCTGCAGCTTCTCTCTGCACTCACCAACAGGAGCAGAAAATGCCCCTTCCCCTGGCAATGATCCCCTGCCTGCTTCTGTCAACTGCTCCAGCCACAGCCAGGGTCCTTGTACCAAGGCGCACCTCAGTCCTGGAAGGAGTCGTCTGCCTTGAAAATGCATTGGGGCGAAGTTGGCTCTGCTCTTCTCCCATGTCTCGCCCTTGGTTTGGGATCATGGCCCCGTGCAGGATTCCACGCAGACTCTGTGTAGGAGAGCTCCCCTTGGGTGGGCAGTCCTATGCTCGCTGAAGAACAGGTGTTAACTGTTTACCTCATACCTCCTGCCTGGACCCTGAAACCAGACGTGTCTGTTAAAGTTCAGCATGCCACCAAGCACGGCCCAAATCTTTGCTCTTCATTTTTAGCTCGTGGAGGCACCAACCACCAGCATGGAACTGGGTTGCAAAGCTGGGACCAAACACACACAAGCTCAAGTCTGTGAAATAAAATCTCCTCTTTGTCCAGCACCAAGGTGGCACCTCACTCCAGAGGCCACATGCAGCCTCCCCCCAAGTGACACTCACACAACTCATTTAACAGCACAACGGCACTCCCGGTGCGTCCTGTGGGCGTCTCATGCCTGCTCTGAGGCCCAACCCCAAATCCTTACACAAGGACCCGTCCAAGTGATCCTACTGAGGCTTTTGCAGTCTCTGGGTTGCAGGGAGTGGGGGTGGAGCACGTGGTCCAACTTCCCCTGCTGCTCCTCACGGAGCTCTCCTCCCCATGGGAAGGTCACAGAAACGAGTGGTGTCTGGATGGAGCAAGAGAAGGGAAGCAGAAGCCTTATGGAGGCCCCGAGACAAAACGGACCTTCATCAACACATGCAGCCCTGCGAGCTTTTAGTGTGCGTCCCATGCTGGCTTTATGGCTTTGCACATGAGTTTGGCCCTGCTATTTATGCAGAACTGTACAGGTGTTCATCCCAGGACAGACTTCTGCACAGAGACTTAGGACAGAGCTGCAGAAATTACCCATAGTGAACTATTTAGGTGGCAAATGCCAGCCCTTTTCTTCTGTTCCGGCAGTGCGGCTTGTTATCAAAGCTAAGTGTCTGCAATAAGCTGATTTCAGTGGGAGTTAGGTGCCGCAATACCTTTGAGGATCTGGGCTTTCCAGCCTGCAGGCTGCTTGGAAATGGTTCATAAAGAGTTTTCATCTAGTTATATGATATCCAGAAATGGCAGAGTGTGAACAGGGCCAGCACAAACTGTGCACCACTAGGGCTTAGCAGAGATGTCAGCCCTGGCCAGGCCTGGGGCAGAGGTGCGAATGTCATGCTATAGCAGGCTGGACCTGCCTCTCCCTGTCCTGAACTATCCCCTGGTGGCACAGACCTGGAGAGGATCTGCCTCATGTCGAGCTTTTCCCTGTTACTCTCCCCAGAATGGGACTTTTCTGCTGAGTCCACTGAACGGACCAGTAGGGGAGAACAGGGTGGGAGAAATATGTTCCCAGAGGTAGAGATTTGCTGGGATGCCATGTCCTATAGCAGGCTGAGTTTAATAGGATTTCCAAGTTACAGTTACATGCCTTGACCCACTGTGGTATCCTACATGCATCAGCAAATGTAGAAAGGTGGAGGAAAATCAACAGAAGACCCGAACTGTATCCGGGGTGATGCTAAGCACCCCTCTGCCCCGTTGTGATCCTTCAGCACCCAGGGGGATTTCCTGGCATTGCAGCAGTGTGGTGAAACTCGTCTCTTTCTCTCTGTGATGGGTCACATCCCCACACTGGCAGTAAGAGGGGTACTGGACCTAGAGAGCCCAATTGAGGCACCTGGTGGCACCTGGTGGGGGGGGCAGCCCTAATTAAAGCAGAGTCTGAGCTGGGAGGTGAATATAAAGGAAGTCTGGAGAAAAAGAGGGCTGATGGGTCCAAAACCAGAAAAAAACAGAAGAGTAGGGATGGTACATTGCATACCAGAATTAGATCCTAGTACCGCTGAAAAAGAATCTGGTTTTGTAGCTGCCATGATGGCTGTACTAGTGTGGTAATGCTCGCATCACACTGGGTCTGGGATGCGTGCCCAGTGGCCGCAGACATTTCTTCAGACCCAGTAGCAGGCCCCATGGCAATAAAAAAGGGTGTCTCCGTACGCAGAAGTTAAGGAGGGTCAAGGAGGAAGCCCAGACGGATGGCTGGCCTGCGATCCTCTCCTGAGGAAAGGAGTCTGGCAAGAGGCCAGGAGAGACGAGTGGCAACTAGGGCAGAGCAAGCTCTGGTGAAGAGCCCTGATAAAAGAGCAGCAACTGGGGTCCCAGGGACCAAGCCCTGGGAGTCACTCAATTGACAACAGAGGGGTGAAAGGTCAAGCCTTCCCGAGGAGGGAAGAGGTCAGTTTAAACCTATACTTTTGGTTTGGATTTACTGGGGGGCTCCAGGCAGGCGTAGCCCTGTGTACAACATGGGTGAGTTGGAGAGGCCTTGTGAATGGGCCAGCTGCCTCCTAAGGCCCCCACATATTGCCTTAGGATGCTTTGCAGGTGCCCTGACTCAGTTTCCTTCTTCTTCAGCCTAGGGCCCTGAAGCAAACTTCCAGAACAAACTCTTCTCAAGTTCAGTAGCACCCCCCTTTGGGGCTGGATTTCTATAACTAACCAAAATAGTCACAATAAAAGTTCCCAAATCCCCAGCAAGCCCAGGCTCCCAGTCCTCATGCAGGGATCTGCCAGGCCTTCCCCACCTGGAGCCCTTTCCCCAGCAGACTCTGTAGGCAGGTTCTCAGTCAGTCTCTCTCTCTGAGCATCCCCCTTTCTCTGTGTCGCTTTCTAGCAGCACTAGTGACTCCAGACCCAGCTGGTTCTACTAACCAAGCTCCAGACCCCAGCCCAGGCGGGGCAGGCAGGGCTAATTGTATGGTGCTGGCCAGCTCCGGGCCTCTGGCCCTATAAGGGGCAGGCCACCCATTACAAGCCTGCTGACAGGGAACGGCAGGAAGAAATCCATGGAGGTGGCAGCAAGGAGTCTGGTGACGTGACCCTTGGCTGCCTGTCCTAGGGTCCCTGGCCTGGAACCCAGCATGGAGATCGGGCCTGGGCTCCCCTACCGGCCAGCGGTAAGGTAGGTTGGAGCCCCTCCGAAGGGGAAAGGATGCCTGGGAGCCCTAGGAGAGGGGTGTATGAACCTCTGACCCAGAATGGAGGGCAGCAGGCCGGACAGAGGGGCTGGGCCTTTTTTTGTTGGACTGTCTGTTACCCCGGAGGCGGTAGGACTAAAGAGACCTGACTGGAGGGCTGAGCCACGAGGAAAGGGGGAGCCCTGCGGGACTGGAGTGACCGTCGGCACGGGGCACTAGAAGGGGAGAGGCTGCACCCCGCCACGAGGGGGGCTCCAACGGTGAGTCGACCCTTTGACACTCCCCAAAAGGGGGAAGCGGGTTGTTCGCATCCGGGGCAACCTTTCTGAGTATGGGGGTGGGGGAGGAATAGTGGCTCCTCCGAGGGTCACATCCCCGTGAAGACAGCTGTCAGTGGAAAGAGGACCTAGTGTCTGGGACTATCATCTCGTCTGCATGTTCAGCGCCCTGCTGCCTTTGTCTCTTCATTACCAGCCCAACTTTATCCTACCTTCTTAAACAATTCTAGCCTTTCAGTCCCCTCTCTCTGCCTTTCCCCGTCTAACCCTGAGAGGCTCCCAGCCCAGAGAGCACATTCTATTGATGTCTAATGCTTTCTGACTCCGAGCCAGGAGGTGGATCAGTTACCCCAACCAATAATACCTCCATTTGCGAAGGATCTTTCAGCAGACGCAATGTGATCCTAAGCCCATGACTTTTCCAATCCTTTCACAGATTTCCCTTGGACGTTCCCCTTCATTAAGGAAATGCTCCCATCCTCAGCTGCTATTCCTTGACTGAGCACACTAAAATGGAGGCTTTATATTGTATGGACGATCTCTCTTAAAAAAGCTGTCTATACAGCGGCCTGTGATGGATTCTGATCAGATGCAGGTTTCCAGAGAACGGACTGTTCCATCTGGGAAGTGCGAGCTGTGGTTTAGGTAGTCCGCAGCTTTATTCTAAATCCAAGAGTCTAGGGGATACCAGGGAACAATCACCAGTGAAATATATGTCTTTGTTCCAGTGCCAGACAATGCTAATGCTCGACAATGAGGATGTCTCTGACATTAGCAGGAGACATAGTAAAGCGACTGGGAACGAGATACAGCGTGAGGCCTTTGGAGGATTTTATACTCTTTCTCCCTTCCGTGGAGTGTTTTTCTTTCTGGGGTTTCTGATCCTTTTTGCAAGCACCATACTCAATGGCCTGATGCATTCTGGGATACGCACCAGCACTAGTCCAGCAGGCCACCATACATCAGAACATTTTGTATTTTAAGCACATATTTAAACCCTGTTGGGTGCGGAGGCATGTGCCTGTAATCCCAGCTCCTTGGGAGGCTAAGGCTAGCAGATGGCTTGAACTCAGGGGTTTGGGGCTGGGGTGTGCTAAGCTGGTTGGGTGGCCGGTGCCACTGACAGCCTGGCCAGCGGGTGACTGGAGGACTGGCTAGGACAACACGAACAGCGTGTTGTGATCTGCGCTGTCTCTGGGAGGGCTGAATGGATCGAGGTGACTTAAACACTTTGCTCAATTGGGGTCTGAGCGAGGAATATGAAACTGCCTCATAAATAAGATGTAGAGAAACTCACCTCTGCCTGATATCAGTCCAACATAGTAAGAAAAATTAAGAAAAAAAAGCCAGCGAGATCCCATTGACTAGAGGAGGGACAAGAAGCAAGAGGGTTTCAGACATACTGAGGGGAGAGAAAGACACCAGATAAAGTTGGGATATGTGGCACAGCAGACTCAATAAAAGAAGAGCCCTTAACACAAATATATGTATTTGATCTGGTTTAGCCACTTCTGTTAGGAGAGAAATGGGATTTGAGACACACTGAGAGTCCATTTCAGGACCTACTGTACATAGTAAAGAGTAGGTCTAGGCTGCATTAAGGGGGCTGTAAATGATTTTTTAAAACCTCATTCTAAACTGCAATGTCTAGGAACAGATGGGAAACATGCCTGGGTGCTGTAGAAATTAGCTGCAAAAAGAGTGAAAACTCTACTGCTCGAGTCTGGCATGTCTTAGACACTGGGTGGGGTTTCAGGAAGGCAAGATGGTTAATTTTGTTCCAGTCTTTAAAAACAGGAATTACCAGCTTATTAGCCGGACTTCTCTCCCAGGTAAAATGCTTGAAAACGTTAATGATTCAATTACTGATCCACGAGGGGGAAGGAAGGGGGGTAGGGTAGCCAACCCGATTTGGGAAGCAGAATTTGTGCCAACCCAGCCCAATAGCCTTTTGTGACAAAACAAACCAGTAAGGTAGCTGGTATCCTTTATCTGGATCTTAGGAAACGCTGTGACACAGCATTGCACCGCAATCTGACTGGCGAGGTATTGCCTGGATAACAGCGCTACAAGGCGGATCAACGATTGGCTTGCGGATGGACAGAAGCATTATTACCAGTTGTGTTAAATCAGATTGGGAAGATGTGTTAAGTGCACCAGCAGCAAAGCAGTGTTTCCAGATACACAGTGGAGGCTGCTGTAACCACATTCTGTGGGGTGGGGACTCTGGAGAGTAAGTGTGCTGGGTGAGGAGATGGCCCAGGAATGGGCCAGTACTTTGGTGTTTAGAGTGCGAGGAATGCTCCTGGAAGGATGGCAGAACATTACCCAACTGCAGTTGGTGTGTGGAGTGAGAAAAAGAGGTAGCTTAAGAGCCAAGAACAATCAGGAGTGGAGCACTGTGTCTTCACAGCTTCTAGTTTTGATGTAGCTTAAATGTTAATTGTCCAAGCCAATGAATATGTATATTCCTGACAGTCCTGGCCATCTATAACTGGAAGCTTGTCTGTGTGAATGGAAATGCTTCTGACCTTTACTATCAAATGGACTTTGGATCCTGAGAAATCAGAGTTTATTAAATTATATATATTTCCATAGGAGAATGATGGAAATTGATCTTTTTTCCCCTTGAATGATTTGCTTTCTTTACATTTGTTTGCTTGAATAGGGATATTTACAAGATTAATTCACAGGTAAGTGTTGGAGTTGAAGGAATGGTGGAAAAGACACAGCAGGTATTTGTTCAAATTCCAAATCAAATTTTGATGTGATCCTATCCTGGGCCATTTCTATGCATATCATTGATTGTAAAAATCCAAGTCAATCAATCGTTCTATAATAAAAGAGCCCCCATCCCATGCGTTGGGCAGCCTTGCCAATCTTTAAAATATACTAAACAAATAAACAGATCCCTCACTTTTCAGAGATCAGCTCAAATTACCCAGCCACAACTAGAAATGGTTGACCTTGTTGTCAGCAAAGAAGTTCTTTCCTTTGAAAAAACTGAGTTTGGATTTGCTGGAAAAGAATTATTTGCAGATTTTTTTTTCAAATAAAACATTCAGATTTTCATTGAAAAACCCAAAACCCAAGCACTGATATTTTGTTTTGCTTTGTTTTGTTTAAAACCAAAAATTGAGGGATTTTGTTTTTCCATTAAAATCCAAATTTTTCATGGAAAATTTTTGATGACAGCAAAATTATTTTCATTTAGTCTGAATTTTTTGACAGCTAAAATCACTTCCTGACAAGTTCTTGGAACAACATAAACGTTAACAGGAATTACACACATTCCTCAGCGCCTCCATTGTCACTGCTGGTAATGTTGAGGTCAAATGCTTGAATCTTCACTGAAAGTAAATTGAATTGCATCTGCCATGGTGAAATTCAGCATCCACACTCTGCAGGTTAGCATGTATTTCAAATATTACCACCCATATTCCTCATCTAAGCAACATAGACCGTGTCTAACATACAGAATCATGATGTTACTGAAGTTATATAGGTTAGTTATGGTATTGGTTACTCATAACTTACCAGGCAAATTGTATATTTGATTGTGGTAATAATTGCAATTTTCAATTCAGGTGTTCTGCAGAATAAGAATTACTCACCAAACAAAATCAAGAACATTTTAGAATAATTAATACATTTGGGAACTTTGCTTTCTGTTCACTTAAATGTCATGAACAGAAAAATGGTCAAACTTATTGAAAAACTATTCTCTCTGTTCTAGTAAATATAATGTATAGTATAAAGGAAAATGCGTGGGTGTATAAGTTTGCTATTGTTGCATGGTATATAGGTAAGAACAAGGGAACCTGGTGCAACATATTTATACATAATAAAATGCACATGCTCTGAGCAGATCATGCATGCTGTATCTAGATAGACAATATCCATGGGCAGGTATTCGTTGGTATACACAGATACTTATTATACAAGTGATTGTGGATCTGAGCTTTCATACACAGATTCTGTAGGTACACTGGCATGCCTGGGCAAGTGTTCAGGTGTTATTTATTTAGTGTGTAAATAATACACTGGTGTCTGTGGTAAATTATAGGTTTCAGAGTAGCAGCCGTGTTAGTCTGTATCTTTTTGTGGTAAATTATGTTTTAGGTCAAGGTTATTTTTGTCTTTGTTGCTTGTGTGTTTCAAGTAGCTCACTGGGTAAAGCTCAGTGATCCTAAAAGCCATCTCAGGAGGACTATCTGTCTGTCGTATAAAAAGAAAAGGAGTACTTGTGGCACGATAGAGGCTAACCAATTTATTTGAGCATAAGCTTTCGTGAGCTACAGCTCACTTCATCGGATGCATAAAAGTGGAATGCATCAGATGAAGTGAGCTGTAGCTCACGAAAGCTTATGCTCAAATAAATTGGTTAGTCTCTAAGGTGTCACAAGTCCTCCTTTTCTTTTTGAGAATACAGACTCACACGGCTGCTAGTCTGAAACCTGTCTGTCCTATAGGTCAGATTTTGTTTGGCTATGTTGTGATTGTAGGGCTTTTTTCTCTGAGCCGTAGCCTGCTGACGTGCTTTGCTAATATCCAGAATAAACACCTCTAGACCTCATTTCATAGATCTGGGGAGGTTTCTGCCAGCATAGCATAGGCTGGGTCTACACCCAAAATGAATTTTCTCTTAGCTTTTATGTACAATGTGTCACTCAGTCATGTGGGTATCTGACCAGGCCTGAGAATGCATGAGCAGTGTGTTCACTCACACTTTCCCCAGCAGAGGCTGGGCTGCTGCATTGCTTTCTGTTAGTGTTCAGTGGTGTGTAATAGACGTGCGATTGCTTTCCCTGGGAATTCTCTGCCGGCGACGGTGAGAAGGAGTTGGTGATGTGTGCACTTGGGAGAATTCCTGCCCAGCAGTTATCTTCTGTAATACCCTGAAATTCTGCATTCCATTTTTCTTTTATAGGCAGTGACTTATCTATCTCAGCACTATTCAGAGAAACAAAGAGAGCGCATCCTTTTAGCTTTGCCAGCTTTCCTGAGTTTTTGCAATTTGCTTTCAATCCTGGACACTGGTTGCTGTATGTCTGCCCAATCTGTTCTTATGTGGAGCTAATCCCATGACTTGATTTTCAAGTACTTTAGCGTCTAGACATGGTATTGCAATCTTTTGTCCTTCTCCACTGCTTCCATTATTGATTTCGATAGCCCTTCAGGCATGGGCATCTTCTAAATACAGACATGATTAGTAGTATTGTGGCTCTTCTCCACATTGGGTGAATTTAATATTTTTGTAAGAGAATTCAACTAAACTTTGCTTATTGTGCTTACCATGTAAATATTAAAAAGAGAACAAAGTAGAGCTACAGAGAGGAAGGGAAGAGAAAGAAGGAAGTACGATTAGCATGCACCATGGAAGAAGAAAGAAGACGAAGGTTGCAGATAGGGGAGAGGGAAAGGGAAACTGTAAGCTGTCAGCAAGACTGTAAGCTCTCTGGAGCGGGGACTCTGCAAAGTGCCCAGCCCAATGGAGGCCTGAGCTTTGACTGGAGTGAGTTGGAGCTGCCTTATGTAATACGAACTAACAATAATAATAAAGCCTGGGACCCAGAGGCAACTGTGACCGTGTGGCAAGACAAGGAGCCCTGACGAGAAACAGGGCTGCAGGGAACCCTTAACAAGTGCAGCCCCAGAAACCTTGAATTACCTGTACATATAAACAATCGCTATGGGGTTAGTCCAGGGCTCAGCAGGCAAAGGAGGGAGGAATGATAGTGATTGTTTACTTCAACCTCACATTAGCACTTGGTGGAAAGTTGTGCGCACTTGTTTAAAACTTAGCACACTCCTTGGATTTCCCCATTCCAGGTGCAAGGTGTGGGAGTCTGAGAGTCCTGCTGTGATTAGTGGACCTGATCTGGAATGCTCTGGGTTAGTGGAGGCCTTTGGATGCACGGATTGGCATCGTTGCCAGATCAGAGAGGCTCACTCCTTCTCTGTGTACCCGTGTATTAGGAAAACCCAATTAAGTCATTTACAGTGAGGACCTGGAGATGGCAGCAACATATAATCACAGACATAAGCAGGGTTTACATGGTAATTATATATTCTATTTTTTATCAGTGCAACGCAGACGGAAGATTATTTTCTGCTTGATATCATCATAATTTTTGATCCATTTCCCCCCCCCGACTCAAAAAGGATTAAGATTGGGTTTCTGGTAATAATTTTGGATACGCCAACTTCATAAGTACTACACAGCATTGTACTGAACTGATTATTAGCTACTTTGCGTATTGTTAGCACCATTTCTGCTCTTCTCGCATCAGGAATGTATAAAACCAGCTGTTTTGGGTGGTCATGCAAATATGTCAAATATTTCTTTTAAAGTCTGTTTTAAAATAAAGTACACTGTCCCTTTAAACTCCCTGGGCTGAAATGGGCTCAAGCAGATAGGCAATGGGGAGACGAAATACTCTACCTGGCTTTGATCATTTTCAAAAGGAATTCGTAGGAAATGAAGGCACCAGGTGAAACTATTTCATATCCAGAGACCTTGTCTCTGCCGAAACCACCATCTGCTTTTCATTTGCTCTTGGTCTGAGGAACAGGCTGACTGACCTCACAATTTGCCTCAATAATTGGTCGGTACCAATACGTTTTCAAAAGGTTCTGACTGTCACTAGGGGTGAAGCTAGCTGGTCAGACGCTTGGCCAGTTGTGAGCAGCCTGGTGTCAGCGACTGTAGTGCTAATGGGGAAGAAATGGGTGCTACATCTCTATTTATTGCTCAGGGTTAAACAACGTTTGTAGCTGACATTCCTTTCGGACTCAGGCCCCCTTTGAACACGAAGTCCCCGAGACAATCCAGAGCTGTGATTCACTCCATTGCCTACCAGGTGTTGATGGCAGGGCCAGTACAAGGGATGGGACATTTGTCTGGCAGGCAAAATGTTCAGATGCAGAAGTTCTAGGCTTTGAACAGCTGATATGCTCGTTGATCCTTCCGCCATATCTTTGAATAGGGTGCAAACCTGGCCAGGAGCCTAACCTCTGACCCGGCGCAGTGGAGTTGGATTGTACTCTGCCCTCTCCCCGGGCGTCCTGCGGAACAGAGTCACGTTCAGGGTCTTTGTCTTTCTCTTCAGCCCAACCTGTGCGTGGGCATCTCTTACTGTGGGAGAGACAAAACGAGCATCCCACACAGTTACTCCCCTACTTCCCTGGAGGGGGACGCCCCGCCACACATCACAGCAGCCAGGAAACAGAGGTGGTGCGTGGACAGTCCTGTTCCAGCACGTACCCCGATGTACAGAGCACCGCTCTGCTCCATCAGGGCCCCGCTCCTGTTGTTTGGGGGTGAGGGACAGCGGGCTTGGGGAAGCATCCCCTGGGTGTTGTCTCTGGCACATGAGGGACACAGGAGCTGACAAAGCCACTGGAGCTGCACTACTGGGTGCAGAGCGGATTGACAGCAGCTCTGTAGCTTGTTCCCTGCATGCCAAGCCATTGGGGCATCTCCGCTTTCAAGCCTGGCTGCTCGGGCTGTGCGCTGCTCTCTAGCGTTTGGCCGTTACCGAAGGACCCCATAGCGTGGACGCTTAGCAGAGCGGGAATTCTGAGGCTGTGTTGCTGAGCAGAGCGAGTTCTCTGCTCCTCCCAAACAAGGTATTTGTGCCTCCCAGTGCAAACCATGAAATCGCACAGAGTAAGTAGCAAGGCATTTGTTCCACAGGCTGGGGCCTCGGTTAGTGAAAAACACAGGTTTCGTTAAAGCAGATATATACATCTCTCCTCCCCTAATCTGTGTGCATTTCCAAGCTGTACCATCCAGCCACGGGCTGCGCCTCTGAGACATTTGTAGACAATTAGGCTACCCTCAAAGATTACATTAATTTTAACTAGTTCCCTATTAGCTGAAAATAACTAATGTAATTCTCCCTGTTTGGCACCAGTAGGGAACCAGTGCAGAGTAAATGAACTCATGGTTAGGAATTAAAGATTAACAGACTAGCTAGGAGTAATGTCTTCTCCACATGAATTAGCAAATCATAGGGAATTATTGTGGACAGAGCTGGGCAGGTTCATTTTACTAGGTCAGTTAAGAATAGTCTGGAATAATTATAATGTCTCGAGAGCAAGTTGCAATGCTGGAGTTAAAGCTGAAAAGTCCTTTTCACCCTCAATTCATCACCTTAGTTGCTCAGATTTGCCCTAAACATTTTCCTTGGGGCAGAAATAGATCTTGACTGGTACATCCTGTGATTTATTTATTTTTGGCAGATTTAATAAATTCCACTTTGCAGTGTTAGAATCACACAGTTGTGACAATAGTATGTGCCCCACCAAAATTGTCTGCCTGCCTATTACACTGGGGTAATGATTTACAAACAAAGCCATCATCTAAAGTTAAACTGGGCTCAGCTCCTTGTGCTTGCAAGCAAGGTAAGAGTTGGGAAGGCTGAAAAAAACAGAGACTTGGAAACAAAACTGGAAGCACTTCAAAATGCTGTCCAGAACACGTGCAGTGCATCAGTCTCCTTAGCTACAGAAACATACACCATTCTCTGGACACTGAAAACAGGGCAGGGTGACCCACTTCCCAGCCAGCCTACAGCCTGGACACCCACTGCCTCCCAAGCCAGCTTGTTTCTGCATTAGGGATTGTTTTCTCCTTGCTCAGATCCCAGGGTGAGGTTCTCGGGCGTTGGCTAGACTGGATCATCATATTGGTCCCTTCTGGCCTGGCAAGCTATGGAATCTGAGACTTCTCGCTGAGATTGTTTGAAGTTTTATGCATGACCTATAGATATAAACATTCGTAATGCATGGCTCGGGACCAGAGTCTGCCCACAAAACTCCCAGCAAAGCCAACACCAGCTCCTTCCACCTATGGGAGGGCAGAACTTGGTCCAGAGTTGCTTTTTGTAGTAGTGGTGTGGAAAATGTAATTTAAAAAAATATGTTTGTAGGCAAGATTTCCATTAATGTTTCTAAGTGGGAATCTGCACCATGAGAGAGAACATCCAGTCAGGCCACTAACACACCTGTAGCTGCTTAGAAAAGAAAAACTCCCCACTGATTTGATCAAAACCTGATGGCCTGGGAGAGGAGAGAGAGAGAATTCAGGAGAGCTTTTTGCATATTATTTACTCTAGACATTATCTCACAGTAGATTGCAGCTTTACCTCTCAGTGTTTAGTTCTATTGGAGAAAGGATGCAGCATCATTAAAAATAGAAGCATCAAAGATTATTTACATTTCAAGAATAGCTAAGGTCTTTAAAGAACCTTCCATCATCCTTTAAAGGCTCTTAGTCAAATGCTGTTCATTATTAAAGCCTGCTGGCTTTATTTAGCCTATGACTACAATTATATATTTATGAGGGAATCAGCAATTGGAAATTTCCCTGTAATGGTAACTGGAGCTTGGCATCCAAATAAAATGAACCCCATTAAGAAGTATTGTGGTCACTGGGGTGGATCAAGTGTGCTAATAGTCCAACTAAGAGCAATTAAGTCAATTAACCATTCAGACATATGCTGCTCAATTTCCCTGCTTAAACAGCCTGGTGCATCTGTGAATTTGTGGAACTTATTTATGGCGTAAGCGGCTGCTCGTCACTATTAACCAGGGGAACCAGTGAAAATAAGGGAGGCTTGTAAAAAATTAATGACTGCAGCAAAAAGACCTGCTAATTGCCAGCCCCCCTCCCAATAGGGGGAAAGGTTTGGCTTTTCAATGTATTTATTTTATTGTCATCCCAATATGGTAACGAGCGCTGTATGGAATTATTTGGATATGCAGATGAGATAAGTAAAAGTTATTTTGTTAGCAGCTTCTCGTTGGTGCAGCTTCACTGGGAACACGTCTGTTGTGACAACTGTCCGTAGGAGACCGCGCCGTGGTTGGTTATAGGACAGCAGGGCTTGGGCGAGGAAGACTGCGACTGGCTGGGGAAACGATTCGTGGGAGCAAAGGGAGGGGGTCAGGCACACCGAACCGTTCTGCAGCCGTGCACACACAGTGACAGCGCAAGCCTTCGCTGCCTGCAGAGAGCCAGAAGATCTGGGCTTTCGGCCGTGTAGCTGCCCACCTGTTTTGGCAAAGACACGTACATGGAAGGGGGCTGTGGCTATTCAATAGCACTTCAGGGCCATGAGCTTGGACCGAACTCCCATTGCCTGCCCCACACCCCCGCACGCACACACGCTGACGCTTCCAGCCACATCCCATATTTCCCACCACCCTTCTGCAGAGCCCTTCTGAGTGGCATAGTCTACAGTACAGCTCCAAACTCCGTGTATCCTGTCGCCGGAGTGTCTGAGCACCTGGCAAGTATCCATGGGTCCATCCTCAAGACCCTCTGGTGAGCTTGGGAACTACAGCCATCCCTATGGTACAGCTGGGGACCTGCCAAGGCTGGCCACGCAGGGGTTCTCTGGCAGAGCAGGGCCTGACTCTGGCCTCCTGAGACGACAGCTGAGTGACATTGTTCACACAACTTTTTTCAGCAACAAAAAATGCAGATTTGGGTTGATGGAAACCTTTCCCCAGTTGGTGTTGAATTCCCTGAATTGTTTCAGTCCAGGCAAAAGCCACCCAAATGTTCTTGAACACTATCAGAAGGCTGCATTGCGACATGTTCAAAACAAAAGGGTTTGTTTTTTTCAGTTCCAAACGACTTTTTGTTTCTAAATTCAGTGCCATTGAAACATTTCTCTCTCACGGTTAAGGCTTAGAAACAAAACAAAAACATTTTTGACTTTTCGTTTAAAAAGTGGGGGGAGGGGAATGGATTGTTGGGAACAGCCAGCAAACAGGGAGATCCACTCGGCTGACACGAGGCTGGGGTCCAGGGTTCAGGAACCAGGGCTCGCCTGCACTTAGTACCTCAGCAGTGCTGGGCCTGAATTCAGCCTTAGTGTAACCACTTTCATTCCAATGGACTCACGGAGGGATGAATTTGACTCATCCATCCTCCCAGCCTCCACTTTGAAATAAGTTACTGTGGTTTATTATTCACATGGCAGTGGTGCATAAAGTCTCCAGTCAGGGCCAAGGCCCAGACCCCAGCATGCTAGATTGTACAGCATTCAGTAAGGAGACAGCCCCTGCCCTCTAGCTGTTACAGTGTCAGTTACAGTGCATTGCACCCATTTTACAGATGGGAACTCTGAGGCAGAGATGTTTAAGGTGCAATACAGGATCTAAACCTCCCAACCTTGTGCTACTCCAGAGGCAGCTGCACTAATAAAACAATCCAATGGATTTAGTGACACTGAGAATCTCAAGAATTGCTCACAAAATTTCCTCCTCTTTTGCAATTCAGGTCCTTGCCCTCTGTCCAGATGAGGATGTTCCAAATTTTTGTTAAGTACCCGCTTTAATGAACGCTGTTAAAGTTAACCTAGCCATATAGTATATGGGAGAAATCTACCATAAATATAGGTAAATAGAGATTGTGAAGATAAATAACAAGAGCAGTGTGTGAGAAGTGAGAATGTACTCTATTTACTGCAGACCCATAAAAGGCCGGTAAAAGATACTGCACCTTTAATGACTCACTCTCTTCCTGGCAGCCCGCACTCACAGTTAGTGAGCTAAGGATGCAGTGACACAAAAAGCTTACAGATAATTAAATATTGATTTTTGTTTTCTAATCCTATATAAAAATTGTCCTGGGTCTCCCAATGGTAGTTTCATCTCACTAGGAACGGGGGGGAGGGGGAGGGCCATTAACCCTGCTTGGTTTCAAGCTCTTGTAGAACAAATACAAAGGGAGACTTGAAAAATGGAAGTAACAACAGCTCTAGAACCTCTGAGAGCTGCTGTTGCTCTTCCCCATACTCTACCCCCAGCTCTGCCAAGAATGTCACGCTGGGAAGGGAGCCAGAGCACAGTTTGGGATCTGAACCTTTTTTTTTTTTTTTGGAAGAGCTTCACAATTTGTGCTTGGAAAGCTGCAACAGGGCTTCTTGCATTACACACCCGAGCAGCGAGTTGTACATCCCATGCACAGATGGGTGCGTACTTTAGCTACAAGTGCTGAGACTGAATGCTTGCAAATTGAAGGTCCAGGCGTCTCCCTGCCTCAGGATCTGGAGCATTGTTATAACACAGGGCACAGCAGGTGCCTCTCTCTTGAAGCACAGAATTTCCTTACAGCCAGAAACATCTCCGTCCCTCTGTTCTGTCTGTTCCCTTCCCCGTTAGGTTTCTCTGTCTCTGTCGTGCCAGTGTGCTGCTCAGTGACAACACACCACCAAGTGCTGGACAAAGCACCATTACCGAGAGTGCTGCGGCCCCAGAGAGCTTGCAGGCTAGAAAAGAAATATACAAACTCCTTATGCACTTGGAGGGCCAAAGAAAAGACAGCATTGGGGCAGGTGCTCTGAGTCAAATATCTGAATTTTTCTACAGAACATTTCTTTATTGGAAAATGCTGATTTGTCAAATCTGAAACTTTTCATAGAACCATATCGGTTTTGATGAGCCTTTTGTCAGGAAGATTTCTCAGGCCTGGCATGGAATAGCTGGTTCAACAGAGAGAACCAGAGCAAGCCCCAACTGGACTAGCCCAGGGGTCAGGCACACTGTGGGATGTGTGAGTCTCAGGTTCAAATCCCTGCTCTGCCTGATTCAGCCCTAAACCCCTGGCCATTTGCAGGCACCGGAGTCTGTCTCACTCTCATATTTGTTCCAGTGCAGCATGCAAATGAATTCCCAAACCGCAAGGTTTTCCACAAAAGGACGTTCTTGTTTTCCAGTCAGCCCTGTAGGAGTGAGGAGACTGGGGACATAGAGGGGCTGGGAGCAGGAGGTTGTTCCCTGAACAGACAGAACGGGAGAAGGGGCTGGGAGGCTGATGTCACCGGAGGAGTTAAGGGTGAGGGGCACAGCCTGTGAGACAAGCTCTGAGATACGGGCCGGGTTGGACCTTGGAGATGAGAAGCAGGTGATTAAACTGGGTACAATGGGCAAGAGGAGTCCAGTGGGGGTTGGCATGGTCTGCCTGACAGGTGAGGAGGGTATTTCTGGATGGACTGGTGTGATATGCACACTAGGGACGGTTGCTGGAGCCTGGATAGGAGATGACTCAGGCCTGGACACATGTATTAGCCGTTGGGCCAGAAAAGAAGGGGAAGATTTTCTGAGCTGTGGAGAAAGTAGCAGCACGATCGGACAACGGTGTGTGCATGAGAGAGAGAGAGAGCGCATGCAGACATGCTGCTAAACAACAAGCAAAAGAGGTATTAAAATAATAACCTTCCGAGTCTGCCACGCGTGGCGTTTTCTATCACTATTGGGAAAGCAATTGCCTTCAGCAAAGATCTATTTCCAAACTTGCTCATTTACAACCATGCAGTAAGTACTGTGTACACAGTATGAAATGGAATAAACCCCAACATTATACAATAGATTCACTCATTCACAAAATGAAGCATGGGCCCTCCTTTTGCAGTTATCTTTTCAAAAGCAGCATCCAGCATAACTCACACTGTTTACAGACTTCAGGATGCACGTAAATCACATTGCTTTACATAATTCCTCTCCTTTGGTAAATTGTGCCTTTTCTGAAAGAAGAGAATATTTATTCCCCTCACTTTCCAATGCTGTATATAAATGAGGCCATTGCTCCAATGCGCTGGATGAGTCTGATTGTAGGGAAAACAGCAAAAAGTCTTCCTGAAAAACTACATGCACCATTTACTTAGAAATGTTAAATATTTTACTTGCAAAAATCTGTAGACTTGATGCTTTCCATACTAAGTACAGTAAGGACTCTCTGTGTGTGCTAAGCCCCTGCTCACCCATGCACGCGATCAAGCAAAACAATGAGTCAAGTGCACCTTAACTTTATGGGATCAGATCCATATAAAGGCAGTTAGAAGAGTCGCTGTAGCTAAGTAGTTTCTGTACCAGTTACAGCATCTTCTTGTGGGTTACTTTGAAGCTTCATGGCTACCCATGTATTTGCACCGTCTTGCCCTTGGAATGTTCTTCCTGGATCCGCTTGTCAGACCACCTCCCTCACCCCATTTAATCCCTCCTAAAAACGCACCTCTGCTGTGGAGCCCATGAGGAGCCAGGGTGAGGTAAGATAGCAACACATATTTACTTAGCAGCACCTCAGGGTGCGTCCATGCTGCAATGAGTAACCACAAGACCTGCCCCAGGCCCTGTCCTTGCCTTGCTCACCCCCATGGATGTTGGATCCTCACTTGCATGCTTTAGACGCTCAGAGCCTTGGTCTTCAGAGCTGGGCCAGTCTCATTCAGACAGCGCTTCCTTAGCCAGCCATCACCTGCGAATGGGCCTGTTTCGGTGAGTCGCAGGTAAGGGTGGGAACGCTGTGAATGTTGAGAACTTGGGGGTTTTGTCCCGGCTGTTTCACTCGCCTTGGCTTCCAAGTCTGGCTGGGCTTTTCCGTTTACAGTAAGATCCGTCCCAGCACTCGGACTCGGGTTTTTTCCTCCCAAGCTTCTCTCTTGACTGCTCCCTTCAGCCAGTCACAATTGTATTCCTTCTCTCCTCCTGCCCAACGCGCCTGGAGCAGCCTGCCAGTTAACAGCCCCCCCCAGTCTCCTTCCTTTCAGCCTTCACAAACCGCAGGTGTTCCCGCAGCATCCCAGCTAGGTGACCTCCCTGCACCCAGCCTGCTGGTGCCTTGGGACTGACGGCTCCTTGGCACGTGCGTTCTCTTTATGTGCCAGTTCAGTACGGGTCGTGCGCACACTCTCCGGGCAGTAGATACACAGTTGTTAACTGGCTTCTTTCATAAGAGTCATGAGTAAAGCCACATTCCTACGAGCACTCCTCTCCTGTGCTCTAGTCAAGCAACAGAAGATGATAAACTAGGAAAAATGGAAGGATCAAAAGCTCCATGGAAAGTCCCGAGCTGGGTAATGAATGTCTCCATTACAGAGGGAAAAACTGATTTTATCAGAAAGTAAAGCACGTTGCTTTTGCGCTAAATGAGCTTACAATAATAATGTGTAACGTGTGTTAGAATAAAAGTCCGGAGCGCACCCTCTCCGAGTATAATACAGGGCCATATGCCACCTGTTTAGATCTCATCCTCAAAACCCAATCCGCACAAAGAGGAGGAACCAATAGTGTTAAACAGTAAAGTACATAATTGTAAATGAAGTGTCTGGGAATACTGTGAAAGCAGCGCCTGGTAATCTCATTTAGTGTGTTCTGAGCAGTTGGAGTGGAACAATTTCTCAAGGCGAGCTGCATGTTCTGGGTAGCGACGGAGGAAAGGAAACTGCAGGGGAGACTTCAGTCAAAGCAAAGTGATGGGCTAGTTTGCTTCTTGAGAGCATCCGGCTGCGATCAGAGGGGACAAAGCTGGGCTAGAGAGCGGCTGAGACACTCTCCTTCCCATCAGCGATGGGCTGAGCTGGTCCAGTTGCTATGCTGCGCTGCGCACGGGTTTATACCCCCAGAAGCACTCCAGCTGATGCTGCCATTTAGGTGCCAATCTGCTGCCCCCACGCCCAAATCTCCGTGGTCTGTTCCTTCTGACACCAGGTGCAAGCTCATCCTTACAACCACCACACGGCCTTGGCAGCGGGAACTGGGGCCTTCACGAGGTGCTGGAGCCTCTCGGCTTGGCTTTGACCTGGAAAAAATAACCACACACAAAGGTGTGGAATTCCGTGGGACTGGCCTGTCACAGGTTCTCTCTTGTTCCCGCCCCCGTGGTGACGAGCTGCAGCAGGCGACTCTTCCCTGGCGCCGGGGCGCTGCTCAGGCGCCGTTTCCCCTGGAGCAGCACGCTGCACTGCTGCTGTGCTCGCCCATGGGGAGCCGCGGGGCCAGGCTCGCTGCAGGTCACCACCTGGGCACAGTGCCCCTTTGGCAGGGCACGTTCATTTCAGATTTCACAGGTGACCTGCTGCCTGGATTCCCAGGAGCCGGCATACATCCTCACCGCGAGGCTCTTCTGCATCGTCTGCCTAGCTTCATCACAGAGCACAAATTATCGATCCGCTCGTGGTCACTGCTTGGTCTTGTCTGGAGCCACGTGGAGGTGGGGGAAGGAACTGGCAAGTGTTAGCTTCAGGCTTTGGAGATGTCTGCCTCTCTGAATGAGGTCTGCGTGCCCTGGTTTCAGCCTGGATTCCCCTTGCGGTGCGAGTTGCTGAGTGGAGTTCCAGCATCCCGGGAGTTACCCCTTCCCTCCCCAGTGGTCTCTCCTCTGGTCTTGTCCAAGGCTCTGCACGATTCCCCATCTCCTGCCACGTGCTGTATTAGCCTCTCACCTTGTCGCCTTCGGGCTGCCCTTTTGCGTTTCCTCTTGGGGACCCAGTTTGTGCACAAAGTGTCCATGCAGCCTCATTAGCGTCTGGGTGTAGACATCCCTGGGGCTGTGAATTTGTCACATGGCCTATGCCTTAGTTGAGACGCAAGTCTAAATGCTAATAAACAGCTATTTACTGCATGCTGGCAAAGTTGGGCTTGGCTCTGAACTTACTGCTTTAGCAAATAAAACAATTGTGGGCGTAGCCAGCAGTGTCATTCACTGTGCACTTACACCTGGGTTCATGGACAGTGCAGGCTGGTGTGAATCCATTACACCTGCCCTCCCTTTCCTTCCCTGCCCCTCGCCCTGACTCCTCTCTCACGGCCACGCACCACCTTCCTCGCGATCCCGCTCCCAGTTGACTGCGGCAGACATCTGCCCTCTCATGGTACCGGTTAAATGAAATCACCAGCATGTCTGCTCTCTGACCTGGAACATCTGGGACAGAGATCTCGGGAGCCTGGCAGTATTATGAGAGTAACGCGGAGATCAGAAGCAGCCCTGATAGAAACTTCCCTGGTGACGGGTTGCTCCGGAGCAGAGTGCCACACCATCAATAAAGCTGGGACATTATTGCATAGATTCTGCTGTATTTCCCTTATGCTCCTTTGCCCTGAGCCCTTCCCCACAGGCCCTCTGAAGAGTCGCGCTACCAAGCCCAGTGCAGATCTTCCTCCTGCGAGGAGACCACAAGCTCCCAGTGATGCTTCCCATTGTGCCCTTTCCCCCCTCCAGTGTGCTCGGGATCCCATTGTTAGATGGGCAGAAATCTGCTGCACAGCATAGGGGCTGGGGCCGCGTCATGGGCCGCCAAGCAGTGATGTGCTCATCTGAGGCACAGAGCAGGGTGCCATGCAGCTGTGTGCATGCAGAGGGGTCACGTGTCACTGCCGTGCACCTGCTCAGCCATGTCAGCGCAGAAATACACTCTGACTTCTACGAGGCTGGTTAAGTGCACTCTGGGGAAATGGGCCGGTATCTCCCACTGACCCGACTGCTGGCGTCCCAAGGAGGGGCTTGAAGGTGTCTCTCACATGGTGCAGAGCCTTCTGGACTCGGGGTGCAGGGGGACTGGCTAACACAGGCATGGGTAAGTGGCCCTGCTGGAAGAACAGTGCTAGCCCCTCGTTACCTCCTGACTATGGTGATACTGCAGTGCCCCGGCATGGTGCATCCACATGGCTAAGAACCGGGTGGTTAATCATAGGCTGTGTGCACAGGAATCACCTGTGGGGACAAACCATTGACAGTCTGAGGGTAACCCTGTGGAGCCGCGGGGCCCTAGGGAGCAGCGATGCCCATGTCTTACGCTGGCTGAGCAGTCACAGCAACCCCCTTAGACACGCTGCCACATGGGTTCCCCAAGGTTCTTCTACGCAGCAAACACATCAGGTTTTCATGTTAGTGCTGCCCCCCCTTCCCCATTCTGTGATGTACATGCCTGGCCGAGGGGCAGCTTGTCGGCCCCAGAAGGGAAGGCATGCTTTTCTGATGCTCCCACCCAGCGTCAGCCATTAGACTGAGACTCGAGAAATCCTTTCGGGGGAGCAAGATGTCAGGCCAGAGCAGGACCAGCAGCAGCTACAGACTCCTTCGCCAGAGTTGATGGATGCTGGCATTTCAAGTCCTCCACTTTCAGGTCCTTGGATTACGGCATTCATGTGGGCAGGGAGGAAATGGGCAATTCCTCATCAAGCAAAAGCAAGGAGGGGGAGACTTGGCTTCGCCCATCTCATTTTATTATAATTTGGTTGCACAGCCATATTCTAGTTTGTCCTGGTCTAACAGTGATCTGCAATAGCGTTGGCTCATTCGGAACAGCTCCGGATTCCAGATACACCACTTGAATCCAACCCTTTTTGCCTGGAGCTAATTGGATCCTGCCCAAGCTAACCAACCTCTTAAACAAACATGGCATGCCTAAAGTTCTTAATGTCACCTCTGCAATCACTTGCTGTTCCTACCAGCAACGCAGGGGTCTCGCTAGATGGGTGTGTGTCTCAGAAAGCAGGGCAGCGTAGTGGATAGAGCGCTGGACTGGGACTATGAGACCTGGCTTCTATTCCTGGCTCTGCCTCTGGCCTTCTGGGAGGCCTTGAGCAGGTCACTTCCTGTCCTTATGCCTCAGCTTCCCCATCTGGAAAATGGGACTAATGATAGTGGCCTAGTTGGTAAAGTACTTTGAGAGCTACTGATGATAAGAGTTAGGTGTTATTATAGATAAATGGGGCAAATGCCATGAGGTATGACAACTAAAGGCAGCAATGTTGTGCTGAAATTATCTTCGCACAACACTTTCAAATATATAACAACAAAATATCGGTGCCAGGACAACAAACAGAGCTGGAATTCTTGTTACAAAGTTCTAGTCAATGCCAGAGGTAGATAGTCCAAAAATCAGCTCTGCTTTTACTTAACAAGCAAGATCCATATATCAAAAGATACATTTGCCTTTAAGAAGCAGACTTGAGAATCAAAGTACCATGTTCTAATGATGGTGAGTTACAAACAGCTAACGTTCCTATAGGCACCAGTTGTCACACTGGACGCAGATCTTAACCAACACCTCGCAGATCTGGGGAGCACGGACCTAGATCGCTGCCAATGGTGTAATCTGTGCTCAGAGCAGAGTGTCGGGAAGAATGCACCCAGAGAGAGCCGTCTGAGCCGAGGCCACCATGCACAAGTTCACACCACTGCAGCCTTGCAGCATGGAGATGATGCCAGGCCATCGAGAAGAGCTGAACATCCTCTGACTGCTCCATCTATGAGTGTTTGTCCAGTAGCACAGCTCTCAGTTCCCACTTTGGGCCCTGGGAAGGATCGGAGAAGAAAGACCAGCCACAGAAAAGCTCAGTTATATGGAACGTGATCACTTTTCTCAGTCATGCTCTCTCAGATACCCAGGCAGCCAGACTGCTGACCACACAGTTCTTTGTACCTTACTGACCTACCTATTCTGCTCTCCCTGCCTGTGTTACCCACCTGTGAGAATCTGCCACTGGAGACCCTACCTTGCCCCAATTCAGTGGCTGCATCTTTGTCATTTACACCCTACTTTTTTCTTCTTTTTCTGAGACACTCTATTATTATCATCAATAACAGTAAACGAGAGTGAACCCAGATGCAGTAAATAAATGAGCGAGATGACAGGAAGTGAGAGTTTGTTTTCATTCATATCTCCTTAGTAATAAAGAACAAGGGAAGAGAAATATATTCCCTGCTGAACAAGGGTTGCTTCTCAATACAGTTGTGTTCAGAGTTTCCCATGAGGCTTCAGCAGGTTTTTAAACAAAATAACTATCATTTCCCTAACATCAAAGGGAAAGTTTCACAGACACATCCCGTGCCAGGTTCCCTTTCACTGGCTTCTTATGTATCAGCGCAAAGCCAGATACTGGGAAACATTCTCCTTGGCCACAGAGCTCCGCAAGTGAACTGCAGGATGAATTGATTTGGAACCAGTTGGCCACTAAAGTGAATTAATTTAATCCATAAGTGCCTCATTGAAATGCAGAAAATATCCTACTTAGAGTTCCACGTCTGAGCAATGGTTCTGTGAAGAGATTGTTCTGTAAATTCACCCAGCATATCATGATAATCTCCTGTAAGTAACTAAGCAACAGGAGACACAAGTCACTCATTTGGTACAGCTTTATTGATAACATTTTTTTTAATCAACACTTAAATGAGAAACACTCTTTTCAATCTAACACTTGAGATGATTTCATAACGTTTTGCTGGTACTGCCCAATTTTAAAGTAGGAGCAAACTTTTCAAAAAAGAAATGTCTGTTCAAAAATATGCAAGTTAACTGAGCAGTCATTTTCTACTTTATTTTTGCTACGTTTGCGGAGATCTGTATTTGAATATAAGCTGCTCTCATTTCTGGCTCATCTTCTCCTCCTCAACCTTGCAAAGAAGCAAAAAAGTTAACTAACTTATGTAAATTACCCCGGAGTGCTGGGCAAGGAGGAAAAGGAAAAATTAATTTCTCAACAAAATATTCCTCCTATATGCTGTATACGTCATATGCATTCCAGTGAAAATAATAACAAACAACGGAACTTGATTATTCCACCAGATCTGGGGAGGAAACTTTAATCGCTCTTGGGTTTTGATGGTGTGATTTGTAATGTTTTTAACCCTGGAAGGTGTTCAGCTCCCTCAGGGTGGGGGCTGGACATGGTATAAATATCCTGAACAGAACAGAATGGAGTGGCAGGCTGTGAAAGGCACATAAATAAACCCCAAACCGTGCAAGTCTCCCCTAGTTTCATAGTTAGTGACAAACCTGGCCCTCAGTCCACGTGTGTCAAGGTTCACAGACCTTTGCAGTGATGTTAGAGCTGGCTTGTGCTTTCTCACTGGGCCCCAACTAAATTCAGGAGTTTGAGGAGAAGCTGGTGGAACATTTGGCATCTGATGCACTTTGCTTTGAGTTTTTGGGGTAGATTTGGGGCCAGGGCCCCGGTGTGTGACAGCCGCATGCAGATCAAACCCAAAGAGACTGTCAGCTGAGTGGCCACCCTGGCTCTGAGACTGAGAATTTCTGCATGCCCATCTGGGTTATCCTGCAATACAGCCATAACCTTGTTACAAGAGATGCACAAACGCACCATTAGGCCTTCATGGTGGGAAAGGTTGGCAGAACATGGGTGGCTGGGAGGGAGAAAATAATTGCTTTAGAAATGGTGATAAGAGGGAAAGAAGTTTACACAGTCAAGGCCCTGTATAGCTTGTAAGCTCTTTGGAGCTTTTTTGATTTGTTTATGTAACAGCTGGCAAGGTGGGGTGCTGGTCCTTGACTGGGATGCCTGGGTACTACAGTAATATAAATAATTAATAATAATGTATGGGCTTTGCCCTTCCCACTATCTTAGAGACAAAACCTCCAAGCTAGAGAGACTCAGGGGCTGGGCCTTGGATGTTCATAAGTGCATTCACACTGTGGCAAATTGCTGGCATGATTATGATGGGTCCCGTGCTTCCTCTTCTTGTGGGGGAGGGGGTTCAGGGCACAGTTTCCTGCCCCTGAACTAGGGTATCTACTGTCCCACTAGTAACCCAGAGAAGGGTAGGGGAGAGGAAGGGACCCAGGCCCGCCCTCTACTCTGGGTCCCAGCCCAGGGGCCCTAGGGATAGTGGCAAACCACTTGAAACTTCCCCTGGGCTACTTCCCTCTCTTGCTCTTCAGCTTGTGGGGCTTCCTGCCCTTTCTCTGCACAAGCCAGGTGTCTCTTTACCTAGGGTCTTGGTCTTCTAGCCAGCCACAGCACTTCTCTAAACTGCTCTCTGCTCCAACTCCTCCAAACTGCTCCAGCTCCAGCTCCTTCCCCTGGAAGATTAAAGCAGGGTTTTGTTTGTTTTTTTTTTTATCAGGTGACTGGCTTCAGGTGCTCTAATTGGCTTCAGGTGCTTTTAATTAATCTATAGCAACCTTTCTTCCTCTGCAGGGAATAAGGCTTCTCCTCATCCTGGGGCTTATATATCTCTCCTAGATCACTCTCCTGCTGCCTTCTGGCCATGCTATGTCACAGCACACAGCTTCTGGACTTGCTTGTGCAGAGAGCCGGCTGCACACGCTCACTGTCTCCGTGACGGGGCCCGCACGGTTCTGAAATTCAGACTCTGTGGGGCTTCCCTAGGCCACGCAACAAATCAGCGGCAGTGGTGAAAGGTCCTGGCTCTCAGCCAAGGGCTCACACCAGTAGGCCAAGCTGCCTCTCTATTTAGAAACACAGCAGAGAAAAGGGATGTCATAAGCCAAGTGCAAGATAAACAGAGAAGCTTTACCCCGGCCAGCCTGCAGCTTACCCGCCAGGAGACTCCTCTGTAAATAAAGCTAACAGAGCTAATCCTCCCACCCCTGCTCTGGCTCCAGGGGCATTTGCTTATCGAGGGGCGATCTTGTTCACATATGGCCAGGCTCTCAAATTAGAATGTGGAAATTTGAAAGAGAAGTCTGGCCCCGAAAAGACTGGCCTCGGAGTGCCCCAGCTAGCTGAGAGCTGTGTGGGAAGCACTCGGCACATAGGAAACAATCTGAGATTTCAGGCCCCTCTTTCGAACAGGTGAGGAAGTTCCATGGAGCTGCTCCTGCTGTAGCAAAGCAGGCTCTCTTTCTTTTGCAGCTTCTAAACTAGAAATTATGGCTCATGTCCATTATTTTAAATGTTAATGGTCTAATAAACAAGAATCACAAAAATGCTGTATAAATAAATGGAGCTGAATTTATTTCATTCTGTGCCATGGTTAACTAGACCAGGACGATTACTACTTTGCTCTTTATTTATGCCTGCTTTAAGGCTATTCCGACACAAAAGAGGTTAAAAGCCACTGTTTTCCTCTGGCTTTATTAAGTGATGTAGAGCAGAGCATTCAATACAGCAAAGCTCGGGAAACCAGCATCACTGTGAACATTGTACAGGTAGAAAAAAAGATTTTGAAGCCAGCCGAAAAGCCTTCACCTTCACAGGCCCAAATTCCTTTTCTGCCTTTCCTCTGCAAGAGCTGATTACACCGAACACAGAGCATTTCTGTATACTCCGGTGGAACGCTCATTTTCAGGGCTGTGATGGGCTCGAAGTGGGGACTCCTGAACTCAGAGCTTGGCTGGTAAGTGGAAGAGAATCTGATCTTGGTTTGAAATGTGTTTGGAGTTTGGATGCCTGGAAGTACATTTAATTTAAAAAACCCCAAAGTGGTAGGATTCCACCTTACTAGAGCTGGTGGAAAATTTTCTGGCAGAATGTGTTTCCATTAGAAACAGCAGGGGAAAAAAAATCAAAAGGAAGCGTTTTGATAACATTGAAATGTTCCATTTTCACAACATCATGTTTAGATTTTTCATTTCAAAATGACTTTGCATCTTGAATTTTATTTTATTTATTTTTTAAAGTTGAAATCAAAATGTGATGTTTTGATTGACCCGAAATGAAAATTTAAATATTGTTTCATGGGAAATTTAAAAATTCAGTGTTTTTTTCCCTTTTGGAATGAAACAAATTTCAAAATCCAGAGATTTTCCATGAAGTAGAAGTCCCAATTCCCATCAAGCTCTAAAATTACAATGATTGCTGGGTTTAGAAAAAAATTCCAGTTCTCTTACCAGGATACAGCAGACTCTCCAGGGAACTTTCTTATATTGGCTCGCCCTAGAGATGAAAATACAAGAGAGTCAGACCCTAAAATGAATTTTATACCAGAAGCACTTAAATAGACAAATATTTTATCCACGGTACACGTACTGGCTGGAAGAATGATGCAGTCTTTGCCATTTCCTAGGAGCCCAGCAGGGGGTGCTAGCCATCCTGCTGTTGTTGGGGTTACAAACGCAGATGAGGTCAGGGCGAGGGCTTTGCACTGCATTGCAAGTGATGAAGTTGGGTAGCGTGTTGCCTGTCAGGGACTACTTCATGAGCTGCTGGAGACTATTATTGACAGCTTTGTGTGGGAGGTGAAAGGTGGCTAGGAATGTAGGAGACTTTTCCCGTAACACGATCGGGGAATGGACACACGGAGGTTTACTACTTGGCAGTGGTACAGCATTTCCTTGTGACGCCTTAAACGAAGACTTCTTGTGGAGTTAAAGGAAACCGTGATCGGAGGAAAAAATAAACGTAAAAAAATCACAGAGGACAAGAACTGCTTCCACAATGAACGACAGAACAAGCCGGCTCCCTAAGCAAGTTCAGGGAGCTGTGTCTGTGCGACAGCAGCATATGGGTGGTGGGAGTGTGTGGGCCTCATTGTCACAGGTGCTGCGGGCCCACTCCCCAGGGGTGCTGAAAAGCAGGCCCCATGCACGGCTGAGGGCATGTAGGAACATGAGAGCATATGGAGGGGGTGGGGGCGTGCGTGTGCAGTGTTTGAACCTGTAGGAGAGAGCAAGTGTGTAGGTGTATTGGGGGAGGAACATTTCTTTATTCAGGAGAACCTCTAATTCACCAAGGAAATGTTTCTTACGTGTAGTGTTCATTGGCTGTCACAGATAAATACGTATCATTTCAATAGGGGACCATGAAATCCCAGGGGTACATGTTTGTTTGTCCTCTCGCTTTATCCACAGCGTGGCTTTCTGCTTAGGATGAGGTTCTGTTGAATACTGAAATAATAGTGCCACGAATTGCGCTCGGAGAGGGCAGTTCACAGCAATATTCCGGCCCCTACATACAGTCTATAGCAGCACAATAGCCCTGTCTGTCATAAAACGCAAAGGAATCCCAGGCCATTAAAAAGGAAATTTCCGCTGCCAGAGGTTCTGATCAGTGTATTCTGGGCGCTTTACACCTTAGAGTAGCTAATACATGGGGTCTGCCGGAATAGCACTTTTCTAAGATGTATGATCCACCAGAGGCAGCAGCCCTGATGGTGCACCAGCCTCACGTGGATAGACAACCGTTGCCACCTCGTTGCGCAACACACGTGCCAGAGAAGACACTCGCGTGGTGAGCATGGGACGCTGCCCACAAACAAACCGGAGCTTTGGAAGTTCCCAGATTTTGTGACAAGGGAGAGTCTGAAGGTTTGGATGTTTCTCTGAGGCTGATTCACCCTTACCTGAGCTTCTGGGTCTTGCAGTAAACTGGGCTGGAAATCTTACAAAACCAGGGTCTGCCATAGGGCTTCTTAGCTTTGATCAGATCATTAAGGCTGGAACTTTCAGCGGGGCCAGAGGTGTCAGGCACCCTATTCCCATTGACTGAGTGGGATTTGTGGGCCTGGCTCCTCTGAAAATCACAGTTTGAAACTACAAGAATATTCTCTCATGGGAGGACGTAGCCTTAGGGGAGTGCTCGGGTCCCCATTTTAGCTGCAGATTTAGAGCCCCTTGCTTAAATGTGTCTTCTTAAGTTCATTGTCTGTGATTAACTCTTGAGAGCTGGAAGAGAGCTGTGCATCTCCAGGAATCCTGCCCGGGGTTGCACCTCCCTCTGTGGGAAGTGGTGGAAAAGGACGGTGAAGTGTTTGTGTTCTGACGGGCCAGATGGGGAGAAGGGTGAGGAGGCCAAAGCAGGGACTGCTGTAATTTCTCCTTTCTCGTCTCAGACTGGGGGGCCTTTCTCTTACATTTTTGATGAGGGGAGAGGGGGAAAAACATGTCAGCTCTGAGGGGAATAGTGCAAAGAAGGGCTTCATTTCTCATCTGGCTCTTTGTGTAGCGGGAAGCCTGTGCCATTCAGTGGGTGGTCCGAGATGGCATGACACAGACCAATGTATGCGCCTTTCAGGGCTCCAATAACCTACCATTGCCCCAGTCTCTGGAAGGCACGGGGTGGTGGGTTGTGCTCAGGGGTGAAAGTAACATTCAACACTCACCAGTACGGGGCTGGCCTCGGGCGGAAGGGGCGGGGCCGGGGGTCAGCATCCCCCAGCCAGTCCATCCGTGGTGCCTGGCCCGCGCCGCCCGGGGCTCCGGTGGTGATTCAAAGGGCCTGGGGCTCTGGCTGCTGCCACTGCAGCAGCAGCTGCTCCAGCCCATGGCCTGGGGCGGAGGCAAAAGGGGCAAGGACGTTAAAGCGCTTTAAGCAGGATCCTTTGCCATGGCAGCACTTTAACGTCAGCTGTGTACAGGCCGCTAGTGGTGGCCACTTTTTCCCGGTACCCCGTACCAGCCCGGCCCGGCCCTTACTTTCAGCCCTGGGTTTGCTCAGCGTGCAGGGTGCTCAAACTCTCCCTGCAGCTGGATATAAAAGCCGTGCAGCCAAGAGAACAAATAAAATCCCAATATTTATTTGCTTGAGTCATTTCTGTCTGTAAATGGTTCCGCTTCCTATAGAAACACACACTCTCACCAGGCTAGGTCTTTTACTGGAATCTACAGAACAATCTCAAAGAAGTTTCCCCTGAGGAGTCTCCGAGGTCTATTCATGTTTAGTCAGCTAAGAGTCTGGGATTTTTTAAAAAGAAAAAAAATCACCCAGAAACTCAAGGTCATGGGGGTCACCTGCCCAGTGCCTGATTCCAGGAGACAGCTCTTGAAAAAGCTAACACCTAGCCAGGGATATCCCACAATGCACCATGTGCGTTCTGCTGATAAGAACCTGGGCCATGTAACCTTAGCAGCACGTGACAGGCATAGAGAAAGCACCGTTCTATTCTTGAGGGCTGTAAAAGGAAGCCAGTGCACTCAAATGAAGTCAGCCTCAGAAAAGGAGACAGATAAGGGAAGGGAACAGGAAGCCGTGGGATATTTTTATATACATTTACAGAGAGGGTTGTGCAAGTTTTGATGGGGAGGATAGCAGAGCCTCACGCCTTTGCAGGTTTTAAAAGGCTACAGGAAGGATTAAAATGTACTTCCGAATTCAGATTCATGTTTCCTCATCAGCTCTTTCACTGACCTGAAGGAACTGTTAATGTTTCAGAGGGAAACGTCTCCTCTCTCCCCGCATCTTTCGAGCCATCTCTGTGCAGTGGGTTCTCTTAAACACTTTGAAGGAGAGAATAAAATATAACAGGAATACTTTGGCATTTAAAAAATCTACATTTCTACTCAGATCAGCAGAGAGTAACAGAGAGAGGAGGAGAAGTCGGGCTTTCAGTGTGAACGGATTTCAGCAGCTGGTGAGGAATTCCAGTGGGCTTTACTGGCCAGCACCAACATTTAAGCAGGCACCCAGAATGGATGGTAAAATGGTTCCACCAAGCTATTAACAGGAGGGTGATCTGAGGCTAGGAAGGGGTTTCAGACATTCTGAAATGTCGTAAATGTTTATAAGATGTTGGAGGACCCTCGGAAGAAGAGTGCAGCTGGTGGATACATTATTATTGTCCAAGGACACAGCCAGCACTGTGTGCACAGCACGGAAGTGACTTACAGAAGGGGATCTTCACACCCACCCCCAGAGTTCTTCTTGCCATAGGTCTGGTCAGTAAACTGGGCTAAGGCCAGATAAAATGACAGTGAATACTGAGATGACTCTGCACAGGAAGAATGGGGATGGGAACAACTGCGCATGTCTCAGCGCGGACCTGTCTCCCTTCAGAAACCTCAAGCAACTTGTCCTCATTTGCGAGGAAACATGGTTTGTTTGGTGGCAGCTGTAAGGCCAGGGACTGGGATGGGGACGTCTCCCTGCTGGAGAGCAAGGCTGCTGATGAGTTCAGAAGGGTCCAGGTGGTGACATCTGGTCACCTCCTACTTTCCACGAGCCCCTTGGGGATTTGAGTTATAAATTAAATTCCAACACAAATCCCAGTCATCTCAGTGTGAGTGCAAGAGAGCAAGTGTGTTTGTGAGAAACTAAAGCATTCCCTTGCCTGTGGGCACAACCTGAACTCCAGCTCTGGTGAGCTTTCCTCTAGAGATGCCATTCGTCCCCCTTTGACGTCACTTCCCAGACAGGCACACCTGTCACTGGGATGGCATTTCCCACTCTGAACCAGTCTGGACTTTGCATTCCGCTTGGCTATAAATGGAGCCTCACAACTACAAGTTCACTCGAAGGGAGCGACACTGGATTTCCATGACATTTTGTTTGGCAAAGATTCTTATTTCAGTGTTGCTTTCAATTTAAAAACTTCACGGATCTCTCTTTTTCCAGTCTAATGCTTGATAGGGTGCTGCAGCATTCCACTGGTTCTGTTCTCCTAGAGACAGAGAAAGACATCAGTTCAGGTTTTGTCCACAGTTATCCCAGCATAAATCGCAACTCAGTGGAGTTACGCTGGAGCAGACTGGAGCATGTCTATCCATGGCTCTGGCATTAATAAATGCAGATCAGTTTAAGATCAGGAACTTCATGACTTCGGCAAAGTCAGGCCTTACCCTGCTGCCCTGAAAACTTTCCCAGGGTCAGAATCTGTTACACTGAGTTTCTCAGTTGCTCTGCTCTATCTGAAGTGAGGGAGAAAAGCAAGCTAAATATAGAACAGATGAGCCCAAGTGCACACTGGGATAAATTCATTATGGAGACAAATGCAGAACTGTCATCACATCCTTCCCACTGCTGTTCCATTTGCTCATCACGTGCTGCACACCTGTGGCCTCCTGGCACTGCTCTTTGATGTAGCGGGGGAGCGGTGCCAGATTCCAAGGTAGCCTTGTGCCCGGTTTGTCTTGCAACTTTCTCTCAGGGCTTTCATGGCTTCTGCTTTTACAATTATGTCAGTATCATCTTTAACCGTCTGGCTTCTGCAAACAAATGTATGTCCTCCCACACGTTCCCTCTGGGAAAGGGACGGATTCTGTCACTTGCCCTAGCTTAATTCCATTGACTTCAACAGAGCTACTCTTGATTTGCCCCAGTGTAACCGAGATCAAAACTAGGCCCTAACTGCCTGCTCCGAACGAGCAACAGCTAAGTGAAAGAAAGGACTTACTAGCCCGTGGTGCTGCCATGGCTCCTTTCTCCTGATTGTGGGGTGTGAGAATTAGTGTAGGTCCATAATGCATCAATAGTGCCCATACCGCCCTGCTGTTGGGCTGGTACCATGGCTCTGCAGGCTGCGTAAGCAGGTGAATTTCTGTCATTTAGAAACAGTTGGTGGAGGAAAGTTAATGTGAGGAGTATAGCAAAGGGGTGGGGTCGATCATTGCACGTGCACCTGATTATTAATCATTCCTAGTTGAAATTCTCTGAGGCAGGGAATTTAGACCCGCAGGGAGGCAGCCTGGTCCGACTCCCCCCATCCCCACACCTTGTGTCGTCACAGTGTCCGCACAAAGAGTGCCAGCCCTGCAGGAGCTGAATGCCGGAGCTTTGCCGGCAGGGGCTCAGGAGTAAATGCTAATGCAAAGTGTGGGGGCAGAGACCAGTCAGGCCACTTCCCCGCTCTCCTCCCAAAGACTGACATGACTCAGAGAGGGGCAGCAGGATGGATCTGGGGAGTACTGTGCTACCCAGGGAGAGAAGAGATGAGTCTGAGCCTGAGCTGGGGCATCACCTGACTGCTGTTACCAACGGCCAGGAGGATATAGGGTGGCTTCACTTGCTCATCGTGAGCTACATGCACCCATTCCCCTCCCCCGAGCACCTCCGATGTGGACCAGTTCCCTCTGCCGGTGCCATTCAGGGACCTTCAGATCACTGGGAACTGCAAGCCCTCATGCCCGTTCTCCCTGCGCCCAGCTAACTGCTGCCTGCTCTGTGCTGCTCTAGGACGGGTGCAATTCAATCCCTTCACCGATGACCGACCTTGTAACTTCCAGCACCAAAATGGTTAACTGGGGCCATGGATTGTGAGAGTGCAAATCATTAACCACCTGGAGCAGCAGGTGTCTTTGTGTGAAAGGAAAACAAACACATAGAACCAATGTCCAGGTGGGCACACAACCAACTCGAAGGGTTCAAAAAAGAACTAGATAAGTTCATGGAGGATAGGTCCATCAATGGCTATTAGCCGGGATGGGCAGGGATGGTGTCCCTCGCCTCTGTTTGCCAGAAGCTGGGAACGGGCGACAGGGGATGGATGACTTGGTGATTCCCTGTTCTGCTCATTCCCTCTGGGGCACCTGGCCCTGGCCACTGTCGGTAGACAGGTCACTGGGCTGGACGGGTCTGACCCAGTCTGGCCGTTCTTATGAAAGTGAGGACGGTGTGTGAGCCAGGGCTAGCACTGGGTTGTCTTGGGCCCATTAATATCTGAACCCCAGTGATACTTAAACAAACAGAAAACAATAAACTAAACCTTTGCCTGAAGGCGTTGAACACCTTCTGTTCTCTTGTCCCAGGTTTTGCAGTCATTATTGTCTACTGAATGTAGGCGTTTCTTAGCCTCTCTAAATTTTAAACAAATATTTTTGCCAGATTTTGGAGCATCATACCCAGGAGGGTGCATTTCGTGATTAATCCCACTATCATGGGGCACACTAAGCTTAAAGGCCAAACTCCTGTGGAGACACTGACCAGAGAGCACGGCCCTCCCATTCCTGCCTGCCAAGTGCAGGATGCTGCATTTCTACTTCTAAGACATTCACAGTCTGGAGGGCCCTGGCCATTTCCCCCACATCGCCCAGGAGAAATCAGCATCATTGGACTGCACCATTTGCAAACTAACTACATTCTACATTGTATATAACTACATTGCAGCAGCACGGACACCATCCACGCCCATTTTGCATCAGCTGTTTGGTAGGAATTTTTCACGTTTAGTACAAACGAGTCGAATCTGGGTTAAGGTCCCAAGTTTCAACCCAGAACAATTTCTTGCTAAACAATATTTCTGAGAAAAAAATAATTCTGGGTCAATCGAATGTGTCAAGCAGTGTTCTGTTCAGACACAGGTCAAAGTGTCGCTCCAATTCTGAATTCTTAAATATTATATTAGTTTGTTTTGAACTTTATTTTATATAAAGTCATTTCCGAATGAGAATTGAAATCTTCTGTGCTGCAAGGGTTGGAATATTCCATTTTGACCTTATCAGAATACTTTTTTTCCAATGTTTGTGTTTGGAAAAATTTAGTCAAAATTGACAGGTTCCCACAGAAAGTTTTCATTTTGACAAATGACATTTTCTGATGGAAAAACGTTCCATCAGAAATTTTCAACCAGCTTTATTTAGATGAGACATTCTAACTGGAATTTGGAGGAATATGGGGCAAATGGATTTTGGCTTCCACTAAAACTGGCTATCGTGTTAACCCTGGGACACTGAAGCTGTGTGCTCTGAGAGCAAGCACTATGAACGGGACTTTGTTCCACTTGTGACCTGCTATTGTCATTGCAATGCTCTATATTTAGTTACTAGTTTTTTTATTACCAGTAAAGAGAGTCATTGCCAGAGTGAGTTACCGTAGTAAAGGAGAGGGTTTCAGATGCACAGGATAACTACGATACAGCGGAGTCACAGCAACATAGGTTATGGATTGCAGGAAGGATTGCCCCTGTTCATACACAGGATTATCAAGGTTTCTTTTTTTAAAGTTCATCCCACTCGGTTTGTCATTGCTTACATAGTTCAGGTTTGTTGTTTATCTAATCCAGACAGCAAGTCTAGATTTGTTCAGGTATTTCTATGCTGATGGGGTTCTCTCCACTCCCTAAGAATTAAAATATAAACCAACTGTGTTACTCCGCTCACGCTGGGCTGAAAACTTCCTTCTGCTACACCCCTAATTCTATGAATTGTCCTCTCATTTCTTCTACTCTTCTACTGGTGTCTTTTGATTACAAGTCTGCTTTGAAGAGACACTAATTGTAGCCTGCACACAATGCTTTGTAATTATGCCTATTACATTTTGATTCATTTCCATATGTCAACACCACTACAAGGGGTGTGTGTGTGGGGGGGTGGGGGGCGCGCAGGTTTTATAATCGGTTATTGCCTGCAAAAAAAATCTGCACAGAGCGTGAGTGAAGTGTTCTTTGTTGAAACTGAAAATAAGATTATAAATAAAAATCTTCCTCTGACACCCAGAAAATGGACACTTTAAAATAAATTGCCACTGTTGATCAAGAAGATTGCTAGCTACCTTTTACATTAATGAGGCAAATACTCTTCAAATCCCTAATAGCAATATGTTTGAGTATGTCATTTCAATAGCTTCTTTCTTAATAAAGGTTGACCCTAATATTCCCTTCGCTGTCAAAGGCATTGTCCTCCAAGACATATATGTGATTTTTAGCTGCTCATAAAAGAAAGAAAAAGAAAAAAAAGACCAACAGTTTTACAAAGAACTATGAAAATGAAAGCAAGGAGAGTGCTAGACCCCGGCTGAAGAGACCGGACTTGGGACAAAAATGCAATTTGCATTGCAGCCTCCTTAAGAGCCGTTCTCAGGAGCCAGAAGGTTATTGAATGTCATGGGGGAATATACATCTTAGCAAGGATGTTCATAATGGGTGGAGGAAGCCCGTGTAAAATGGCTTTTCCGACAGTTTATGGCTGGGTGACCTGCAAACCACTGAAGGTCAGTCCTGGTTTCCCAGCTTCCAGCGTTAAAATGAGCATTGGGTGCTTCTGAGCATGAATTTCCCCCTCTTTCCAAACTAGATTACAGTGTGTAGCAGACAGCGCACATGCTAAATCAAAGGCACCAATCCACTTCCCAGCTCTCTCTCTCTCTCTCACTCCTCCCTCCGCCTCTCCTGCCCAGACGCCTGCTTGGCTTTGTCCCCCCTCCAGGTAATTCTACCAACTAATTATAGGACTTGTAAAAGTATGAGAAGAGCTTATTCTTTAGCAATCAATCAATACAAGTTAAAAGGGCATCTTGTTTGTTTCTGTAACAATGCTCTTTAGAAAATTGGGTCCTTTTACATTTCCTGGCTGATACACCATCAGTCATCAGTTGCATCAGTCACATTATGTTATGTTTCGGAGCATAATATAACATGATGTGAATGATGTATCAGGCAGGAGATTCACAAGTGATGGGTTTCTGCAAGATGTATTTAAAATTAAAAATTCCTGAGTTTGGGGAGTAAGAAAGAGTCACGTTTTGTTTGTCCTCGTGCCAGTCGCTGTACCAGCATTCAGACAACACACGGCCACAGCAGACACTAGCACAGGTACCAGCAGGCAAAAGAGGACAACGTAGAGCAGCTCCCAGATTACCTGTGGGGAAGCAGTTATGTCCCAATCCACTCCTAGAATCCATCCCATGCCATACCCCAGAGCACACTCCGTTTGCTGCTCTCAGCAACACATGATCCCGCTCTGGTGTTCCAGCTCAAGTGGTCGCCTCAAGGCCTGGAAAATGCCATTTCCTTTGGGCCACATTCGGCAGTGACATCAATGGCAGAGGGAGTTACTGGTTGGCGGACAGAAAACAGGTGTAAGTGGCAAACCAGTGTAACCTCCACTGGGTAGATGGTGCTATGTGGGGAGCTGAACCTGCTGTCCTCAGGGCCCAGTGTGGCCCCAGGAGGGCTGGGGGAAAGGGGCAGAAAAGCAGCTCTCTCCAACACCCTCCATTTAGCTGGTTGCTTTGCTACTACCCGGCTAACCTCTGTATCAGCAGCACTTGCTTTTCAGATACACCGAATGACAAATGGACGCAAGGAGACACTGATGGCAATGAATATACATTAGAAGTTAAGAAATCAATATTGCCAACCCCCCCCAAGTTAAAAAACCATGTGTCAGAGCCCCCCTAAAAGTCGTGTGATTTACTCAAAAAGAATACATCTTAATTTTTGGTCTGATGTCTGATTTAAGTTAGTCCCAGCAGGGTAAGTGAGGGCCACAATAATCAAGCCTTTTCCCAAGGAAGAGGAAGGTAGTATGGTGTGGCCAATTCTCATGCGTTTCAGTGCTTTTCAGAAAGCCTGAACTCCTGGAGTCAGCTGGTTACATGGCAGGTTTCAAAGTAGCAGCCGTGTTAGTCTGTATCTGCAAAAAGAACAGGAGGACTTGTGGCACCTTAGAGACTAACAAATTTATTTGAGCATAAGCTTTGGTGAGCTACAGTTGCATCCGATGAAGTGGGCTGTAGCCCATGAAAGCTTATACTCAAATAAATTTGTTAGTCTCTAAGGTACCACAAGTCCTCCTGTTCTTTTTTCTGGTTACATGAGAATCTAGACTTTCATTTTAAAAATAGTAAGTTTCTAGTCCTCATGATTGCAGAGCAAAGCTTGAAAATATAACCTGAGTGTGGCCATAAAAGCTCAAATCTCAGAATACAAATACAAAATGGATATTTTTCAAAATGTCATGATTTTTGAATGCTTGGAGTTGGTGGTACTGATATTGGGCCAGACATTGTCCACACACTGTTATAAATACAGAATAACTCTCATGGACTTCAGAGGATTTGAACTCCAAATTTACACCAGTGTAACCGAGATCCATGTTTGGATCTGCTGTTTTCTGTGGAAATAAGAGCTCCGGGTGCTGTGAACAGCACTGGTACCATGCACCACAATGAGATGTCAAAGGGGCATCACAGCTGTATGAGAGTGACTCCTTCTTTTAGTTAGTGTATTAATCAAACTGTGGTTCTGTTGTACCCTTGGTGGATATTGATGGTCATTGTTGGCTAGATCTGTAAGAAAGTGACTGATTTTTGTGATATTTTAAATGACTTTTTTCCCCTAGGCCATTTCACAATCACAAATGTTGCTGGGTTTTAGCGTGTGTGTGTGTGCGCGCGCGAGCGCACATGTAATTTCTGTGAAATGACTATTTGCATGTCCAGAAATGCAGAACATTCAATAGCTTGCAAGTTTTTGCTGCAAATTTATTTTTATCCAAATTAAATTTTGAATTTCAAAAAGTTACATTTGCTTTGAAAAAACAAGTCCATTTCTGACTGTAAATGGATGAGACGCTTTCAGTGAATCCAGAACATTTGGCTGGATTTTTTAAGACTGATCAATTTAAAATCATGTTGAAAGGAAATGCAAAAAGTTTGATATTCAAGGTTTTCATATTTGATTCTTTTGCACACTCAGATTGGGAAGCGAGCTGTGGAGATGGCAGTTCATATGGAAATGATAGACAGGGTCTGTAATAAAATCAGCCAGAAGTTTGTGCTTTAAAAAATCAAGCACGTTATTTCTTTAATGTGCTCACATGTACCAGATGATGTACAAAATACAGTTAAGGGTGTACTTTACTGGAATCACTTCAATCGCCACTGAAATGTTGCCTTTTCTGTGGTAGAAGCTAGCTGGATTAGACAACAGTTTAGAGCAGGCAGTGAAGAGGTGTTCCATGTATAAATGAAGCTGTAGAGAGTATTCAGGTTGGCACCCACACTGGCACTGGACCAGGACATCCCAGATGGAATACACGGATTGTGGCAGAAAAGTTTCCCAGAAGGTAACATTGTGTTTCTTTTTGTGGAACTCTCTCAACAATCTTTTCATTTCAAACAAACCTGCTCAGAAGGTTCCTTATTTGTGCCACGTATGGTCATCACGTTACGCAGACAAACGGGTATGCAGAACAACTACCCTGCCCGCACACCACTTGCTTTTTAAAATAATGCTCGTATCTCAGTAGCTTTAAATAAATCGATAGATACTGAGTCACACCAATAGGAAAGTCACGTGAAGATGGAGGAAGTGCCTCACCTGCCAAGTTATTATTGCTGATTAGCCACATCGTTGCTGTTCAAGTTACCAGAATCCTCTTGCCAACACACGCTCTCCATGCTCCTCAATAGCCCGCTCAGTCTCACCTCTATGGCTCCCCTTCTACATGGCGGGACAGGGAGACACCAGCAGAGAAGAGGCGAATGAGAACTGGTCCAAAAAGCAGCAGAAATGACCAAAATCATTGTTTGGCTGCTCCCTGGATAAGCAACTCTCAACCCAGCTCCAACCAGTTCCACCGAAGGTGAGGAGAACAAATACACACCTGGGCCAGGCTGACTGAGCGCGAAAGCATCCGGCAGCCCTTGCTCTAGTGCTGCTGGAGGGTGTCTGCTGCAGACTCCAGGCTGCCCAGCAGGAGAGTGAGGGAGATCTTCCTTTTATTTTTACAGCTGCTTTGTCCAGCAGTCGGTAGCCAGACAGGGGGTGGACTTGCCTCGTTACCCAAGTCCCCTTCCAATAGCTGGGCTGCTGGTCCCACTGTGCATATGTATCCCACAATAGCGCTACTCTCCCCTTCCGGTGACGGGGCCACATAAGAAGATAAGGACCTACTCTAGCTGTCAGCTCAGAGAGTTACTCCTTTAACTCATGCTGTTGATGCTTGTGCTTTTACTGCAAAAGGTGCTGCACTGAAAGCCCATTGACAACCCAAAGGGATCATTGATACACGAGTCCATGTTACCGGAGATCAGACTCAAACTGGGACCCTCAGTGACCACTGGCAGCAGTTCCACTCAGTGGGTGGGGTCTGTGCTGTGCACATCAGCTCTGGAAGTGGCTCTGTGCCTGATAGGGTGACCAGATGTCCCGATTTTATAGGGACAGTCCCGATATTTGGGGCTTTTTCTTATATAGGTGCCTATTACCTCCAAACCCCTGTCCTGATTTTTCACACTTGCCGTCTGGTCACCCTAGTGCCTGACCCAGAGCCCAGTGGAGTCTTTCCGCTGACTTCGGTGAGCTCTAGATCAGGCCCTCGGTGCGGACGTTCTCGCTCATGGAGAACCTCTGGCTCACACCTCAGCAATGCGAGGGGTGGGCCTGCTCAGGCACGGATTAGAGGAGCATGGTCTGCAAAGCTCGAAGGGCCACCTGGCACTCCCCACAGCTGCAGTGTAGAAATGGCCCGACAATCAGACTGACTTTGCCTCGTGCTGGGCACCATGTGGTGCCGACAAGGGGTCAGAGGTGGGCACTGGAAATGGGACAGACATCTCCCTCCCGCTCCCACCCCTCACCCGGAGATTGCTGTGGGGGAAAGCCCCAGTCAGGTCTCAGAATGGAAACTTGGAAGCCTGGAGAGCAAAGCCAGGATTGTGATGAGGGGCTGAGCTGCCCTGAAAGCTGCCATTCAGCCGAGTCTCTGACAGCTCTGCAGGAACCGTCAGAAACCGTCTCTCTGACTCAGAGTGATTCACAGGAAGTTTGAAGGAAATTCAGGTTCTGTTGCTTTCAGGGAGTGAGTGGGTGCTAGAAGGTGACAACATGCCCCTTCTCCATTCATCAGTTTGTCTTATCAAACTGCAAAGCCCTCCACTTCTTCAGTACATTAGGTCCTCTCCCCACACCCACCCAGTCTGTACTGGAAGTTTCATGTTTATTACAAGCTGGCTGGGATAAAAGCACAATCTGAATTTAGCAAATCCTCATGTAACTGCTCCACGTTTTGAGTCAACAACAGAGCTACACCAAAGCTGAAGTCAAGATTCACTGAGTCACTGCCTCTCACTGGGTCCCAGTCCATGGGAATGATGCACCCATTAACAGTAAGTAGTGCAGGCTTTTCCCACTGATACACCCATAAAACTTCATCCTATCAATAAAATATCAGCTTGCAAACCCAGCCCCAGAAATGCTCTCAAGTAGCTGTTAATTAAATAATGCCCTATCCCCAACGAGCCATGTAGTCCCTTTAATGAGGACCCATTTGAGAAACAAAGAAAAGCGAGGAGTTCAATACAAATATAGCAGCTGCAGTGTCCCTGTTCCCCACCAACAGCCGGTCGGTGTAAGTGCAAATCGTTTAATGCTGAGCAAGGCACAAATGCTCAAAGGGGAAGAGCAACGTCAGGTGGGGGGTCCCAGCGTTGGGAACGGGGTCCCATGCACCCTCCTGGGGGCTCAGAGCATCACACAACAGTAGAACAGCATGTCTCAAAGCCAGGAGTAGGCTGGGGTCTGTAGCGGGGGATACACTGACTCCTTTGCTGGGCACAGCATACAGCCTCCCCCCCGTGGCTAGGCATACACAGACCTGTCGCGCCGTGCCAAGGCAATGCCCCCCACAGCTCCGGTGCCCTCTGACTCTGGCATGCACTGCGAGTGCCCAATGGTGGGGGTACGGGCAAGGTCTCCGCTCTTCGGCCAGCTCCAGGCTGGGCGTTTATACCAGTCCCCGTCTGCAAATGACAAATGACCAAGGCCTGATGTTCCTCTCACGCTGGTGTAGTCCCATTGACTTCACTGTAGTCATTCCTAGTCTGGATCGTGAGAAGAGAAAGAGACCCTGAACATATGAGCACCGCAGCTCCTGTCAAAGCAGCCAGGGATGGGACAACTACACATGACTGAAGCATCTTCCCTGGCGAGTTAACTGCCCGCAGCTGTGCTGAGCATGAGCATTTCAGCCCAGCAGTCCCCACTACCACTGTCCCGGCAGGATGGCAGATGCATACAAGATACAAACTCACTTCTTCCCTGTTCTTTGGGCCACCTCTCTTTGAGCCCCCTCAGCAACACGCCTCATCCTTAGTTGCGATTATTCCTACTGCACCCTGGATTCTTTACAGACAAATCAATAGAGCAAGTCACCATTTTTCTGTCAAAACCTTTTTTCAGTAGAAAATTGGGTGTTTGACTAAAGGTACTTTTCTGTGGAAAGCATCTGCTTTTCTCAAAATTAAATTCTTTGTTAGAAAATAGAAAGTTTCTGAAGTCTTCTGGTTTGGGCCAAATTTTTCAGTTTGAGGTTTTTACTTTTTTGGCAAAAGGTTGAGATTTTCCATAATAAAAGAGCATTTTCCAAACAGCTCGACAAATAAATAATGACAGATCCCTGCCTGACATTTGAATTCAACCAAAAAATGCCGGAAATTTTTTTATGCTAAAGTGTTGCTACAGTGCTTCATGGGAATTATAGTTCAGGCACCTCATCCCCCCATTCTCCTCTATGGGCTGGCCTCCTTGGCCAAACTACATTTCCCATGATGCACCATAGTATGCCTCTTGATGATCCACTGTGGTGCTCTAATTTCCAAGGAGATATGTGAGGTGCATGACATGGAATGCAAGGGAGGATGTTCCCAGGATAGGGGGCGGGGGGACACAGGAAGAAAGTTGAAGTCACTTATGGGAGAAAAAGACCAGGGACAGAGAAAGGCTCAGTGAAAGGACAACCCCGTGGTATCCAGACAGATGTGTCTGGCACTGGCTGGGAAACTTGTACAGTTGGGGGAGGTGAGTAGGAATGGGAAAAAATCATCACACGCAGTTGCACAGATGGGACGAGAAAATAGTTTACAGTCCTCTTCACTGCTTCATCCTCAGTGGTGTAAATTATACGGACAGATGTATGATCTGGGAAGTTTTCCAGACTCATTTTTTAAGAGAGAGAGATGCTAAAAACAACAGTAGCTGTGCCATGGCTGAGTATTGGATTTGCTGCTTTGGGCGAGGAAGAGAGGAGATCAGAGCTCCTGGCAAACAATGGACGATCCCGGTCAGAACGGCAACTCTCACAAGTGTAGCAAAAGGTCTTCTTAGCTCACCTGTGCCACACTTTTCATTCTTCAGTGGACACACAGACAGAGATGAGAGTGTTTGATGCTGCCATGCCCTTTGGGGATGAAATAGGACGTCAGCTCTCGCTATGCTCTTTGGTGTACTCAAACAGCACGAAGCATGCTTTTTACTGTGGCTAGTGGTAATCTCTGTAGTTCTCAGAATATTTGTTGGGGTTGCCAGGACATGGGAGAGAGGAGGTGGATGACGATGTGTTTCCACTACTTTTCTTTATACAAATATCCCAAGGCAATGTACGTCTCTGCAAGGGGTTCAATGCAGCTTTCAAGGCTGCTTCAAAACAAGGATCAAGCAAAGTTTCCAATGCATATTCTTCCCCGTCAGACATTACTCTCACTCTGGAGACTGTCCATGGCTTTGACAGGCCTGTCGTTTGTCTACCCACATCCCTGCTGAAAACTTTCTTAGGCTTTTAAAGATGGGAGACATTGGGCTGTTGCTGGAGAGAAGTTCCGATAGCGGATACAGATCAGATCAGTCAGGCAGGTCCCAGAATCACAGCCACAGCGCTCCTAACGCACATTTCCGATGGGCTGAGAATGCTTCACCACGTCGCAATGCTTCCAACCGTGGAAAGCGAGGAGCGGCAACGGACGCGAGCAGCCAGAGCCAAGGGCGAATGTGCCCCACTAGTGGAGTCCCCCACCGGTCGCTGGACTGCCTGGGTTTGCCTCCTGTGCGTGAGCTGCCAAGCGTGCGGCCAGGAGCGCTGCTGTGTAGCGGCAGACGCTCCCTTTTCAGTGCTGTTATCGCAAAGACTCTCGGTTGGGCCGGGTGCTTCACAGCAGCGAGAGACGCAAGCGGAAGCACAGCCTGGACCCACATTCGGACAGGGCCTTTTCTGTCGGCGGAGGGTGGGTGTCTCTCTCACTGCCTCTGACAGAGAAAGCAAAGCTCTTCTGTTACTTTGTGCCCAGTAGTGGGGCCAGGGCAGAATTATGAGGAAAAAGCCACTGGAGTCTCTGGTTTGCCCAACAATTTCCCCCTCCAGTGGGGTTTAATTACAGGGGCTCCGGCTTCACCCAGACTGACACCTGCTTGGCCAGTGTCCCCAGCTGCACGTTTCCCCCCTACCTGCAGAGGTACGAGCAGCCAGCTCAAAAATACCAACCCACACAGCAACCGCAAGCCAGGCCGGGTCACCCCTAGGGCTCCCGAGCACCCTGCCTGGCTTCTGGCCAGCACAACCCCCTTGTCTCCCCCCCCCCACCTTATTTTAAGGTGTTGAGCGTAGGCTCAGCTGCCTGCTGTTTGCTTCCAGCAGGCAGCGCCTCTCTCGGCTGCCTCTGAGCCTGGATGGGAACAAACCCTCCACACACCAGCCTCTTGGCTGGCTTAGTAGGACCTCTTCCTGCAGATGGACACCGCAGGGGTAGGGGTAGAATGTGGCAGGGGTGTCCTGGCCCCCCACCACATACTGTCATCATACATTTGGGCACTGTGCTTAGTTGTTAAAAATCAGCTCATCCACCTAGATATTTCTACCGAGCTCATTGCAGGACTACTCACACAGCTGTACAGCCACCCGCCTTCCTTCCCTCACCGAGCAATTGGGTGCCAGGGCCCATTCCTAAATCCAAGGTTTAGAGACCCTCCTACTGGATCTTCTCCTGCCAGTGGGGAACCAGAGTCTGAAGGAGTGATACTAATTCACACGCTTTGGACAGCAAAGCGCAATGGGCTTGTAGACCCAGCAGGAAACCGGCTTTTTCATCATTAAACTACATCTCCCTGGGGATGAGAGCAGCCTGAGACCGAGCCTTGAGATCCCCCTCATGGCTCCGGAGCGGCCTTGCGGGAGAGGAAGGAACGGCTACTTCTGTGAACAAGGCTGAGTTCAGAAGACGAGCGACAGCCAGACACACAATGGGGAGGCAGTTTGACACTTTCCACACCTGCACAGCTGGCACTGCTGGGCATCTCGGTGTCCCGTGGCTCCCACCCCCAGGGGTGCCACTGGCCTGTAGCAATGGGACTCATCCCTGCCCCACCCCAACCCCGCAGTTGACTTTATTGCTCTGGGAAGGTGGCTGGCCAGGGGCCAGATGCACAGCTCGCACATACCGGGGCTCTGCGACCCGCTTTGGCACCAGAGAGACTGTGCCAGCAACACTGGGAAGTATTTTCCAACACAAATACTCCAGTGCCTTATCAGCATGATTAAGCCATCATACATTTTAAGCTATAAATCAGAGTTTTACTAGAGTGATCTTTTATAATTTTACTGCCTCCTCTCCCCCCCACCCCCGCATCTATTACAATGCTTTTATTCCCTCCCCCCATCCTGCCACCCCTGCAAGGCTACATAGTGTATTCCCTTATGGGCAAGTAAGACATGGCATAAAATCAAAAAGGATGATTTAGGTTATATCAATGTTACACCTTTGATTTACAAACAAGGAGAGCATTTACAAGCTTCCTTTCTTTGAAGACATTCCTGGTGTTTAGAGAATCAAACATCTCACTGGAAGGATATTTTGGGGAACAAAATTTGGTTTCATCCTGAATTAGGATGAAAAGACAAAATCTCTGAAATTTTTTGCACAATTAAATGTTCCGAAATATTTCGTCTGGCATGGTATAAGCAACCCCACACCCATGGGTGCCTCTCCACAGCTAGCGATACAGGGTTTCAAAGGGGGATTTGTTAGCGACTACTGAGATGAGCTGCCATTTCACTGGGGCTGCAGGAGGAGGGGTGGCGCGGCGCGAGGTGTGCGTGACGTGTTTGCAGGGGACCCTTTGCCGGGGAGGAGGAACTGATGCCGGTTCATCTAGCAACAGGACTGGATCAAGGCACAGGCCTGTGCCTACACCCCCAGCTCCTCAGAATCTCAGGTTTCATTTTTTAAAGAGTAAGTTCCCCCCCCCCACCCCGTGGTTACAAAGAAAAGCCTGAAAACATGGCCTGAGCAATGGTTGCCTGACTCTGCCCAGCGCCTGAGATAACACGTCCAAGAGGGGATCATCTGTGCACCTCAAGGGGGTGTTAACTCTGAGACCTGCACGTCTTGGGGGGCCATGCCCACCTCACCCCAGCAGGGGGCTCTGTGTGCGGCTGGAGGGAGCAGTTCAGCAGGCCTTGCTGCCTCAAAGACACCCCAGCAGCTGTTCTTGGTACATAATAGAGACGGTAGCAGATTGGAGGAGTCATCTCTTCACAGCTGTGTTCATGAATCTATGCTTCGATTAGTAGACCAGCTCTGACATCTAACAATCGATCAGTTCACCACTGAGCTAGCTACACATGGCATTTCCGATGTGCCCACTGCTTTAGCATCCACTGGACTACATGTTGTGTATCTTGCACCATTGGTGTGTACGAGGATTTGCAGACAGGTATGAGAACAAAGTCCCTGCCGCAGAGGGCTTACAGTCTAACAATGTAAGAACCCTGTCCTGCAGACCTTTCTGCTTCCATGAGTGGGACTCTGTCAGGGTGCTGGGTCTGCCCAGGCAGATCAGATTGCAGGATCAGGCCTAAGTTAGACAATAAGACAAGGAAATGCTGGGGGAGGGAAAAGATGCAACATTCTGTCCTGTAACTCCAGTAGTTTAGGTTTGGCATGCACCAAGCTGGTCCCAGTTACATAGAGAGACTCTGAAGGCCAGGGAGTGCTGGAGGATCCCGAGTGGTGGCATGCAAGCCCAAAGGAGTGAGTTCTTGGAGGGACTTGAAGGAAAAGCATAAAGAGCTGGGTGTCCATGATTCCAGAGGGTATTCCAAGCACAGGGAGTGGTGTGGAAAAAGGCACACGTGGAAGGAAGTAGCTAAGGGCTGGGTAAGGTGGGAGGCATTGGATGAGCAAGCAGCAAATGGAACTGGCTGAGCATAACATATGCTGGGGAAACAAGCAAACATGAAAAGGAGAAAGGACATCCCTGGAGATGTTATGGCTGCCTAACTCAGCAAGAAAGCCTCCACTACACCCCTTCTTTTTGTGAATGACTCGCTCTATGGAACTGAGCAGGTAACTAAGGGCTGGAGGATTTCAGAGAATTAAGGCATGTGTCCTCTGCAGCAGCGATTCAGAGCCATTAGCAAGATTTCCCAAACCCTTTCACCCACTTCAGCTTGACTGTCAACATTTCCAAACACTGGCCACAATATCCTCCATCTCAGCTCCCCATCTCTGGAACATGACCCAAAGCCTTGGGTTTGAATGGCACCCAGCCTTCAATACCAGAAAAACTGAGTCCCTCCAAAGCAGAGAATAAAATCCAGGGCAGCTGTGTGTGCTTTATACCCTAAACAGGAACTGGCTTGCCACCTCAACCTCCATACCAAATCACAAGCAACAGAGCAGAAAACCAAATTATTCTCAGCTGTTACACTGCTTAATTTAATATTTCCAATGAGCTCCTTTTCCTTCTCCTCAGGAATGAAATGCATATTTGTGCTGTGTCACAAAACATTAGATTTTGTCCAGGCAATTCATTTTTCAATGGTAATTTGTAAGTGCACACCATACCACACACGGTCTGGGGAATTTTATGGCTTCTTTCAGAGAGAAGCAAAATAAGAACCACTCAGACTAGTGATGAGAGCATGGAAAAAAAAAAGCAAGAGGCAACAACAGACCGAGCATTCATCTCTCTCAGCCACCCCAGCCTCAAGACGGAACGAATATCTGGGGAGTAAACAGATGCCTTGCGGCTGGGATGTTCCAAAACAAACACACGCACGCACCCAGCTGCTCCATACTGAGCCTGCCTGCCCACTGGGCAAAGGTCCAGGGCTCTGGAGAATTTTAACCTAGGAGTTAATGGGGCATAACATGTGCTAAATAACCCAATCAGCTTAATACCAACACAGATAAAGTGAGCCTGGCTTTAGATTTATGTCTGAAGAACCTGCACATGGAAGGGAAGGGTTGTTCCAATGACCGAGCCCAAACACTTCGGATCAGTCACTTTAGGATCTAAACTGGGCTCCCAGGATCAGGATTGTGTGGTTTTGATGATGTCACTGTGTAACTGTCTGACTGAAACACACAATCTCCCGCTCTCGACTGTCCCAACAGTAGTACCCGTTGGCCAGGGTATTGTGATGGCACAAAGGGGGTGGAGCCGCATTAAGATCTGCTATTGTAAGGTGCCTGTGAGCATGCTCAGAAGTGATTTTTGAATTGCTGGCAACTCTTGTTATATGAGCTGTTCTCGCTCATGCATGGCCACACACGGGACCTCAGGGAGGGCTCTTTATGTGCCGGGTTTCAAGTGTGGCTGTTTGGAACTTCTGTGTGGCAATCGGTTTCTACAGGAGAAAAAGTGTTTTTGTCTTTTTCAGTCTAACCTAACTCAAAAATGGCTAAACATACTTGACAGTCTTCTCCAGATTCTCTGAAAACGAAGACCTTTTGGCAGAGACCAAGCAAGAAAAGAAAAGCCTGAAAAGAGAAGGTTTCAGAGTGTTATAAATATGAGAGAACAAGGGTTCAACAATGAAACGGTTCTGCAACCTTAAGCAGAGGGTTTGTGCGCACCCTCCCCCCAACTCGTGTGAGACAGTGTCAAGGCAGAGAAGGCGGGAATTCCAGTTAACAGGCCTGAGGAAAAACAGGATCCCGGGAAAGACAACTGGCATCACATGCTATCTCCAGCCCCACCGGGTGTTAGCGACTCCCCCCAGGCACTTCTCTGCTGACATCTCAGTCTTCCAACGTGGACATCAACGAGTCATACCTGGGCTTCAGTTAGCTCAAGTAAAGATGGTGGGTGGGATTTACAAACACACACACGTGCCGTAGGAGCACACGTCCCATTGACAATCACTGGGGCTCCTGCTCCCACAGAAGTTCGACGCTTTTGAAAATCCCACCTAACATCTTTTCAAAATAATGAACAAAAGCGGAATGTGTGAAAGTCCCAACACTGCCAGCAGCATTTACCCAAGGCAGCAGGCAGGGGCATCACTTTGCTCTTCGCTCTCTCTCTACCCACCAGCTCTATTTTGTATTTGCTAGGAGTTAATAGCAAGCATCCAGCCTGTCAGATGCTGACATGTTGTGACATACCATCATATGACAACTCCTAAGTGATGTCACTAACCAGGATCCTACTGCATCAGGACCAGAAAGACGACGAGGCGGTTCAGGCAAGCGCCGGCCCCCACCACACTAGTAAATACTGGGATATTTGTTGAGATGTCTGTCAGGCATCCTCTTCCCCTTTTAGCTAAACGCTACCTTGCTGTTATACCTCAGCAGGTCTATCTGCCACTGGCAGAGAAGCCTATAAAAGGATCATCTCTAGTTTAAAAATACAGTCACCTGGCAAATCTACAGTCCCCTAATCTGCACAGCTAGTAATTGGCAAACAAAAATGACCGTCTCTCTTAGCAAAGCTTTCACAGCACAACTTGCACTGAAGGGAGGTATGGCTTTGCAAAAAGGTTTCTTTACCAAATGTATTTTAATCCAGGAATTAGTGCATTATGGAGCATCATAACACTGTAAACACTAATATACAGATGTCAGAATCCATGAGCAAAGCACATTTTGTGATGCACTGTCCTTCCTTTGTGAGTTGTTCTTCAGGGGCTGGTTAATTCACACAAGTCAGAAATTCAGGGTCTCTCTTGCCATCATTAAAATGAACTAGTGGGGCTCTTCCACAAAGAAGGCACCGGGGTTGTATTTTCAGAAGCACTCAGTGTTGGCTCCACCTCGCTCCCATTTAGGTCAATATCACCCGTGTGTATATGCAGAGAGTTTCATCTAAAGGTAAAATCCTTGGCTAAACATTTTAATTTGAACTCTGTGTTGTTCTGCACAATCCCCAACTGGCTGTGACGTTTAGCACTTCCGGGTGCAGTCTTTCTGAACAGAACACTCCATCTGAACCGCAGCATAAGAATGATCATTGAACCCACGTGCACGCATTTAGTATTTCCCAGATACGTAGGTCTCTGAGTTCTTTACAGATTTATATGGAGGGATCCCTTCACCCACTACTGAAATGCAACTACCTCTGGGATGGAACATAACAGCTCTTCTGCATTAGCCATCGGATGCGCAACACCACAGTGTTACTTTTTTATGCTTTTTTAGAATGGGAAAATGAACAACAACGCCTCATTCTGGAACTCCAGGAGGAATATAGATAAGCAGAATGGCATTACGTAGCCACCAAGCTGGTATCCCTGCCTCAATGGGTAAAGGCCAATTGAGGTCTTTAATACCTCACAGTAGCATTTATTTTACATCTCCTTCAGCAGATGGCACCTCCAGCAGCGAAGCCCCCAGCGTCTTATTACTTCAGTACGAGCACCTTAGGAGTCTTCAGTGCCACTCCCTGCTGCCCTTGGGTTTCCTGGAGGTCTCCCATGCAAGTATTGACCAAGCCCAGTGTTACTTAGCATATGACGACATTTGAACGGTAAAGGAATATGTTTTTCAGTGCTACGTGAACAAATAAGAGAACAAGATTTATAGCATATTTTAAGGTTAATCAGTGAAACCTTGCAGGCAGCTAACTATATCAGCTTCTATTCAAACTGCATGATTTACAATGCCCTGTGGGGAATCACAATGGTGATATTTACTTGGACTCTCCATTCTGCAGTACAGCAACCCCCACTTTGGTTGGCATGTAACAGATTTATGTCATCTGACATTTCTTCCCCACGGCCTCTGGTCAGGACGTTTGTTTATTTGTTCTTTGACCCAGTCTAAAGTAGAAATGAACGTCCCAGACAACACCTTAGCCCTCTCAGCAGACTGACTTCCCTTACCCTCCAGGAATTTCCTCAGCTGTGTACGTAGCACAAATCCCCACCACAGGGGCTCATTTCCAAACCAGACAACTGGGCACGTGAGCGGTGGTGGTGGGTCACAGAAATGAGTCTAACATTCAAAGAATCAGTAAGGAATACTACCTAGATTGGTGGGAAGAATTGCAATGGAACCAGACTCTGTCGGGAAATGCAGTTCTGTTGAAACTGAAACACATTGCGAAAACGTGTTGATTTCCCCAAAATTTTGTTTTGGAGGGGGAAAAAAATGTCCTGTTTGACATTCTCAAAATGAAATGTTTCAATTTTTCACTTCGAAGCAACTTTTCATTTTGAAATTTGTGTTATGTATTAAATAATTATGTATAATATAATATAAACAAGTAAATTAAAATAAAACATTTCAATAGATCCAAAACCAAAATTCTGAATTTTCCTTCAAAGAAAATTTCAAAAATTTCACGTTTCATTCCAAATCAAAATTATGCCAAATTTCAAAATCCTTTGCAAAACAGAATTTCGATCCTCTGCCCAGTGGTAATAACGCTCCCTCTCTACAGTTCAATCTCTTTGTGGACACAGTGAATGTGCTGTGTGTAATTAAATAAACTTAATTCATTTAGTGACCTACCTGTGGATAGCCATAGCTAAATGTTTTCTTTAATAGCTTCTCCTGCTCCAGTCTATAAGGAGCACCTGATACAAGAGACGTTGCATTTAAAGTGATGTAGCTGCTTTTGGTGTATCTGGACATATTCTGTGCTTCCTTCTGCTCATTCTGAAAAAAACAGTGGACTCGAACCTGAGGTAACACAAATTGGTGTGGCTTCTTCAGTTTACCCTGGCTGGGGGTCTGGCCCAGGATCTTTATTTCTAGTTTTCTATTTCTCCTACTTATCCCCCACCTGAAGACACTTTCTTCATTTTCTGGCATTATTTATTAATTGTATTTCAGCAGCAGCCCACAGCCCTGTCAATGCACACAAAGAGGAGGACCAGTCTATGCCCTGAAGAGTTCACAGATGCAGCACACAAAAGATGGTGAGGAGAGGAATAGCACATAGCATCCAATTATGGACATTTTGTCCCACAGCAGCCAGGGGATTATAACCTCAGATGAGGATTCTGCACAAAAGGCCTGATTCAGGAATGCATGTAAGGTTAAGCATGTGTTTAAATTCCAGTGACATATATATATAGTGACTGCAAATCTACACAGTCAACCATGTTAAGCAGGATAATCTCAATGTCTTAATCACTGGCGAAGGGAATATATAATAAATACTGAGGAAGGGACCAGATCAAAACTGGTAAAGGAAAGTACTGGGCATTTTAGAATCGTGGCTACTAGAAATGTGTGCCCATGTCATGGGTGCTAACCACTCCTGGAGAACCCAACTAATTGTCGGTTTAGGAGAAATTATGTTTCTAGGAGCGTAATCTTGGCTCCAGGGAAGTCAACGGCAAAACTCCCATTGACTGAAGCAGCGCTAGGATTTCACACAGGTAATCTATATTCTGTTTCTCTCTCTATCACTGGGCACATTCATGTCTTTCTTCATAAGGGCCACCGTTCAGGAAAGCTCTTAAGCATGTCTCACTGGACTCAGAGATCCTGAGTGCCGGTCGGAGAGATGGCCCACTATTGTAAAAGATGGAAACTTAAACCTAGTTTCAGAACAATAGTTTCCATCCGATTCCATCTGTACCATACAAAGGCCAACAAACAGCTGCACATCTTTCTGAATGGACACAGGCCAGACCACAACCCAAGTCTGTGTATCTAGATGTTACACTGGACCATGCCTTGACTTTCAAAGAACACCTTACCAAGGCGTCATTGAAAATAAAGGCAAGAAACAACCTGACCAGCAAATTAGCTGGTTCTACTTGGGAAGCCAGTATGCAGACACTAAGACACTCTGGGCTTGCCTTGTGCAGTTCTGCAGCGGAGTATTGCTCCCCAGAATGGCTCAGGTCCGTTCACACAGGACTAGTAGATACTCAGCTGAATGAAACCATGCCTATAACAACAAGTTCCATGCCACCTGGCTGCCAGTCCTGGCCAACATTGTTCTTCCTAACATCAGGTGACAAGTCACCTTGCAGAATCTGCTCCTTAAGGTGCAGGACGTGCTCCATCTCCCCCTGGTTACAGATGTGTTTAATCCATGGAGCCACCATCTCGCCTCAAGGTACCACATCTGGACAACTCCCCTACAGAACCTCAATCTCCCCTCCAGGTAGCGCACTAGATTGCAAGAACAATCTTCTAACGTAGTCAGTGCCCATCTCATGACAGATCTAACTGTCCAGTCCCCTGGTTTTGACCTTCTATGCTGTAAAGCTCAATCACTTCAGATGTGGCATGATCAGCTATGTGCCACTAATAACTCCAAGCGGGGCCTCTGTGCCTCTCCCCTTTGCCACTGAGGCCAGTTTGAAGATGTAGGATCATCCTCAGCAGGCCTGTCCTGTTCTCTTATGGCCTTATACAATGCTCTTCCCTCACCTGCTGAAGCAGGAGACTGTGGGGCTGAGATTAAGCAGAGCACAAAGGTGAATTCACAGAGTTGCTATACGGAGGGACGGGTGGGGAGTGGCTCCAGTAATCACTAACAATATATGTTTGCTTTACTTAAAAAACATACAAATTTTTCTCTCCCATTCTGGGCAGGAGAAAAGGTTAATGAATTCCTTCAGCGCAAAGAGATTTTTTTAGAGCTCTCTTTGAAAAGGAGGTCGGGAATCAATGCTGTCGGTGGGGCAGCAAGGCCAGGTTTCAAAATGTCTGCAAAAAATAATTGATAAAGAAGCAGAAAAAAGAAGTAAACTAAACAAACTGGGTGAGGATGACAATTACTCAGCTCCACATGAAGAATATTGAATTATTGTCTATAATTCGGGTTACAGAACCTAAATTAGGGCCTCCAGACTCAAAACTGCTGCATTGTGTGAGGGTACATCCAGGGTCAAATGCTCCTTTGGTTTGCTCATTATTTGCTCTGATACTAGGCTGTCATTAGCAGCAGCAGGGCTGAACAAAGCTGCATTACAAAGGCAGTACACATCAATGGTGCTAATTAATTGGATTAATGGAAGGGCAGCACAAATTAGGTCTGGCTTGGATAATTTCAATGAAAACTGAATACCAATCCCCAAAGTCATTGGAATATGGATGAGGCAAATTGAGTTAAAATAGAGGAGATTGCTGCATTCATTAGCCCGCCCACCCTCTGAAGTAGTTGTTTAATATGCAAACTATTAATATGCAAATCAGCACAAATGAAAAAAGTACAATTTTTTTTTAACTCTCCTGAACACAAGCAGCTGCTGGGTGTGCAAGAACCATGCATCCCTGTGCTGGTGGAGGATGGGATGCGGGGAAGAGGTGCTTTTATGTCAGTGTCATTTCAAACAACCCACCTTGTTCTCAGCTCCTGGAACATGATTCCCTGCCTGGAATGAACTGAAAAATTAACTTGGAGAAATGATTCCTCCCAAAAAACCCTCCCCCCTCAAATCTCACCAATCAGTTTCCAGGGGAATTTTGACTTTCTAACCATGGGACCTACCTGCAACCTCCTGTTTAGAACTGGGTGGCAAGCCCAGGCGACCGCGATGATGGGGCTTCAATTGGCATGTCTCAGCACAGCCGATAGGTCAACAAGAACTGGAGATGTAGGCAGCGTAGTTGTAGCCATATCGGGCCCAGTATGTTAGAGAGACAAGCTGGGCGAGGTAATATCTTTTATTGGACACGCTTACGTTGGAGGGGGAGAGAGAGAGAGAGAGACAAGCTTTCCCAGAAGAGCTCTGTGTGTGTGTCTCAAAAGCTGGTCTCTCTCACCAACAGCAGCTGGTCCAGTAAAAGATATTACCTCACCTACCTTGTCTTTCTAAGAACCGGAGATGTCACATAGGAACCTCATGGCCTACTCCACTGATTAGGGGCAGAGCAGATCAGCTCTGAAGGAGTCATGGACACCGCTCTACAGATGGAAGGACACTGGATATAACACAGGGCCTAGAATAACATCACTACCCCTCTGTGTTTATATCTGTGCATTTCACTGGCAGAGCTAGTTTGAATATCAAGATTTGCGGGAGCCGAGTCACACAGTCTGAGTGTGGCGTCCCTTACACTAGCTGTATACAGGCGTAATTCCACTGAGGTTGGCAACTAACTCCTGACTCTAACTACTTGAAAATATTTTAAAACAAATGTAGTGTACTCAAGGGATGGTTATGAGGTGAATTGATCTCAGTCTATGAAGTACCTATCTGAAGAAAAGATTTCTAATAGTTTAGGGCTCCTGAATCTAGCAAAGGCAGAAAAAGATCCAGCGGCTGGAAGCTGAATATAGACAAATTTGCAGTAGAAATAAGGTGGAGATTTATAACAATGAGGGTCATTAACCATTGGAACAACCTACCTAGGGATGGGATGGATTCTCCTTCATTTGGGGTCTTTAAATCTAGATGGGATGTGTTTCTCTGAACCAGCGGGGCTCCTTATGGAGTCTGGGGCTACGCAGCATGAGCAAGGTACTGGACATTGGGCTGCAGGGGGATTTCCCAGGGGATGTCTCCAGTGAGAATGAAGGTTTGATGGAATCCCCACAAGGAATGAATTCCTTTGACATGTCACTCACTACCATTGCAGGCACATTGTGATGTGCTGAAAAATAGCAGGCTTTGATTCCACTCGACCACAAAGAGAGATGTGTCCCTGAAACTGGCATGAATTCATCATTATTTACTACTTGTATTACCACAGCATCTAGAAGCCCTGGTTATGGACCACATCACGGTGCTAGGCGCTGTACATCTGTCAGGTGAAAGGCCCCCTCTCCTATTGCCAGTCTACTGAGTTAGAGGCTCCTCCTCTAAAGCCTATGGCCCAGCTCCCTGTCAGTGGCTCCTACTGTGTGCTGCTTTGGTCAAGTACAACTAATGCTTCAAAACCTTCTTTACTGTTGAGCGCAGAACCCGCCAGAGGCTGGGTCACCAGGGGGCTGAACAAGGCAAGCATTTCTGTTTATCTCATTTCTGAACACGGGAGTCAAAGAAGTTTGTGCTCTGATTGCAGGTCTCTGTTGGAGATCCCACCCAGGGCTCTTGCCTAGCACTCCACAGCGGTTACTTTGAATTTCAGTGCCGTGCTTCCTTCCACGTGCCATGTGACCCACCTCCACCACAACGTCCTTAAACACCAGGAAGGTCACAAATGATTGCTCTGACTTGGACAACAACAAATAGTGTGAAAATCAAGGGCATCCAAACAGCTGCTGAGCCAAGAACCCAACAGAGCTAGCCCAACAGAGCCAGCCCATTGTGTTAAGATTTCCACTGAGTTGTCTTCACACCCTTGAATGTGCTTGTGGGGGAATCTTCAGTGCAGCAGAAAAAGGCAGAGCTCGAGCCAGAGGCGGAAGTTTAAGATAGGAAAGTTCAGACTGGAAACAAGAGGCAGCCTTTGCACAATGAGCGCTGCTGGTAAATTCCTCATGGTACGGAGTCTTTACGTTAAGAGTGGATGTTTTTCTCAAAGGTCTCATTAAACCACCAGTGACTGTGCTGAGTGCTGGGTGAGGTTTTTCGGTGTGTGTTCTGGCAGAGGTCAGATTGGGGGGATAGTCACAATAATCTTACGCTCTAGGAGTCTATGCATCAGTCATTGCTGCTCTGCTCTCTCCTCTCCGTAGTTAATGGAAGTACATGGGCTCTGTTTTGTCAGGATTTTCTTTCCGTTTTCAGGCCACGATTCCTTGGCTCCCTAAGGGAAGAGTTACACTGTGGCAAAACTGGCAGTGTGTGTCTCCTCCCGCCCCGCTCCCTCCACCTCAATTCTGGCTGCACATGAATGTTCAGAAGACGAGAGGAGAAAATTGACTGAGCCAGATGGGAAATCCCCCCAAGTCCATGCAGAGATGTACAGCTTCAAAGAAGATGGGTCCCAGCCTGAAGGCAAACACTGCCACATGTTTCCAATCAGAGTGCAGAGAAGATCTTCCCGAACGATTGGTCCGGCCTCCTCGGACACCTCTGGACCCAAGCGGTGCCAGTGGGAGGCACCCGCTGGACTCTCCAGAACTTCATTTTACAAATGTAGCCGAGAACCCTGGATCAGTGATGGAGGCCATGGCACACTGGGCCGACTCACTACTCACTGTGAACTTCACTCACAGCTTGGCAGTGCCCAGACAAGCTTCCCACACCCAGCCCCACACTAAGGCACCTCAACCCTCACTCAGAGAAACTGGCTCTTGGGGACATGGAGGAGATCACGCTCCATGACCCAGCTCTCTACTGAGCCAGGCTCTTGTCAGCTGGGATTCTTGCAACGTTTCCACAGGAACGAGTCCACAAGCTCCTATCACACAGGCCTTCAAAGAGCCCTTTCATGGAATGATCCCATCCTCGCGGGGAAGAACTGTCTGCGTCCTAGTGCAAGGCTGTGGAGTCAGACAGCTTCTCTGAAGCATTCGCTGTACTTTGGTTGGTAATTGCACTTCCAGGCCCATTGCCAGTCGGCAGGAGCACATTCCTCACCTGACCTGCAGACGTTTGAGCAGTGTGGGATTGATTCTGCTCTCCATGGAGGTCAAACCCACCATTTGGATTTGACAGCGTTTTATGCTGACACAAGGTGCAAGGCAAGGCAGCATCAGTCTCCTTGGGTCCAGAGGTTGCAACTAGACATGTCAGACCAGCTCAGCCCATCGCTGATGGGAAGGAGAGTGTCTCAGCCTCTCTCTAGCCCAGCTTTGTCCCCTCTGATCGCAGCCGGATGCACTCAAGAAGCAAACTAGCCCATCACTTTGCTTTGACTGAAGTCTCCCCTGCTGTTTCCTTTCCTCCGTCGCTACCCAGAACACGCAGCTCGCCTTGAGAAATTGTTCCACTCCAACTGCTCAGAACACACTAAATGAGATTACCAGGCGCTGCTTTCACAGTATTCCCAGACACTTCATTTACAATTATGTACTTTACTGTTTAACACTATTGGTTCCTCCTCTTTGTGCGGATTGGGTTTTGAGGATGAGATCTAAACAGGTGGCATATGGCCCTGTATTATACTCGGAGAGGGTGCGCTCCGGACTTTTATTCTAACACACGTTACACATTATTATTGTAAGCTCATTTAGTGCAAAAGCAACGTGCTTTACTTTCTGATAAAATCAGTTTTTCCCTCTGTAATGGAGACATTCATTACCCAGCTCGGGGCTTTCCATGGAGCTTTTGATCCTTTCATTTTTCCTAGTTTATCGTCTTCTGTTGCTTGACTAAAGCACAGGAGAGGAGTGCTCGTAGGAATGTGGCTTGTCTTATTTTTCATGAATATACTCAGGAAAAGGGGGTATGCAGGTTAGTGGCTGCTGTGGCTGTTTCAGGTGGGACTGCCCTCCCGCCGCACCTAGCCAGCTCACACGTACCACTGGAGTCTTTAGTAAAGACATTGCCGGCAGTGTGGAGGGATGTGAGCCGCCAGGTGGGAAGGGCTTCTGCAGAGACTCTGCACACCACTGAGATGGTCTTCACTCAGGTGGCTGCAGTGGGGAGAGACCTGGGGGCCCATGTCGGTGTGGACCCAGTGGTCCCCAATGCCCAGCACGTTCAGGCTCTGGCTGCTGTTCCAAAAGCAATGAGCTCACTCCCAGTGCGAGAAATCAGGACTAACACCCCTGGGGCGAAAAAGGTCAGACTGAGGATCTGTCTGCACAGGAGCTCACCAGCTGGAGGATCATTCTGAGAACTCACTGCCAACATGGTGATTCGTCTTTCGGGATGTCCGGGACATTTCCTTTGTGGCTCCTTCCTTTGTGTTTATTGACACACCCCAGAAGGGGCGGACTATCCAGGGCTCCACCAGAGAACGGAGCCTCTTAAGAGCGGCCTGACGCGCTGAAACACCAGATGCTGCAGAGCAGAGGCCTGGGTGAGTGCTGGGGCCCAGCCTAAGACTAAGAGATGCCGGGTCAAAGGAACTCCAGTGACCAGGAGTATCACAGCTAGGAATCATATGTCCTAAAATAAATTTTCTTCCCTTTGTTACTAGCAGGACCTCACATTATGGCCTCTGAAATTGTTTTAAATCTAACATGCTTTTCACCGGCACTGCTCCTTGTTCACTGGGCTGAGGCCGAAATCCTGTAGATATTCACTAACACTGGTAGCTGCACAAGGGAGTCGTCCCCTGGCACCCAGTGTCTGCAGTTACTCACCCACCGCAATGTTTGCAAGACCAGGGCCTCATTCTGGAAACTAGTCACTGACCAGGCTGTGTCCTTGCTGGGTCTCACACTGAGCCCACGCTGCAACGTATGTGTCGCAAACCCCGCCGAGGACGCCAGGCAAAAGCAAAACAAAACAGATTTCACTGGAGATACACCCAAAAAAAAAAAAAAATTAATAAATAAATGTTTGGCCCAAACTCTGGAACAGCTGCTTAATTGTATCTCCAGCCATTTAACTTGTGAACGTGACACCAAAAAGTCCAAGACCTATCTTGCAACACAGCGTGTTTTGCATCCAAAGCACCTACACTAGGTGCATGCCCTATCTCCAGTGGCTGCCATCTAGACGGGCAGGAAAGCTCCCGACCTGAAAACAGGTCACTGGCCGGATCTTCGGCTAGAGTTCCTGCAGGCTGTGCAAGATCAGAGGTTAAGATCTGAGTTCAAAGAAATTAGAGAAGGCAAAAGCCCATTAGTTGATATTGTCTCTCTTTCAGCCAAGTGTCGTGCTGTTTCTTAGAGCCCATTCCCCTGTGCTTTGTTGCTGTTCCAAGGGATGGGACTTCTTCCACTGCCTTCTAGAGATGAAAACAGTACCTAACAGATTCTATTGTCGGTATGTCTTTTTCCCTGGTTCTGCATTATGGACTCTACAGTAAGTGCCAAGAAATCTTCTGTTGTTTATCATCATCTAGACTCTTTGGTAGGTTGGTTAAAACAGAACAAACTGTTGGAATTACTGAACACAGTGAAGTAACATGTAAGAGCAGCTAAACATGAACTAACGTGTTTGTCTTGTCCCATGGCATCTTTTCCTAGGAGTCTGATTTCCCAGTGGTCCATTGTTAGCTATAGAATATGTAACTGCAGATTGTATGCGGTTTTGCCTGGGTGTGATTGCTCCTGGTTTGATCTAGCCGTGGTATGAATAGGTGGCGTAAATCTGCCACGTTCATTTAGCTGCTCCTACTGTGGGCAGCAGGCTTCACTCAGACCTTCAGAAAGCTGGTTCTCCATAGCTTTTCAAGCCATCCTCACGGCAGTAAAATGGAAGCAAAACACCAGGCCTCTCCCATAACACACTGTTATCAAGACTGTAATGGGCCTTTCTCAATTAGAGTGAAATTAGCGCCTCTCTCAGAAACGTGCCTGTCGTATGGCAGTTCTTTCCTCGGAGAATGTATTTGGTTTGTTTCTGTGTGCATAAGATGACATTCCTGCATCCCTACCAGACATGCAGAGGCTCCTTGCTCTTGTCACCCTGTAACAGCTTCCTGGATTAATGATTCTGCAAAGGGCTAATTCTTAAGAGGGCAATGTCTTTTGCAGGCAGTATTGATCTTTGTCAACTTTCTCTTGGAAGAAAGAAAATATTGGCTTATTTACAAAAGGTAGCTTTTTGCTCCTGGCAAGCCAGCAAGATTCACTGCTCCACGCATCCCTCAGAAATTGGATGGGCTAAGTGCAGTTCTTGGAATGTCAAAATGAAAGTCCCCCAAGTTCACAAAGCCTAATGAAGCAGACACAATATAATGCACCAGAGCAGGCTTTAGCACCAGAACAATGAACAGAGGGGCCCTGTGTAGCAGCACAGAGCTCAGGTTAGGGGAGCTGTGTGGGAACCAGAATTGCCCTCTCACGGGAAATTCTGACATTTCAAAATTTGGTTTTGTTCTGAACCGTAAGGGAACATCGAATTTTGAGATTTCCCACGAAATGGAATATTCAAAAATGTTCATTTTGGTTTGACTGAAACATTTCATTTCGATTTTGACTTTATTTTATGTGATAATTTATCATATAAACGGAAATTCGCAGTGACATTGCATTTCAAAGTGAAGAATTGAAACGTTCTGCTCTGACAAAGTTGAAATGGATCATTCTAACATCATCAAAGCAATTTTTTTTCTAAACAAAAACTTTCATCAAAATCAGCATGTTCCCCTGGCAGGTTTTGACGAAATGATATTTTCTAACAGAAAAGCGTTCCTTTGGAAAACTTTCAACCAGCATGTAAGGGAGGTAGGCTCAGGATGAAATGGGGCAGTTCATGCAATTCTCATCCTTCCCACTGCAGGGTGTCCTCCACCTGTCAGAAACTATAGATGTCCAAGGGCCTGATCCTGCAAAAACCAGCACATAACTTTACTCATGGAAGCAATACCATTAAAATTTTGTAGCTGCAGAGCCAGGATCAGGCCCCAAGACTGTGGTGGTCCATCACTGACAATGCCTGTTTATTCTCTCCTTAGCAGGTGACAAATCTACATCTTAGCCACCCAGCCTTCCTCAGAGCAGACAGTGAATAGTAATCCATGGGAATGCAGAATATCTAACATTGCAAACTACCCTGCAGTGCAGCAAGCAGAGACCCACAAATATTTATATGCGACTAAGTGAAAGAAGTGGATAGATGGATCCCAGAACATTCTAGGAATATGAAATGGAAAGCAGTTTTCAACTAAAAATTGAGATTAAGGGGAAAAGTTGATTATGCACCAAATTATAGTGAACTCAAGAAAATACCTATTCTTGATAAAGTAATAGGGAAATACCAGACTGCAATCTGCCACTTTCGTGGAGCGCGTGGGTTAAAGAGGAGACACTGTGAGCCATACAGGGCCTCGTTTCTTGGTTGCACCATTTACTTCTAGTGGGGGTAAAGCACTACCAGCCAGCGTGAGTGGAAAGTTCATATTTGGTAGGGATTCACATGTGCTCAGCACAGGTGTAAGGGAACAAAGAATCAGACTGTTGCATTACTGTATCATAAGGACTGATGAGACAGCCACAGTTTTGATCCATTAACGTCTTGGCATGCATACAGGGGAAGGCCACATGCGGTTTTCAAGCTTTTTCTGGTTATTTTTAAACAGTTTCCTGTGCATACAAGCAGTGTGATATGTCTGGTAACATTTCAGAGCAAATGGGGGAAAGGGGGAGGGATCTGAAGCTGCAGGAGGTCCTTTTCCAAAGCAGACTCCCTAGTATATTTTCCAGCTATGCTCGGAGGAAATCCCAACCTTAGAATTAATATTGGACTTGTGGGTGGTGTTTATTCACTGAAATAAGTCATGTCCTGGGGGGTAGCTTAGTGGCAATATCAGCTCGTGCACTGATCTGCCAGCCAACACTGGGAAATGCTAAAATCATGCCACCAGCTTTCTTTACAAAGCTAGCAGAATTCGCAGCACAATAGGCTGCAGGCAGACACAGAATTAAGGAGAAATTATGGACATTAACATTATTACCGAGTTCAGGGCTGTGCTGCCAAGCATTAAATTGGCCCAATTATTGATATCTTTCATTTCTGACAAAAAGCAACCTAGATATATCTGTCAAATATATCAAAGTGCCTGCGTCCATTTCCCTTTGGCATATCTTAATTTTGTTCCTGAACGCAGGTTACATTCTTGAGTTTATCAGCATGTGAAGGGCTCACTTGGAATCCTGTATTTAGCACCATGCTAGACAAATAATATTACACACTAAAAAAAAAAAAACAACCCTAAAAAGCTATTACACCCACTAACTCCTGCTGTGCAGAAGGTGCCAAATCAGATTACAGCGCACAGTTGCCACATTATCCTGTCTCGACTTCACTAACGCTCATTAAGCTTCTAAAATCCTTTTTATGGTGTTTATAACACCTCCAGAGGAGTTTACTGTGTAAATATTATTCTACCATTAAATCCTGCAACAAGGCAACCGTCAACAAGTGGAATCTGTAATGGGCCTGCAGAGAGGCCTCTGCTTGCAGGCTAAAAAGCCTGTGAAGTGAGGCCAATGAAAGCAGCCAAGAACACAGTACGGAGTGATAAAGCACTTCATTTTGATGCTTTAAATCTCCTACCACTTGGGCCTGCTTAATGTAACAGGCCCACTGAGACATTAGATTTGGGCCTAGAGTCAAATAAGCTACAGGGAGCCACTTACTGAAAGAACCCTTCCCTCTACGGCAGGCACTTGCAGTTTAACCCAGTTAATCTAGTGTTGAATCTTCGTGGGTTAATGGCTCTTCGCTGACAAAAGGCCAGGATCACGTCCCATCAAGACGGCAGACACCCAAATTTACTGCAGTACTGAGTATTCTTTGTAGTTAAAGAATATATGTGCTCTGTGTGTCTCTGCAATGTAGTAAAAAAACGGCAAGTGTTCTCTCCCCCTCCCTATACAGATATTTACACTGGGACCAGGCTTAAATATAAAGGCATGCTCTTTCTTTTAAGCATTTTAATTCATGCCATGTGCCTGCAAGTTAGGCACACACATTTATTTACCAACCTTATTTTGTAAGGCTATTGAAAGTACAATTCCTTTCTCTGGGCAGGGGATCTCTGAGAGGTTTGGGAAGCCAGAAGGATTAATAATTCCAGCAAGCAGACTCATCCCCAGCGCCTTCCCCCACCTCCTAACTGGGAACATTTTCAAGTGCTGAAGTCTGTCTCCCAGCCCCTAACCCTAGGATTTGCAAACCAGCTGAGAACAAAGAAAAACAAAAAAGGCGAAGATCCTCTGGAAAAAAATAAAAAACCCAACAGAAGGGGAAAATCTCAGAAATGGGAGGAAAGGAGACTCCCTGAAGATACTGCAGAGTTGGCAAGTGTCAAAATATCAACAGCTGTTCCTGGAAGGAATACAAACTATATACATTCACAATGTATGCTATCTGTAAGGACCGCTCTCCTCCCTCCCCCTGCTGCATTCTCCAAGCTAAACTGACCACACTTCATCTGTGACATGGCCCGGCCCTGGGCAGAATGGGGCTTTGGGTGAAAGTGGCTTTTAGATGTGATCCGGTACTAAGTGGCCTGTCCTAATTCACTGCCCACAGTGACTCCCCACAGGTCATGGCGATAGTAACCTGGCGTGTAACCAGGATGGGGTGCTTGATTCCTGCTGTGTCACTTCTTAGCCAGTATCAGACCCTATTGCTTCTCTAAAACAAAGGAAGGAGTTGGAAATGTAAAACATCTTCCCAACGACACCTGTTGGGAAACCTTCACCAGTCCCCACTGTAACAGCCCTGTCTCTTTCCATGCCAGCGAGCCATTGGGAAGCAGACAGCATCTCTTCGGAGCTTGGCAAACTGCACTTAAGTAAAAAAGATGACCAAGTTTGGAAATGTTTCTAAATAATTTTTACCATGTGTGTTTCCTGGTCCGTTATCAGTGTCTGCATCCAAGAGACAGGATTCCTCGGGAGAAATTCTAGCCCAGTTTCAGGAGCCTCTGGAAACTGTGAGCCATACACTGGCCGCCTCAGCAGTGAACGCAGAGTGCAGTTTAGGCTCTTTTTTTGTTTCCTTTCTTATAGCAAACTTTCTGGTGTTTGCTTGTGATAAAAACCCTCCTGTGACCAAGGAGCAGGACCGAGAAACATCCATTTGGATGGCTGGAGAGTCAAGCAGTGCAGAGGACAGAAGTTCGGATTGGCAAAGGATTTGGAGAGTTGGCTTCATTCCAAATTGAAGTGAAAACAAAAATTTCAGAGTTCTCTATGAAGGAAAGTTATGGGAAATTGTTTTGGTTGAAATCAAAACATTTTGCTTTGCTTTTGACTATTCATTTTTGTATCTCATTATAAACACAATATTTTAAAAATTTCAAAACAAAAAAATCAAAAACATTTGCTTCCAAAAATGCCAAAACAGGATATTTCAATATTGTCAGAGCTTTTTTACCCTGGTTTTCTTCCTAAATGAAATTCCAGCAAAATCAACCTGCTTTCATGATGCGTTTTGATTCCAATGAAATATGGGTCCATCCGGCAAAGTTTCCCTGACTAGCTTTACTGGGGATTTAAAGAGGAGCTTTCCTGCCCGAGGAGTTTGTATGGCCATCCGGCTGCAAGGGCCACCACATGCTCTTCAGTTTCACTCACTCTCACACCTTTTTCCCTTGCTCTGCTGGGCTCTTTGTGCCCTTCCCTTCACCACGGGGCTGCTGCTCTCCCAGGGATGTCAGCATGAAGCCTGTGTGAAGTAGCCCTAATTTCCATGACAACAGAACAAAACAGCTGAGAACACCCCACCTGCCTGGAAACCTCTGGGGAGGAGAATCGTCTCCCCATGATGATGGGCCCACACATCTCCCCCCCACACCCCTACTCTACAGAAAAATCTGGGGGGTCAGCCCCCAATCTCGAGGCATCTGCTGGAGGTACAGGCCTGTACCGTGGGTGGACTTCTGCCTGCGCTGGCAGCTCAGCTCAGTTGGACAGACTGCCCGAGCAAGGAGGGCATTGGGGGCGCTGGAGGCTGGGAGAGGGCTTGGGTGATTTAGCCATCAGGAGTGGGCTAGGAAGGGTTCGATGAGGAGCAAGCAACAGCAGAGTCTAGACATGGCTGTGATGGGAAGGGCCTGGGGAAAGACCCTTGGCTGAAAAACACAGGCTGCTATTCCAAAACCAGCGCTGTGCAACAGAACAGCGATGTCCTCCACATATTCCTTAGCTTCATGAGCTTCCACTGCTGGCTCAGTGTTCTGCAAAAAGAAGAGCAAGGTGGAGCAAGACAGTAACATGGAAATGTGAGGCGTGCATGCCATGCGGAGTTGAAACATACACACAACTGCCCTGCACTGCACATGGCCTTTTGCAAAGAAAGTGAAACACCACCAGCCACACTGGCTCATGCACAGTCCAGGTAAAATGGCACAGACTTTCGTAGGAAAGGGAAAGCGTTCAGAGCAACGGACGGGCACTACAGCCCAACGCTGAGTCTTGGGCACTAACTAGCCTGGAGGCAGTCAGGGAAGCGCACAGCCACTGGGTCCTGTTGGATTCCTCCCAGCTCTTGGACACCCAAATACCAGCAATGCCCACTAAGAACAAAGCTGTAGAGATTCAAGGCAAAGCCTTTATAGGAGACAGCCACCAACGTGACTCTGTTTGGGTTAATGACTAGACTGCAGGAGGAACGAGAGTGTCTGAGTTCCATTTCTGAGATGATTCAGTGTCAATCTTACACACACACCATGACTTTGTGTAACTGCAAAATTGGGGTTGGGGCGGGGGGAATGGAACAGGCCTTAGGTTTATTTCAGACCTCCCAGAATCTTAGGAGAATTACCCATTTTTCACAGACCAATATTTATAACAATCAGGGCTTAAATCAAAGGTAATATAATGAAGAAAAGAAACAAATTTCTGCTTTTATTAAAAATCAAAATAGTTTCTTAAAGAAGTACTGACACAAGGTTATTCCAAGAGCATGTAAAACCCTAGGGACTGGGTGCTGCCATATTCTTTGGAAAGCAAGATCAGTTGTTCTCATTCCCTGCGGGAATCATTTCTCTCTTCCTGCAATTCACCTCTGTGATAAACTCCGGCCACTGGTATCCTAGTAGGGGCCAGTTATAAATGCCCTACATGATTAAACAGACATTTTTTCTTTAATAAATGTTCAAGGTGTTTTATGTTGCAAAGACTAGGGGCAAACATCAGAAGTTGGGTTAGGGAGCTTGCCCAGTTTGAACAAGACCCCCTCAACCTCTCTCTATCCCTCAGGTAGCCCTTCTGGTCACTCAACTGGTCTGGAAGCAGCAGGATTTTCTGGGGGAGAACACACAGTCTGCTCCAGTCCTCCACTGGCAGATCCTTCCTGAGCAGACTTCGTGGCTCCCTTCCTCGGCTTCAGCAGCAGTCGCTGGCCTGCCCAAAGGACCCAGAAGTCCCTCCTTTCTCCTAGGGACAGACTGGGACAGCCTTATGCACACAGAATAGTAACTTACTCCTCCAGCAGTCCCATTGAGTCAGGCCAGTATCAGTGACCGACTCAGCGTGAGTGAGGGCAGAACCTGACCAATATTTATTAGAACAGCCTTTTCTATACTCACCCAGGACTCTTCCCTGGCTCCTTTAATGTCCTCTTCATCGGGCTCTGAACCCAATAGTGCCCATGGACCTACACAGCCCTTAGATCCCCCAGGGACTCCTTGCTGTGAGCTACAAATGAGCACCCTGCTGCCTAGGGGAAGTTCAGAAGTTGTAAGATTAGAGATCAGCAGGAATTGCTTAGCTAATTCCAGCAGGAAGAACCATCATCTTGGGGACAGATGTCCTGAGTGAAGTTCGGGAGTTCAAAAGGCAAGTCCTTGTTGCTTTGATATACGGTATGGTAAAGGCCACAGCAATCCCAGTAAAAATTGGAAGGAGCTGGTTGGAGGATGGAGAGTGTTTGCTTGTCAGCTGCCTTTGTTGACCCTGTGTCCTGAAGGAAGCTCTTTTAGACATGCATCTGAAAAGGACCAAGTTTTGCACAATGTGATTTGGGGCTCTGAATACTCAGACCAGAGCGGCCAGTGTGTGAGAAAACAAACGGAGCTCTGAGGGCATTACAAAGCTCATAGAGCTCCAATTAAAAGAGTTTCCATCAAAAGGCAGACTTGGATAGGGCTCCCAATTATCCTGACAGGGATACAGAGTTTTAATGGGCACCAACACTTTTAACAAAAGTCTGCACACTGGCACTGACAAAATCCCATTCAGGCTGGTTTTCTAAGGCGGCGAGGGAGCCGAGTTTGGGAAAGGTTCCACGCCTGGCGCAGAGGGTGTGAATGCTACCAGGAGGGCTCTGTGGATGGACTCCTTTCGTAGATCCAGTGCAAAGAGTCTCCGTCTAAATGCTTCTCCCCTCCCCCCCATGCCTTTCTCCTGCCCCTACCTGTTCTGGGTTGAGTGTCATACAGATGTGTGACCACAAAGCTGTTATCTGGAAGGCTGCTGCATGCAAGGCATCTGCAATCACTTTCATTTCCCGTGGCCCCAAGCCCCGTTATTCTTCCAGGGCAATGTGTTCTTCACACCCAGACTCCTGGTGGCCATTCCAGAGGCCTGATAAAAGCCACTTGCTGAATGTCTCCTCTGCCCTGGGCCGGTTTTTGCTCTGGCAATATCACATTTTCCAGCTCAACCTGTGGGTGGTTGGGGGAGCTTTTCTGAGCCTCTTTGGAGTCCACACCAGTGAAGCACCAGCTGAGGCCAGCAGTACCCAGGCCATTTCCCTTACTAACGGTTTAATACATTTGTCTGAGGGAAGCGGCTGGGCAGCACTGTCCCTTTAAATGCTCAGACAGCAGAATAGGCTCCCAATGAGTCATTCGTCAGGAATGTGGGAGTTCTCGCATTACTCCGCTTTAAAAGCCTTTTAATTCCAGTTTGGTGATGAATGGGCCAGGCCCCTGAAATGAAATGTTCAGAGGCTCAGTGTACCAGGCCTCCTGCTTGTAATTATTTTTGTACAGAATATGTCAAGTGTCGTGCTTCACAAGAACTCGTTTAGCATGCAAACATTTTGTGATTAAGTGAGGCTTACTTAATTAAGCACTTTGTAATGACTCTTAAACCAAAGAGTAGTGGATTCGTGCGTCCTATTTGTGTCTATCACGTTAAAGGCTCGATAATAACAGGTTTCTGCAGACACTTAGGGTTAGACGACAAAGTGGATGAAGGGAAATCAGCAGCCACTGTGAGCCCAGCCAGTTACAAGTGTCCTGATTTAGAGCAGCCTCAGCTGAGACCATGCAAATTTGCTTCTTGCGTCTGCTACAGCATCACAGCCGGTCCAGACGCTGCTCAGACCCAGCAGTCTGTTGTTACCTTCATTGTTAAACCGCAAGGGAATGCTTGAAGGTGGTCACAGCAAGTAGGAGGCTGAGTTGTTCTAATGGGCGGGGTGGGGTTTATTCCCAGAGCACAATTCCCTGCAAAACAAAGATCACGGGGGTTGTAATGACCCAGGCAGAAACTGTTAGTTCAGGGGTGACTCATGGGTAGCTCTGGGATGCAGTTCTTGGTTGCCTTCTTCGGACAGGCAGGGGCAGGGCCCTACAGGTCCCAGCATGCAGGGCTTCACCGGGACCCAAGCAGCAGAAGGCTGCAACGGAGGATGAAGTTCAGACGTGTACGTCAGCACCAGCGCAGCTCTCCCAGGGTAACTGTGGTTGTGGCCGTGGGTGTGGAGGATTCTCTAGCCCTGCACCAGGCTCGATCTAATGCAGTAGTGCCACCATGGTTAGCATCAGCAAGGAATTACAGGCCAAGTGTTGCCTCATGTAGCCTTCAGGAGCTGAGGTTTCATGTTAAGGTAGCTGCGATGTGCTCCCTTTCCAGCAGCTGGATGTGGCCCCTCAGGCTCCTGGCAACACAGTACCAAGCCGGTGCCCTTCTGCAGTAGCATAACTGAGCCTAGCAGGCCAAATTCACCCACTCTGTTCATCTACAGGGAGCTATACCAGGGGCAGATCTGGCAGTTTGGTGTTTTCAGAGCTCCCACTGAGCAGCACCGTGACCCGGGCCTGTCACGAGGTATTTATACCCTTGTGTATATTGTAAGGCTACAAGAGCTCTGCTTGAGCTTCTGGCCCACGTGGAAAGGTAAAGCTTTTGCAAACAGTCCCTGCGAGTCGCTTGCTATCTTTCAGATAGACCCTAGGCCCAATTCTGGAGCGGATTAGCTTGGAGGAAGATGAGCAGGGTGATTCAGCCCTTCGTTGTCAATTCTAATGCTTCCCATCACCAGTAGGACAGTAGCTCAGCAACTGGCCAGCTCCTTGGGCCTTACATCCCAGCAGGAGCTTACTTGAGGAGGGATCACTGATTGGCTGTCAGATAGTCACAGGTACCCAAAATTACAGTACACACAAGTCCCTGGGGCACTCAGGATGAAGGAAACCAGCCATGTGAGGTTTTGTGTTAAAGTTTGTCCTATTCTTTTAGCAGCCCTCTAGTGCATCGGACAGCCGAGCCTAAGGAGCAATAGCAGATTGCACCAAGAGAAACACGAAGTGCGCCCTCAGAGGGGTTAGTAGCCCCTAGGCAGGCAGGCACCATACAGATGCCACAAGACAAGAAGGGTCAGAGGTCATCACAGCCATGAATGAGAAGCACAAGTGGACTGAGATGGCTCCCGCGTAGCAGCAATTAACTTTTCTACTTGTTACAGTTCATGGGATCTTATCTCCTGTTGTTGTGTCCTTCCCAGTACTTTGTTCCACTCCCACGCTGTCCCGTGGCCTCCAGCCAGACAAATCCCTGCCAGCCTCTCTCCACCCTTAGGCTCCTTCTCAAACTGCAGGTGCTAGCCGGTTTCTAGGGTACATTGGCTGTTCTCTCTGGCACGGCCCTTTGTGAGGCACCATCTGAAATCACACCCAGGAATTTGCAAGTGCAGATGGGCCCAGCCCAGAACCTGGGGTCCTACCGTGCCCACACTTCGTGCTAGAGCACAGGAGTGGGGATGGGATCAAATAGACATTTGTTTACGAATATTTACACAAGTGAAAAGGACACAGTGCCAGCTGCGTTTGGCTCCCCTTTGTGTTCACTTTCCAAGAATGTTCTAGCACCTGCCAGCCACAGCTGCTGCAATGAGACGTGGTGAAGAGGCTACTTCTGAGGCTGCCAGGTCGTAGACATTTTAGAGTGTGATAGATAATAACTAGGAGCACTGGAGCTGGAAGCCACAGAAATGCTGCAGTATGGAATGGATTTGCAATGTGTTATGCAGAAGTTAAGCTTCCATTAATTCAAACAAACAAACAACCCAACCATTCCTAGGAATTGCCCTCCTGAACCAGCCCACTGGTGTTTTGAGTTCAGCACCCTGTCTCTGACAGTAACTAGTACCAGGTACTTCAGAGGAAGGTGCAGGAAGATACTTATAAATAAATTTCTTCTAACCCACACCAATTAGAGATTGGTATGTGCCTTGAAACAGGAAGACTTAGATCCCAACCAAAACCCTGGGTTTTTTGCTTGTGTTTTTTGTTTTGCTTTAATGCCTACTTTAGTCATTCCGGATGTGTTCGTTAGCCATACAAACATATAACATTCCTAGCCACTCCAATTGTGAAGAAACCCTTCTCAACATGAATTGAACTCCTCAAAGTGTATTAACAGAAACCTGATTCAAAGAAACCAGTACAATACCATGTGACCTGCATGTCCAATCAAAACTAACCCACACAGCTTGCATTTTGAACACTCAGAACAAACTGCTCACAATAAATATTCAGGCCAAGAATTGGTCAGCAAATAATTCCCAATAACAAAGAAATTTGAAAAAACTGGAAGCTTCCCTTGGAGAGTCCATGCACAAAGAGGCTAACTTCATTCATCAAATAAACTGTTCAACATGAATCACTTGTGCTCAGCTAGGGAACCCAAACACAGAAGCGTGTTTGAATTTCCCAGGCGGCACCTCTCTCCAGAGTCTGTCAAAACACCCTGATGCAGACAGCTCACATCTGGACTCACATTAAAGTTGTGTGGCTTGAGCCTATTTCAGCTCCCCGGGGTACAAAGTTCACCCACCACTCCTCCCAAGAATCTAGTGATATTTCCAGCCCAATTGCTTGACAAGAGAAGTTCAGCTAAGCAGCTGAATCGGAGCCCTGAACCTTCTGAAGTTGGCCCATCCCTAATTTATGCAGCAGTTAAAAACCAAAACAAAACCCCTGCACTCCGCTTTACCATGTTATATTACAACATCTGCATCACCAACCCCAGAGGCAGTTCTGTGGCATGAGAAGCACAAGTCCTATAACGACCAGGTAGCTTCCAGTGTGGCCCTGTTCCCACCATGCCTCCCCTGAGCCAGTGCAACCGCAGTGACCTCAACCCAAGGGTGGCAACCTGAGAGCAAGAGCTGAAGTTTAAACCATCTGGGCTTCCCGAGATCCGCAACAGTACAGGATACTCAGAGACCTGCAGGATGTGCTCCAGGGAGAGCAGCAACGATCTGGGGTGGCCAATTCTTAAGGACGGTAAACCTGGATGATTGTAAATCTGTTATGGATGTGAGGACTGACACGGTATTCTTCATGTTACCTAAACAGTTTCAGACCTTGATGATTAAATGGAGGACATTTGGGAAGAACTAACGTACTACGTGTGTATTGCACAGCAGATTATAGGATAGTGAATTATGACCAGTTGCATAATTGTGTATTATTTCTTTACATGAGTGTGAACGCAGTGTCAGTGAACAGCCTGGCCTTTTGCTACAAGTCAGGCTGTGAAGATGAGAAGACCCCTTCCTCTGCGAATGGCCATGGGCTGATCGGGAGCTTTGGACCTTAGAAATTGCTGGCGTTGTGCACTGGGGAAGTTGCAAGAAAGAAGCCTGTGAGTAAGAAAGTCACTGAGCTGTGGCAAGGAAAGGCTGCAGTTACATCTAAAGCCCATGTGCAAAGGGGTTATAGCTTGCAACTAAAAGACCTAAAAGATTTATCCCTCTGTTGCATTAAAGAGGGAAAGTGTCTACATAAGAATTGACTTGTTTGAAGAGAAATTCCAGTCTCATATTATCACATACATTCTAATCACGGCACCAGGAGATGAAAAAGTGTTAAATGAATTTTTTTTTTTAAAAAAGGAGAATGATTAGACATCATCCAGGAAGCTGCTGTTTTGATGATTTGATGATGCAAAATAGGATGAAGAGAAACAGCTTTGCCATGTCTGAGCCTGGGAATAATCTATGGAATAGAAAAACAGGGATTCAGAGCAGCTGCAGACTCTGGGGCCTGCTGCAGGAGGCCGGTCAGCCAGTGGCAGAAGGGGCTGTGATAGCTGTGGGGTCAGGGGTGACTTGCAGGAGAGAGGTGATGGTGCATTGCATTTTGTGTTGGATTTTTTGGATTATTTCAGTAAAATGGAGGGTTATCAAAGGATGTTGCAGCCAGCTAGCATTCCCGCAGAATTCACTGCAGCTGCATCATATGCCATGGATGTGACAGAGGTAACTGCTTCATAACCCAGGCTGCAGAGTACCCGGGGTGTTAGTGACACTTGCCTATCAAGCCTCCTTCCACCTCTGCTTTGGTGCAGAGGGAGAGACCGAGACCACTACCCAGCCTAGTCAGAGACTAACATTCCTTCACTGTCTGTGCTCCAAAACTGGAGTCTCTACTTAGCTGCCTGTGGCCAGGATTGGCAGGAGCCAGGATCTCCACTAGCACATTCATACGTAGAGCCCAGCAATCAATGTGTGCGAGTGACCAGAAAATACCCCAGCAACAGGACGGAAATGAAGCTAGGGCTGACACCCGATGCCCAGATCCAGGAGAGTGGGGACTGGCCCCATGCACACCTTTCATGTACCAGAAGTACCAGTCTGGTGATGGGTCCAATGGCGTGAGTCAAGAGAAAGGGAAAAGCAGGCCCATGTGCTGGTGAGAGACTCCTCCTGGGCTGCAAAGCATTATTTCCCATGGTAACCAGCCCGTCAACAAGCCCAAGAGCAGCAACTTGTTTGGAAAACAAGACAGCCCTCAGCTTTCTCGTTGCCTCTCCTGGCATGGTGAGTGGCACGCCCGTTCATCACAGCTGATACTAGGTAACCCCCCTTCTCCTCTGTGCATCCCATGGCGTGAGGATGAGCAATGTCATTGCTCCCCAACAATTATCCATTGAAAGGGTTAGTGCAAGCAGCACACCAATCCCCCAGCAGCTAGATATACACACCACTAGATGTGTGCACACAGCTAGATATACACACCGAGTGCATTCAAAGCGAGTTAAGGTGGCAGAGTCAAACACGCCAAAGTAGAGAAATGCCAGAGTTAAGGGTGTCTAGGCAACCTTAATTCCCCTTGTGCATATGCGGTATTTGATACAATCTTTAACTAGCTGATCACACCCTATTTTCCCACAGGATCCCAGGCTTCTTCAGTGCACAGACTGGACCTGCTCTGGGGATGAATCGGGGTTATGGGTGTGGGGGAGCGGATATGTGATAGGACCCCTGCTTCATCTGTTCAGAGGTTGGAAGGTGTGGACTGTTTGAAGTACTGGAAACAGGCAATTCTAGGCCCACCCAAAACTGAAGGCTTTCCTCTCCTCAACTAAGGGAGGAACCACTAAGTCCAGGCTTCAACTGATTACAGGGGACAATGAAATAGAAAAAAGGAACAGGAGTGAGATCAAAGACTGGAAATCAAGGAACCGGAAGGGGACACTGAGCAGAACCCCCTCCAACAGCTCCCACTGCTCCTCAAAGGCATCTAGGAAGTCAGTGGTCACTGCCCAGAGGAACTCTGCCCAGAGACATGACCTAACCAGGGGATGGAAAGGGGCCCTACGAGCAGAGTCCTGTCCCCTGCCCCCTCCAGCTGCTTCCTCCTCGGGTGATGGATGGACACCTTGGCCAGCGGCTGGAAGAGGCTGACAAGGTCTCGTGACTTAGTGGGGCCACGGATGGGGTGTGCCATGATCAGGAGGCGTGGAGAGAAATGCAGCCACCTCAGGAAGAGGTTCTGGAGGAGCCGGAAGAGGGACTGCCACCTGAGGCTACGTAGACATGCGCCAGCGCCTCCCTCGCGCCGCAGAAGGGACAAATGTCGGGCAAGTTCGTGCATCGCACCAGGCTGGGAGAGGTATAGTGACTGAGGCAGGGGCTTGCAGGAAGAAAATGGACGGTCTCAGGGCTAAGGCAGTTAGCTGCATGCTGCCCTGGAGAACTGGGTTCTATCCCTGCCTTTGCCACACTGTTCCTGGGCCATGACGGGAGAAGTCAATTCTATGAAAATGTTTCATGGCTGGGCCCTAACTGTGTGTTCCTCGTTCCTTGGGTGCCCAGATGAGCAAGCTGGGCTTTGATTTGCAGACATGCCGAGCATTGATGGCTGTGACTGAAGTCAATGGGAGCTGTGCTTTGAATGTAGCAAGTGCTAAATACTCTGAAAAATTAGGCCCCACTTGTCTCAAATCAGGCACCCAAAATTAGTGGATTTTTTTAAATTTTGACTTTAAACCGTGTGCCTTCGTCAGTTCCCTGTCTGCACTCGGGGGATAAAAGCACCCCCTCCTCTTCCAGGGGTGTTGTGGGAGAAATTCATTAATGGCTTTGAAGCGCTCAGGTACTACAAAAAGAAAAGGAGTACTAGTGGCACCTTAGAGACTAACCAATTTATTTGAGCATAAGCTTTCGTGATGCATCCGGTGAAGTGAGCTGTAGCTCACGAAAGCTTATGCTCAAATAAATTGGTTAGTCTCGAAGGTGCCACAAGTCCTCCTTTTCTTTTTGCGAATACAGACTAACACGGCTGCTACTCTGAAACCTGTCAGATACTACAGTGAATACCCTCCTGGGCATGTCTATGGGGGTATTTATCATTTTATGTTCAGGGCAGGATCTAGATAAGCAGTAAATAAGGCCTGGGGCCACACTCTGAATGATTGTGATGTAAAAGGAAATAATGGCCAGTACAGCCATCACCTCCCATCCTGTGCACTGAATGAGGCAGGGGCCAGTATTAAAAAATAGTTATGTGATCATGTAATTAAAGCCCTTGTCTTAATGCATACACACGAGGGGACCAAATTAAAGTTGCACTGGTACATTAGTTCTGGCATTTCTAAACTTTTCAGAGCTTGACTTTGCAATCTCAACAGTCTTTTAATGTAGAGGGTTTTGTTTGTTTGTTTGCTTGTTTGTTTAATATAATTTCCTAAATTTTTAAATAGCAAACTGACACACAAACACCCCGCCCAAAATTCCACCTTGTCAAATTGTATTGACTCCAGCCTGGGTTACCAGCAGGGTGGGAACCTTCAGATTCACAGGACAGACTTCCCCCACTGAGCTAATGGAGCTCCAGCCGTAGTAGGCTGTTATCCTCTATGTGGACCAGCCACCACAAGGGGACAACTCATACACTTTTCAGTGGATTTCATTGAACTTGCGAAGAGCAGAGGGATATTGGAACATAGGAATCCTGGGTTCAAATCCAGTTACTGGGGGGGAGTGGAGAGACACTTCTATCCACATCCCCTGTGCTCCTAACCCCATCTCCCTGACCTTATCTCTCCCATTCGAGTCAAACTGTTTCTTTCTTTTCCTCCACAGTGGGGTGGGGGTTACAGGGAGTGCAGGAGAGACAGGCTCCATGCTCTGAGTTCTGGGGCCTGATTCCACAGCAGCCCCTGGCTGCCAGCCAGTACAACGCAGATGTGTCCTGTTTTGCCCCATGCGGGAGCATGCGCTCGCTGTGCTTGGCAGGGCACTTTTTGGGGGTGGAACATGCTCAGTGGAGACAAGGTTTGGAGAATTTTGCTGCCAGCCATGTGAGCATGTGCAAATGACAAAGTTAAGGGACTCATAATTTGGCTAGATTTGTGTGGATTTTGACAGGGGCAGCAACAGGCACATCCCTGACACCAGGGTGGTCCTCCCCCCCTGCCAAATTTCAAGTTCCTGCTCCCAAGTATGGAGGAGTTGGTGCTTCTCAGTGAACCAGTTGTAAGAATTTTGTAATACAGGCAGCGTGAAACATGCTTTTCCGAACTTCATTATGGGAAACACTTTTGAACCACTTTTGATGAAATTTTCCAAAAGCATGCAGCTTGAGGCAGACATGCAACGTGGACATTGCAGCCCAAATGATTATGTTATAGTAAAGTTAAAAGTAACTGAAACCATGGTTGTATCATAGAAAACATCAGGCTCCCCTTACCTCTACGTGGGGCTACCAGTTGCCCCTATAGCGCTCGTTGCTATTTCTTTATGGCGCACAGAATCGTTTCTCCTCATTTTCTGTGGGGATCTTTTCTAACTTTTTCCCTGCTTTTTTAAAAAAATGTATTTTAATGAGAAGTATCAAGTCCTGGTCTCCCTCTTTTGTCCGGAAGGACAAGTTGGCATTTTTGGAGGACTCAGAATATAAAGTCTTAAATCGCAACAATGCCCCTGCCCTCTGTTCAGCTCTGCGAGCACTGCGGCTTAGATTTCCAGGTTCCAGACTCCGGCTATGTCACATTCACAAACATCCAAAGGCCAAAATCCTCTCAGAAAGAGAGAGAATTTAGAACCCGATATTCTCAACTTTTCCAGTGTTAAAACCTCCAACACATTTTCCCAACATTTATTTTGGTTTTCTGTTCACCTTTACAGCAGGAGAATGGCCAGGGGATAGCTACGGTGTATAGCCATACCTACAAGCCGTGAGGAATTCCTGAGCTCAGCGATCAGATATCCCGATGTAGTGAACGAGCAGGCTTACAGAGCTAGTAGCTGGTAGTCTGAGGCATTAGGTCCAAACCAAACCATTTCCCCCTTTTTAGACTCTACACAAAACTCCAGATTATTTTTTCTTTTGCAAAAGCAGCATTATGTGCAACAAATGCAGATAAAGTGCCTGCCCCGGTTTATAGTCCTGCAGCTTTGATACCCTTTTTGCTTGCATTTTCACATGCTCAGAAGACAACAGGTAATAAATCTGGATAGTTCACACTTTTTCATTTCCTTTTACCTCACATTTAATGAGATTTCTCCTGTAACAAAGGTGCTATTGAAGCTGAATCTTAAACAAAGCCAGGCGAGGATGAAGTGTCCAGCGGATGGGGAATGACAAAAGCTTTTGGGGAGGGGGCAAGAGGGAGCAGGGGAGTTTGGAAAAGTTTTGATTTGGCTTCTGTTCGAGTTTCGGGTGAACATGTTCTTGTTTTATCCAAATCAGTTTGTCCATCCCTGGAACTCATCCCTATAGTCAGGACGACTAGAATAAGGCCCATTAACACGTAGGTGCTAGGGAGCCCACAACACCCCAAGTTTAGTGCTAGCACAATTCAAACCTCAGCCTACATTAAAGAAATGTGCAGTGCTGTAAAGACATGGACGTAGTGACCTCATTGCAAACCCCAGTGTAGAAGCATGGGCTGGGCACACAGTGCGGTTTACACCAGGGCAGTTTAATCCAGATTAATTTGGGTTAATGTTCCACTCAGAACAAACTGGAAAACGCAGCAAAGAAGGAAAGATAGGAAAGCATTCATGAAAATATTGCAGAAGTTATATACTGTGTGCAGAAGTCCCCTGTGCCAGCCTGCCATGGGGAGTGGCCCGTTATCCTTACCCAGAGGATGGGCTACCCTTTAGGGGGGAGACATGTTTATCCAACGTTGAATCCTGCAGAAACAACAGCCACCACAGGGGTTTGAAATTGTTTTAGGAAAGCTCCTAAACTCAAACTGGTGCTGAGAACTCTGAGAAGTTAAAACATCATTTTGCAAAACCTCCAACTCCACCAGGTTTTCCTAGCCCAAAAAACTAGATATTTTTAGTAGCTATTTTACAGAAGACAAAGACTATACCTACAATACGCGCCATGCTGAAGGACACACTGCTGCAATCAGTACTTGCATACCTGCAGCTTTGCCATAGTGTATCTTATTTATCTATTACCGTTAGTTCTTTGGATCTTTGTAATAATACATTAGTGGGACTCCACGTGTGACACGACAGAAATCATGTCCTGGCATATGGACAACAAAATCGGTGCAGGGAAATCTAATGGCCCTCCAGATTCACACAGGCATTTGTATGTTTCCAGCTCATTAACGACCACTCGGATGTAATGACTGGCGGATGGCATCACTGGTCTTTAGCAGAGATTGGCCTAACCCTGGGCTCCTCACACCCCCAGGCTGTGGAGAGGTTGGAGTTTTCTCTGAACTTAGTCGCTTTGGCCCCTCTCTCCTCTGTAATTGAATTTTAAACACAAATATTGCTTTTGACGGGGAGTAACAGGCAACGCAAAGGACGGAATCAAACCCTCACGTCCCATAAACGTTCTTGCTGGAGGTTTCAGGTAGCACAAAGGAGGGTCATCATTTTAGCTGTTGATCGAGCAGTAGAGTCTCTATTGTCTGTCTGGGGTCAGATTTTCCAGGGTTGTTCTGGGCTCCATTTGTACTTCCCCTTTTCATCCCTGTCGCCATTTAAATCCTGTGTCACTTGTTAGTTTTTAAAATGTCACATGTTCAAAAAGAATTAGACTCCTGTGAATCCAGTTCCCTCCCCTTCAGACATGGGCCTCACACCCTAACCCTATGTAAGCCCCGAACCACTCAGCACCATGCAGGCTTGCAAAGGAGACAGTTTCTGTGCTGTAACTCCAGAGCTCATTTCTGGAGAACCCTCCACTTGGAATGAGAATGCCATCAGTTAACTCAGAACAAATATATAATGTAAAGCTGATGAAGTGGGTTTTTGGGGGGTCTGGATTTTCTTCCCTCCCTTCTTGAATAAAGGGAAAGGACTGGAAAAGATCTCTGTCATAACCAAAATTGGCAAATACGCCCAAGCAGAACAATAAAGGGGAAGAGGGTATTCACAGCATGAATTTAATCACTGTAGAGGAATAATAAAGCTTTTGGAGAGAAGCCCTCATTTCTAAATCAGTCAGTTTCAAATGCATTGTAAGTTCCACGTCCAACATCTGTTAGTCCGACGGAGCTGCGTTCCCAACCCAATGGATCTGGAAAAATGCTGCAGTGTTTTAGTAACTCTAGGCAGTTGGCAGTTTCATTTTAAATTGCAGCGTTAATCAGAAACATATTGTCCATATTGTCAACACTTCGTTTAACCAATTCTATAAAGTCAGTATTAGTGTTTAAAAGATTCTGAATTGATGGATGAAATAGTCATCATCCTGCAAGCTAAGCCCAATAAAATAGAGCTAATAATTCAGAGAAATAAGGCAGAAGATACTGGACACACACCAATGGGTGAGATTTCCCTCATTCGCACCTGGTGTTGACAGACTGATCAGTGAAATTGATACAGAAAAAGCAATTCCCCATTGACTGGCTTGATGGGAGCTCCTCTTCCCCCCTATGGTGGGCAAGGCTGCTTAGCAGAGAAACTGGCACCATAGTGATGGGCACATAATTAAATGGCACTAATACATTTTAACCCCTTTACCCCCAGGAGTGGTGAAGGGACAGGGGGCACTTCAATAGGTCTGCCCTACCATCGTCTCTTTCTTTGCACACAGAGAGGGACTCTCTTCTGGCTTGATCCTTGCTGTCCATCTGCTGAGCCGGCTGCCGGAGCCCAGCTCTGGCCAAGGCCCTGCACAGGACTGGCCATGCTCAGATAGAATTACCTAGCCCTCGCTCATGCTGATTTGGGGAGATGGTATTTTTAAAAGCTGCGATTAAGTTTGTTTTTCTTCCAAATGCCCAAGAGGTGCCTAGAGAGAAGCTCTGGCTTCTCGCACTGTGCCGAGAGCCCAGCACTCCCCCAAGTGAAAGGAACATTCTGACAAAGACGAAATTACATATTAATGACGCCTGACTCAAATGCACCTTTTCTGTCTTTTTTGGAGGCGGGGGGAGGGGGGGGATTTTTCTTTTCCCTTCTCCCATTACAGCCTCTCCTGGACTTTGGCAAACCTCAGGGCCCGCCCTTTTTTTCCACAGCAACACAAAGGGAGGGGCTGCCAAGCCAACCAGCCAGCTTTACAGGCTGTGTTTGAGTTGTTATCTTATTGTTATTGCATTTTGGCCTCTTTAATCTGCCTAAATTCAGCGAGATTGCTTGAGCTAAGGGACCCAGGGCTAGTTAGCCAAGTAACCATCGACCGCCATTCCTTAGGCAGTTGGGCTCTCACTCTGGGGTGACTGAAATTATTCGGTACTGGTCAGCACATCTGTACTCTCTAATCCAGTCAGTAAACAGGGGAGAGGCCACAAATACCTTTAAAATATATTTTAAGATCTTGTCATTTATCAAAGTCTGATTGTTTCTGTTTGCAGCCAACCCACCATGGAACTCATCCAGCCAGTTCACAGCTTCCCAAACGTGAACAAGTGAAGCCCCGCGAGGTTCAGACTCCCCTGGAACAGGTTTGGGTAGAGCACAGAGGGCCAGTCACTAGCTCTTTCATCCAGCCTGACTCTTCCACCCAGAGGGGACTCTTCAAGCCAATTAATCGAATATTCGGGACACCAAATACTGGCACATGCATAATGGGCCGCGCATGTTCCTGGGCATCCCTGGAGCTTCCAAACAACCTGGCAGTTCCAAAGCATCAGGCCATGTCCTGGAGACCTCTGTGACCCACTGCTTCGTTAAGCTGCCTCCCTCCAAGGCTCCTGCTCTGTGAACACCTCTGCCCCGACTCCCTCTTTGCTCCTGTGCTGCAAAGCTACTTCACAGTGAGAAGAATGTCAGTCGCATCTGACGGAGGCCGGAGAGAGAAATAACCCAGCAAGCTGCCTGAGAGCCCCGTGTGGACACGCTCTTAGAAAAAGGAGGGGTTGTCGGGGTTTCCGTCTATCGCCAGCACTAGTGAACAGCTGCTGCTTGTGAGGAGAGAGAGAGCAAGCCGGCCGAGGGGTGCTGAGTCTTCCCTTGGACAAAGCAGCAGGAGCTGTGCCGTGGCAAGCAGTCCTGCTGTAGGGATGGACGAGCTGGACTTGCAGGACTGACTACTAGGATACCTAGTAAGTAAAACAGCTGCCTCTGTCCCTCTCTCTTATGCAGAAAAGCACCTAGGAGGGGTGAGTTTCTGGACTGGAATTTACAACTGTCACAACAAGGTGGCAGAAAGCGGCAGCAATGGGTAGACTGGGGTGTTATCATGGTGTCATTGCTGGAGGCCAATGGGGATGAGGGTCCTTTTGCCTTTGCCCTGGAGCAGGTCTCCCTTCCCCGGTCTTTCCAGATTTGACCTGGGTTTGCATGATATATTCCCCTGGAGTCAGATCAGCCCATGAATGGCTGCAAGGAACTGAATTTCCTCCACCTCAGCTTGCTTATTAATGCAGGCTTCTGAAAACATTTCTCCAGACTGTGAGCAGGGGCCAGATTCCAAATCTAATTGCATGAAACAAGAGGCTTTCAACACTTCTCATCCTACAAAAATAGTTTCCATTTTGACTCCTGATCTCCTTGACAAAGTATTTGAACGTTGTTGTTTTTACTGCAATCTGAGTATAAAAAAATAGCTCCGCTCACTGAACTTGGAAGCCATGAAATAATAACCCAACAACACAGGCCTTCTTGGAAAATTCTTCTGAGAATAACACTGCCCTTGGGCATGTCTAGAGCCTTGTTTGTTAACACAATCTCTTTTCAGAATTAGAGCCTTTATAAAGCAAGACTTATTACATCGGAATATTCTGCTCCCTTCATCATTACACAGGCCCCTGTTACTAAATTAATGTAACCCTTTTTAGGGTGGTATTTTTTGAATTTAGTTTGGGTTTAGGTAGCTGCTTTTGAGAAAATAGGGAGGGAGGGCGGGAAATAGCTTCTCCACAAATACTCAGGCCAGCCAAACTTTTCACGGTATCTGCCTCAAACTGAAGAAGGTAAAAAGAGGTTGAAATGAAGGAAAACAATTGCATTTCAGAAAAATCTCAATTTGCATTGGAACGGAGAGTGCCTGCCATGGGCAGGGAGACACTGGGGGCTGGGGCATGTTTCCTACAAAGCAGGATTTCTGAGCAAGTTGGGAAAAATAAAAATAAATGAAGGCCTCAGTTCTTCAGACAGTTACGTGCGGGGTTCATTTATTCAGGCGAGCAGGCCTATTGACTTCAGTGGGACCATGCACACATTTAAAGCTAAGCACAAGAGTGAGTGTTTGCAGGGTCCTGACCTAAATGTTTTAATTGCACAAACCAGATGATCGTGGTCCTCCCCCAACCCTTCTCCCAAAGCAATGCTGGCAGCAGGACAAAGATGAGCAGCGTGGCAGCTGAGGTCAACAGCGTTGCTTATCATGCTACTACAGTGTAGGGCACAGGTGACTGGAGTCACCAACCCAAATCTCGGGCAAAGCCAGAGCCTTAAAGTCACCCAAAGCTTGTGACAAGGAGAATTCACAAGCAATATGCTGCGTTGTTCTGCACTGCCTTTTCTGCAAATAAGCCACCAGACCACGGCAATATGAGCAGGATCTGCCCTTCTCAGCAGACCCCTTCTGAAACACTATGCCGTTAGGCCAGACATCAGAGAATAGCACTGGTTGAGGACAGAAAAGTCTTGCTTTGGAAGGATCACACCATTCCACATAGCAATGCCCATAATACAAAGATAGAACTCCCTCTGGCCCTGCAATCAGCTGGATCTCAGGGGTACCTGCGGTCTGGAATGTCCGTTCAGCCCCTCTCTCATAAATCACCCCTCCCAGATCCTAGGAACCACACTGTGTTACCAAAGATAGGCCTCCTGGAAGCCAAGCAAGCCCAGCTGCACTGGGGAAGAAACTGAAGGGCTAGGCCTGGCCCTGGACTGCGCCATCTCGTCCATCAGCACAGCAACAGGAGCTGGCCACGCATCACTGGGGCAGAACTTCCCTCGTGGCATCGGCATCAGGAGAAGTGGCTCCCCAGGTCATCAGTTTTCTCGTGGCTCCATCAGCGCCTGGTACTGAGCCATTGCCCTCCCACTGAGGGGCAAACACCCTCCCCTGGCCCCCAGAGCGGGAGTGAGAGCTGCTTGCAGGAGTGAAGGACCGACATCCTCCCCAGAGGTGGGGAGGGGAGACTGGGTCACTTGGGGATGAAGGGGCCTGGTGGAGCTACACAAACTCACACGTCCACTCCCCTCCCCACACCAAGGACAAGGAACTGTGTTTTGTTTTGTTTTTTTCACACTGTCAGCCCCAGCTGGCTACTGGCCTGAGCATTGTTAGGCATTTACTAGGCTATTCAGGCTAAGGAGGAACTCCATTTTATCCCAAAGCTCCTTCATGTTTCCTCAGAGACAATAAAACGGGCTTAACTTGGAGTTAGCTGGTGGGGAAGATAACGCCCTCCTCTCAGTGCCCGGAGCCTCTCTGCACCCGCAGTCTTCCAAGCCTGAGCTGTTTGGCTAATGAAAGGTTTGTGGAACAGAGAGCTGGACTGGATCCCGCCTGGTGCATTGTCTCCTAAGCTGCCCACCCTCTTCTGATTCCAGGCTTGGTTGCTCGGGGAGCTGCATGGAAAACAGAGAAAAGGAGGGCTGCTGCTTCAGTTTCTCCTCATGTCCCTAGCTGTTTGCTGTTTAGAAGAATGTAAGATCCTGCTGCTGCTACTGGAATCATCACGTCTGGTGGCTTGTGAGCTGGTTTTCCCAAACCCAATGCAGGGTCTTGGTTGTTTTTTTAAGGAACTTGCTGAGATAACTCTGGAGAGAGGCCTCTTGTTCCAGACAGCCCTTGTAAGCAGTCAGCTGAGCTGTAGCGGGGATCTTGTTTATCTCTACACTCTGATCAAAGTCTGAACACAATCAGATTACGCCTTTTCCTGGTAAAACGGGGACTCACCCAGTTTTGCTGATCCTGCTGCACTGCGGTCTAATGGTTACACTGCACTCAGCACAGGAGAGGTCAGGATTTCACTGCAGGTCTGTCTACACAGCAAAGACAAACCCATGGCTGGCCTGTGCCAGCCAACGAGGGCTCGCGGGGCTCAGGCTGCGGGATGGTTTCATTGCTGTGTAGACTTCAGGCTCAGACTGGAGCCCAAGCTCTGGGCCCCTCCCACTTGCAGGTTCCTAGAACGCAGGCAGCAGCCGGAACTCAGTTGTCTGCACCGCAGTGACACAGCCCCGCAGCCCAGGCCTGAGTTGGCTGGCATGGGCCAGCCACCCGTTAGTCTCTGCTGTGTAGACAGACTCTGAGAAGTTACGGTAAGCTGAAAAATAAGTGTGAATTTCATAAACTATTTTTTCCAGTGTGAATTTTCCTGAAATTTCATAAGTTTGCATCATTCAGAGGCTTTCAACATCATTAAAATGTCTCCCAATTACTGGGAGAGAAATAAAATAACACTCAGTGAAAGAACTTTTCCGCCTTATGGTAAACTTGTCCAGTTATGCCTCATGCATAAATCTTTTCAGAGAAGAACTTGTCTTAGAACAAAGTGCTTTTTTCTCCCCAAGAACCACAGAAGTTTGATACAGAAAATCCACTTTCTGTACCATCTTTCCCCTTTTTTCCTACCCCTTTCAAGGCCTCATATGGGACCAACACACTCTTCTGGGCAAGATATAGATTCCTCCATGAGCCCATCACTGTCACTTTGGGGATCAAGCCAGCAGGGCAGAGAGAGGGTCTCTCTGTATACATGGTGCTGGCAGTCCCAGCTAGAGTGGGGTGAGAATGTCCAGGCTCTAACTGCTAGCTCCGATCCCCCTCATGAGGGTGTCTGGCTGGGCAAGCTGCATTGCTTCTCGTGCCATACACAGTGCTCTGCTGGACGCACACACCAGAGCGTGCCCTCAATTCACCGTCTGCTTCATCCCCAAGCAGATGATTGTATGTATTGTTAGCTAGAGCCAGTTATAAAACCGAAACAAAGGCAGTGATATTTTCTATTCTAAATTGAGTGGAAGGAAGCCTCAGAGCTGCCTCTCCGTTCTCAAGCCACAGCCCAGCTCTGCAAAGGAGAAACCAGGTCTTGTTTGGTTACCAGAATTATAGTCCATTGGAGATTTGGATTGATTTTAACAGCACACAGCACCAGTGGTGGAAGAATCACTGGCCTTGCTGCTGTCTCCTGATTTCGGCTTTTTTTTTTTTTTTTTTTTTTTAATATAAATCTGTTAAAAACTTGGTTTAGTTATTGAACGAGAACAGCTGCTGAGTCATCACAGGGGTTCTCTCTTAACCTGCTGAATTCGTTAATGGTGTATGGATTTCACCACTAGCACCTAGGGTATTTGGGACGCTCCTTGCCCCGTCCAGTTATAGAGCAGCCCTCTGTTGAGAGCACAGCCTGGCTGGGTTTAGCTGTGGATGGAAAGAACTAGGCTCAGATTACAGCCCTGCACTAGCATAAAGTGCACGGATGATCACCTCCGGTGGGAACGTCTGAGGGAGCTTCCCCAGCTCACAGATCTGTTCTCTTGGTTTCTGGGCCATTCAGAATTCTGTGCAGCACCTGGGACATGGCAGCCGGTGCAGGGTCAGCCCATGTTTCTGAGTGACTTGGGATATATTTGCCATAGCTAGAGGCTTAAGTGTATTCCCATGTCAGCTTTTACCAGTGTTACCTGAAGCTTCAGGGAAATGCAGAGAACTGGGAGAACAACAGACTGTACTTTAATTTCCCTCAAACAAACCTGACTTGCCCTTTGCAAATGTACTAGTTAATCTGCCAATAAATGTCTCAGACATACTATATGAATAATAAAGTCTGCAGTTTGGCATGCTTCTTATCGCCTAAAGACATATTGCTAGATTCAGCTTCCCATTAACTACTTCAGCTCTGGAAACACAGAGCCTACAGATTAGATTGCTGCCTTTCTCTGTGCTCTGGTTTCATTTCTAAAACCCAGCAAGATCTGCAGAACATTCCACACATTGCAGCTGGATTATCTTCTTGCACCACTGCTAAACCCTGGAGTTTATCACCACGGCAATTACACTGGCTGCCAGTTGCCCACACACATTTTGAGAGAGCTCTCCTGTGATCCATAAGGCCTCACACAGTTCAAAGCCAACTTTCTCCTTCCTTTACAGGATATGCATTAAACACAGGATTTGGGGGTTTGCCAACATCTAATGTAGGCAGGGCCAGCTCGGAGGGGGCAAAAGGGGCAGGTCTTGCTGACCCCTTCATCTGAAAGGGCCCCAAACCAAGTGGCGTTGCCATCTGGTGCACAGGGCCACGGCACCACTCGGGTTTGGCCCACCGGCCCCTCCGTCTCAGCAACACTAAAGCAACGCTCAGCATGGGACGTGGGCTCAGCGCTGCGGGACCGGAGCCAACCCGGGCTCACTATCCACCCCCCACCCCACCTGGGGGGCCTCCCCTCAGTGGTAATTTTTTGGAGAAGGTAGGGGTGAGTAGCTACAGACTTTGTCTGGGGCCCCCAGAACATCTGTGTGACCCTGAATATAGGAAAAAGATCTTTGGGGATGGAGGGCGAGTCTTTCTGTTCCAGGTCTCAGCCTCTCTGTAGATGTTGTACGGTCTGCAACATTTTGTTTTACTTAGCAAGTCCATTTTTTTTAAATTCCTCCAATGTTTTTATCGGCCTTCACTGCTGTGGGAGAGTTCCTCTCTTTTCCCTTCTTTGATTCTTTTGAACTTAGGAGCTTTACTAAGTTGTGAGGCAGGTTGGTGCTGTGACTAAAGCCCTGGGCTGGGAATCAATAGACTTGAGTTCTGTTTCCACCTCTGTCTCTCAGTCATTACATGATGCTGGGCAAGTCCTTTGCCTCAGTTTTCCCACATTAAACATGGTAATAATGATACTACCCTTTCTGAAACACTTTGAAATCTACCGGTGAAAGCTAAATGCCAAGTAGCATTATTTATTGTGATTTTACTTAAATTTCTTAAAGGACAAATTTAACACAAAATATTTACTGCAAAAATTGCTAATGAAAGCAAAAGTTGCTAAAATTCAAAATATTTTTACTAACTTTTGTAAAGTACCAAGATTCACAAGGCATTACACTAAAATGCAATAAACCTAACATGAATATTAATTTAGAAAATGATTTAGAGGACTCCAGATATTAAGAATCAGCCCCATCTTATTGCCTCTGGAAGCTTAAACTCTCACGTTTATATATAACAGCATTTCATTTGTCCTAATAATATTAACAAACCAATCTGTGGGGCTGTGCTGCTGGGTGAGGAGAATGGCCGTTTGAAATACAAAAGCAAAAAAAGCATTCGGAGCCATTTGTCCAGGGCTGGCTGGGTTGCCCCTTGAAAACCTACGTCCTGACTTTCAATTTACCCATCGGAATCTTGCTGCTGCCTGGCTCTTTCTGTCTCTATCACGAAGGGGATTTTTCAGCAACATATCAGCAAAATACAAAAGCACAGAAAGCATTCCTCAAACCGCTTATTCTTGAGCTGCACAAATCCTTACTATGTCATGCATCCAAAATAAATACATACATACACACACACACACGGATTCTGATGGTCTTTTCATATACTCCAGCCACATCTGGCAAGATACACCGGCATGTTTAGGGAGGTTATACTAAAAATATATATGTCAAACATGCTACACATACATGAAATATTTATTCCATGAGCAAAATTTCCTTATGGCAGGTCATGCGAGAACATGCATTTGCAGTTTATAAATCTCTGAAACAAGCGACTGAAGCAGCCAGCAGGCACAAACCTCTTGTAAGCTGGCTCATGAGAACATCCCTTTTAATTTATATTTTGGTTAATTTTAGCATCATTTTCTTGGTCTCCTACCACTTCAGCCAAACCAGGAGCATTTGGTAGATATTAAAAGAACAATGTAGGTTTTACACTTCCTGGAACTCGTGGCTGTGGTAACTTAAGCATTCAGTGTGCAGATAGACAAATAAAACGCAAATGAAAAAACTAAAAGTAGAAAATGTCTCCTCATTTGGGAGTGAGTCAGTAGAAAGAACCTAATCTTCCTTTGAATTTGTAGGGCATTAAAGTTCTAAAGCATTGTGGTGGCATGTGTCTATTTTTCTTCCCACAGCCATATGCTATTGGTCTACATGTCCTGATTCAGGGAAGCCTCCCTTTTCAGTACTAAATTGAAGCATACCCTTAATTTTAAGCACATGTGTCTGTGCAGTCCTGTATCTGGGTCTAAACCGCTCAGAAAGGCAAACATTTTCCTATGTTAGGCGAAAAACAGGTTTCTGTATAACAATAAATACATCTCTTCATCCACTTCTCTCCCTATGTCACAGATCCGTGACCCCGAGCCCTTCTTTAACACAACTGACAACATCACTAATTCATCAAAGAAGCCGGGAGGAAAATGGCCAAAAAGAGAGATGAAGAAAAAAGACCAACAACGAACGACGATGGATCACGCTGTTTATGTCAGAGACTTTCCCAAGAAATGTCCAGCTGTTCATCTCAAGCCAGTTCCTGGAACAAGCAGTGCCGCAGGTACTGGGTGAAAATGACACAGCGAGCGATGGATTTACGCATCCATAGCAATGCTAAGGAATCTAGCTTCACTGGGGCTCGTCCAAGCCCAGACCGCTCCACTCGTCTGAGATGGTGGAAATTTCGCTCCTTGGCTATGTGTTTGTTTTGCCTTCAGATCAAGTTCCTCCTTCTCCCTACAGTGCCAGGAGCTTGGCACAGGGGCTGGGAGGTCTCCTGCATTGGCAGCAGCTTCCAGGGCGAATGGAAACTCAAAGGCTTACATGAAAAACTATATAGCCCTGTCATCCTCTCAGCTCTGTGGGAAGGTTTGGCGAGCAGTTAACAGAAAACAAGTTCAGAATAAACTTCTTACTCTGCTCACTTGGATTGCTCTGGGGAGTTCTCTAGCTCAAGTAATAAAGTAAATGGCTCTTTTTAGAGCTGAGAGTAGGAGAAAGGCTTTTTGTACTGCCGTCCCATAGAAGTCAACATAGATTCCTTGAAAAGAGAGAGTGAGTGAGAATGAACTGTAGATAAAATATTAAGGGACAGATTCTGTCTTGTCCTGCATGACCACACAAGGGATGATGGGACTCTCCTGTGTGGCTATCCACTTTGGGTGTAGCTGCATGGTCAGCAAGCAGAGTCCATGAGGCCACTAGATGTGTCCCCACATGCATATGGACGGGTGTGTCATGGAGAACAAGTGGGACTTTGATCCAGCACCTCTCCTCCCATGTGACACTGGCACGCCTGCACCAGGTCAAGAGCTGGCATAGGGTACGTCCCCCTCTCCCTTCCCCTCAGGGAGCTGGGCAATGGACTAGGATGGAGTCACAACAACATGCTGCCTTGTGCACGGGGCTTGTGACAAAGCCATGACTGAGCTCTACAATAGGCACCAATGAACTCCAGGCACAAGGGGTGCGGTGGGGGGACGGGATTCTTCTCCCTTCATTTAATGCTGGCCATCTCAGTGCTCAGCCAAGTGCTTCCCCATTCTGAAAGGGTTCCCCTGGCTGCAGGGCTCCTGCAAAGCGGCGTTGCCGGGGTGCAAGGAGGGCATGGCCATGCGGAAGCGTTCTTCTCCCTCAGGACCCGTGTGGGATTAGCTCTTCAGAGGAAGGTGCGAAAGGCCAATCCACTGCGAAACGTTCCAGGAGCCATATGAGGAACCTCCCAGAGATTCATGTCTCTTTTCGGAGGGGTTTCTCTCACACACAGGACCAATGTGGCCCATAAAATACAGCGATAGCACAAAGGGAGTGTGAACAGAGGGACAGGAGCTTTTCTCTCAAGGCCTTAAAAAATTTGATTGTTCTGTTGTAACAAAAATAGCTTCACGTTCTGGCTGAACTGGCAGTGCGCTGGGGTGCAGCTGGCTTGTCTCGGGGACCAGGTGCGGGAGAGGTACTTCAACCGTTGCTGGCAGTTCTTTGCTGTACACAGTGACGGGCTGTCAAGTTTGTGCTTCTCTGTGGATACCTGGATGGTTTATGCTTAATTTAGGTGACAAGCGGCAGACAATCTATGGATTTACACCAGGGGTGAATTTGTTCCACCTTTTCAAAACACCTGTTGTTTTACATTTGATGTAGAGCAGCTCAAAGCATTTTCAACAAAACAGTTTCCCCATCAGAAAATGCAATTTAATCAACATCAAAACATTTTGCAGAAACATGCAGCATTCAACAAAATTTTCAAGGGGAAAAAGTCAAACAAACGTAATAAAACATTTTGACATTATCAAAATGAAATGCTTTGATGGTTCCAAAGAGAAAGCTTTTGGAATCCTCATTTCCTGGGAAATTTCAACTTTTGATTCTGATTTAGAATGAAAACAAATTTTGAAATGTCAATTTCCCACAGAATGGAAATTCTGATTTCTGACTAGCCATAGTGTGAAGTCATTTCTGTTTCACTTTTACAGCTAATGATAAAACAATTATACTAATGCCTCAGCTATTTCATAGTAGCTGACACAGCATATTCAGTTACATGTTAGCACACAAAGAAACAATCACAGACAATCTAAACAAAGAGATGAGTGAATGCAGAGTCAGTTAGAAGAATGCATATGCACTACATGTTGTTCTGATTCAACATTCGTATTTTTCTGAAGATAAATAGCTAATTGTGAACTGTAAGTCATATAAGCAGAAGCTGCAAAGAAAAAAGTTTAGTGGAGTGCAAAAGCTGATGGAGGTCTGGGAGTAAGACGATCCCTGTAAAGAGTGTCCATTACTCTAGAGCAGCCTCTGGAGTTTGTTTAAAGGTTCGAGTAGGGTATAGTCATGTTCTCTGTTACCTGGCACTTTGGAGTTCATCCTTTGCAGATGCTAACAGGTGCTAACCATAGCGGTGGGCATCGGGGGCTCAATCCAGAAAGGTAGTCAGCACCCTGGCCCTGACCCAGCAAAGCTCCTAAGCATAGGTTTACTGAATAAATGGGACTGGTCATGTGCTTAAAGTCAAATATGTGTGCAAGTGTTTGCTGGACCAGGACCAGAGCTCTCTGCACTTGGCAGGATCAGGCCTCCATGTCAGAACAAATCTAACTGGATCAGACAGAGAACAATATTCTGAAAATTCAGTTACTAGAAGAGAATGGGTCCAGCAGAGAAAGATCTTTCCCTTTCTTGATTACAATGGGAAATTTATCCATGGCATCCATTGAAGAATGCTCAAGGAAGGAGGTGCAACTCAAATGTACCAGAGACTAAGATACCATGGTGATGGGTACATAGACAGACGTCCATCATGTCTACCCCATATCTTCTCCCCCATGCACCACAGAGTCTTGCAAATGGTACTAAAGTTTCTGGAGAGACTCACTCCACACCAAAGTCACAAATACTTATATAACTGATATTATCAGAGACGACAAGTAGCTATCATTTGGTTTGAGCCTACGGTGAATTAGCAGTACACTGATGCATTTGCAGAAGACAAATGCCCCAGCTGGTAATTGCATAACATGGATTTGTTAAAAATGCAGTTTTGTCTTTCATATTAGGCAAAACCCACAGGTATTTACAAAGGGAAAGACAGAGAATTTACCAGAAAATAGCGTGTAATTTTTTTTAAGCCAAAAGAACAATTAAGAAATTGCCACTTAAAGAGAAATCTGCTAAAGTGAGAGAATTCGTTCTATGTTTGTATATGATCCCAGAGGTAGAAACCTGTTTCCAATCCCCTCTCAGCCTTCCACCACTAGCAGAACTGGAGTTTAAGTGGACATATTATCAGTTTTCAGAGTAGCAGCCGTGTCGTTTTCCCCACAGTGTTTACAATCTCGGGGAAAGTGAAGAGCTCCCAGTGGTGATGAGCTGGAGTTAAAGAACACGCTGCTGACTCATTGGTGTCCTGTGTAAAACTTGTGTAGAGGGATGCGACTTGGTTGTTAAACTTCTCCATGGATTTGTAAGCATGTTTGAGAACGCCAGTGATCATGTGCAGCCATCAGAGCTGATGTAGATCTGACACAGAGTCTGAATAGGGCCTTCGGTCTCTTAGAAGCTTAGAAAAAAAGGACTTTGAGCTTCAGAGCCTTAGAGCCTAAAGAAAATAAAACCCTTGGTAAAATAAGCGGATCAGATAAGCCAAGAGAAAATGGAATTGCATAAAGTAAAAATAACTAATCTATCTGGTTGTCACCACATAGGAAAAGCAAGAGCTAATAATAAAAGAAATTGTGGCTCTGTTGGATGCTTTCCCCATTGGTTCCAGGGTGCTTGTCTGTTGGTTGGTTTGCTTGTTTTCACTGTAGTGAAAATAGGAAGAGTGGTAAATGGTGTTGGTGAAATCACCTCACGCACAACACATTGAATCAACTCCCAAAAGCAGTCAGGACCCTTCTAAGTCATTTAAACCCAGGAACTGCTAATATTAAATCCTCAAGAGACAAATATCCCTCAGCCCAAATCCTCCAGCTACGAAAAAACAAAGTGTTTTAGTTCTGGAATATGTAGGTTGGCTCTTTAATATTCGCTCTGCTGCACAGACACAATACAAGTACCATAATGCTTTTCTAAGGGCTCAGAAGTTTCAGTGAGGCCCCTTTTTGACTCACGGAAGGAATTGGGTTCACATAACCCTCACTTAAAAAATAGACCAGCACATTTTTGCTTTATCAATCTCTGTTTGCTAAAGACTAAGGCTTAGTGATCTGAAAAGGTTATTTTGAAGCAAGGTCACTCTTGCTGCCACAGGTCTAATAAAACAAAACTATAGCCAAATTAGAAACATATTTCATCTAATAGGGGAAAATATAATTGGTGAATCTGTCTGGTGTTTGACCTACACTATTTATGCTAAATGGAGGTTTAAATATATCACAATGTGGAATGCACGAGAAAAGCTGCATTCACTATATTTTCTGTGCTATGCTCCCTTGTCCTTAACCCTTCGCTTCCATTAGCTTTGGCAGCATTACACGGAGGCTATAAAGCAAGGGTGATGCCCAAGCTTTTCAAAAGTGAGGAGTGACTCGGGGCGACCAGCCTGACACACCTCCAAGGGGGCTGCACACTTCAGAAAGTGCTGAGCTCCTGCTCTCTGAGAATTAGGTCTCTTTAAGGTGTCAGGTTTGGCACCCATAAACTGAGGCACCCAAAATCATGAGTCAGGACTGATGATGGAGGAGCTGTTTTAAGACAGTTATTTAAATGGTAAGATCTTTGGGAAATATGTTTCTGGAACGCCTGAATGGAGATTCTGGGGGGTACCACAACACAAATAATAATTAATAATAATGCTGCAGCCATGAACTAACTAAACATAGAACTCAGATGTGTAGGACTGGAAGGGACCTCGAGAGGACATCTAGTCCAGTCCCCTGCACTCAAGGCAGGACCACGTAATGTCAAAGCCAAGGTAGGACTCTAAATTTTCAAAATTAAAATGAATACAAAAGCTTCAAACCAGAACGCTGGAGCTTAGAGAAACTTACTGGGTGGTTATTGATGGACTGCCATGGGCAGAGTTCCCCAGGCCTGGCTGCCATCCAACATACGCAGGAATGAAAAGCAAACTTTTCCTAGAGCCAGTCAGCTTCGGATCAACGTTTTCACAAAAGTGGTTGAAAAAAAGGGGCTTCCCTCTGCCCATATTGAAATGAATTCGAGTGTGAGTGGATGGTCGCTCCTTGCCCTGGTCTGAGCATGGGGCTTTGGACCTTCTGTACTGGAACCGCCCTAGGCATATCATTAAGTTGTGATCAAAATTCAAGCTACACAAACTCTTTGCTAGCCCTGGAATGGACACCCAGGAAAGACCCTCACCGCTATGGCATGCGCTGGTTGATGATGCAGGAGAATTGGTGGTCAACCCGCTGTTTATCATTCCTATTGCTAAGAGAAATCCTCCCGCACCTCCCTGTGATTTATGTTCTGAGGGGACCCTTGAGCAGCAGTGATGGATGAAAAAGATGGTCTAGGTTTACTTAGTCCTTCCTCAGCACAGGAGGCTGGATTTGATGACCCCTCAAGGGCTCTTCCAGCCCTACAAGTCTAGGAGGTTATTAAAAGGGAAATCATTTGAAAGGGTCCATCTCTTGATTCTTCACAGTTATGTAACATTTCATAAAGTTCAGAACAAATTGATTCCTGACTCCTTTGTGTGACAGCAGCCAGCCCGGTGAGCTAGCAAGCCACAGCCTGGGGAGCGGGAAACTGCTCCCCCTGAGCCACTGCAAAACTCAGCCACTCTCTCTGTCCAGGAAGGCACCATCGTGTGTGCAAAACAAGCTACAAGACTCCTCATCAGGCCCGTTGCCCAGGAGAAGAAAGCACTGCGGTGCAGCTAGAGTCCGCAGCGGTGGAGGACAGGCCGGCACACAGGGGCTCCGCCAATGGGCGCATGGTGGGAGAACTCCCAGGGTAGGAACTCCTGAGTCACGCTGACCAACATTGTCTCCTTGTTTCCTTGTATGCCCCTGTCTGTCAATATCCACCTGTTGTCTCTTGTCTTGTGCTTTGATTGCAAGCAGGGAGGCACCGTCTTTGCAGTCAGTGTCTGTACGGTACCTACCGCAATGGGGTTTTGGTCCAAGACTGGGGCTCCTAGGCAATAGGTGATACAAATCATTTTCTCAGCACTTGCTGATAACCGAGAAAGGAGGGATTTGGTGATGAAGTACCTCTGAAAGAAGTGGAAACAGACACGGTTTATTCAGTTCTAGACACTGCCTAGCTGTAAAATGCAGACGGTAGGTCAGCCTCTGCAAAGCCCAAATCCAGTCGTCTCTAGATGACAGAAAATCCTGCCATGCCTTTCAGCGTGTCTCAGTGTCCATAGGGCCAGGATAATGCTCAGCTTCTCAGAAATACAAAGACAGCCCAGCGATGGCATTCATTTCCTATATGGCACCATCTACCTAATGCAACCTTCTTGGGAGCTGCAGCTTCCATTACATTTAATCATTTCCAACTGCAGCTTCAGACGGAGGGCAGCTTCTATGAAAGTTAATTACTTTCCCCTGCCTCTTGCATGGTAAAGGTGCCTGGTATAAAGTTATGGCTGCTAATCAAAGGAAACTTCTAAACACTGCTATATGGTACTCATTACGCACTCTCTCTTGGTGAGGGACATGCGCTAGTCGACATGATCATGCATGTTAATATGTTTCAGCAAAAATCCATGAACTCTCAGCCAAACGTTCGTAGCTATGATTCATCTCTCATAGGACTTATGACTCAAAACAAAAAATCCCAATCAAACAAACAATCATTCAAGCTCAAAGTCTCTAGCAACTTGACTCCTTTTAGCCAGGAAGAGGTGGGACTCCTGGCTCGTCCCACTGAAATATTTACAAAGATCACTTAACACGGACAGGAAGAAACTCGTCTCATCAGGGCATTGCTTTGGTAGCCAGAGGTACATGAAAAACTCACACAGAATAGCAAGAAGGTAACAATGTGCCTAGGAGATGGGCTTGGAGCACAAGGGGTTTTTTAATTTTTTTTTAAAAGCTTGATGTGGAAGAGAAAGCGGCTAATTAAATTCCTTTGCTGAACATACTTAGTTAATCTTTCACAGAGCTGATTGCATTTGGCTGCTGTCCAATACCAAGAAGATAGGATTGTGTTCAGTGAGAAGTAAAAGCAAAGCATTGATTTAGGAGGATCCATATAGCTGACCAGCTGACAGTATCTGGGCTATTTCAAACATTTAGAGAGGAGCGATAAGAGTGGCCAAGGTGGTACTCGCGAATTCTTAGCACATTAGGCTGTGTGTGTAACTTGCCTCTGCGATCTCCTTCAATGTTTAATGTGCAACGTGTCGGGAGGGTGTGCGCACAGAAAGCCTGCACTGCTTTGTCCCTACCGATACAGGGATTATTTAGTCAACGTCAAGCACCAAATGCATCAAAAATAAATAAAACCATTTGTTCCATCTGCACCGGCAGCCCGGAGGCCACATGCAGAGCTGGAGTGATTCTAAAACGTATGATCTGAAGCAAAATGTCCAGCCTGATTTCAAGCAAAGAGGCCTGACCAAGTGTCTGAACCTTGGCTGCACGTCTGAACTGAATTTCCAGCTCAGCTGGTCTCTGTGCTGATCGGTGCTAAACGTGCCAGCGGCCCCGGGCTTCCCCAAACACAGCACGCACTTCGCTGGGCAGACAGGAGACAGCAAAGCGGGCTCCGGCGTCTGGAGCTTGCTTAGCAGACTCGTTTGTTCTCCAGGTTCCCAGGGCTCACTGAGCCAGTCCGGCATGGCAGAGGTGGGGGCTTGGGCCAGCTCTTCTGCCTGAATGGCTCACCCGCCTGCAGTTAGAAACCCCAGAGAGAAGCTCCCTCACGCATGGGAGGACGTCATTCCGCGTTGGACCCACTTGTGCTTTAAGCCCCAGGGTGCAGAGGAAGCTTGGAAGAGCTGCATGCAGACAGCCATTCGCAGTGCATGATAACAGCAACTTTACTGAGCTTACACACTTACGAACAGTGCAACCGACTGTCATTCGCACCTGCCACTAGATGGCGGAGTGTACATACAGTGGCTGATCACTTGGCACAGGCCACACGTCCATTCACCACTCTCACCACTGGAGAGGGGCGCTGCACACTGCCCAGAGGCCGCTCTGCCTCCCGCCTGTACGCTGCCTGCTGGTGCTCGGTGCCCCTTGTCGGGGCGCGGCTTCACCGGCCAGGGCGAAGGAAAGTGGGGCTGTGGCCCTATTTGCTCCCCACAGCCTTTCAGTTGCCTCGTGCTGCTGCGGGTGCTAGACCTGAGTCTCCTGGAGCTCTGGGGAACCAAAAGGCTCGAAGCTATGCCTGCACTCCAGGGCAGGGGGCTCTCTCCCCGCCGCGGTACCCGAGCAGGGCTGGCGAGAGTCAGTCCCACAAAGTCTCCTGGCCAGAACTCAGCCTAGAGTTCAGCAAACAAAGCAATAGCTGGGAATTTGGAGGTCTGTGGCCAAGGGAGGCATGTGTAGAGCTGTGCATTGGCTCATGCAAACCAAACCTGCTCAGTCTCACACAGCCCTGCTCGATGTTTTATCCACCTCTGCCCGATGAAGAGCCGAGTCACCACTGCTGGGGTGCCAGGATGGCGGAGTGCATCACACCCGCTGTGCAAAGCAGGAAACCATCCCCTGCAGCTCGGAAGCCGCGGCCTGCTAAGGGGGAGGCGGAGGAGTAATTCCTGTGGGATGAAATCCCCTTGCAGCTCTTTCCGTGACCAGGAGGGGACGAGAAAGCTCTGATCCTGCCGCACGGCTTCCATCACCTCTCCCCTATGTGAGCGAAAGGTACCACGTGCCGGGTGCCACCAGGCTACTCCGACGGACAGACTCCTGCGGGGGTGGGACATTTGCATCTACCTCATCTATTTCCAGGGTGAATTTGCCCGAGTTGCTTATGCCTGAGCAGCTCCCTCAGGGATATCATTAGACAGGCAGTTAGTGAACCACAACATGAGGTTTTGCTTTTCCCACAAGAGCCTTGTGAGAAAGTGCCTCCCTCAGCAGGTCTCTTGTCTCCCAAGCCTGTTTCTTTCATTCCCTTAACCCCTCGGTGTCACAGAGTCTGAGGATAATGTACATGGTGCTTCCAGGTGACGCCCCAGGGACAGATCCTGATACAGCTGGTTCCAAGAATCGATTCTCCTTCCTCAGTGCAAGCGTCTCTTCCTACGGTTACCTTGGTGCTGTCTTTCTGCTTTGCCATTGATCAACTGGATCTGGTGTTGTCTTGCCTGGCTTTTACTACCTGCGCTAGTTTCTCTTCACTGGTACCAGCAGGCTCACAGGGTAAGGAGCTGGGTGTGATTTTATGGCTGTGCCACTCCAAATATTAATTCTTTTATTACAGCCCTGTGAACTAGGGGATTTGTATCCTCATGCTGTTAGAAGGCTCCCTCTGTAGGTGGGCGACAGCTGGATTCAGTACAAACGTCCCAGTGTCACACCACTCTCATGCCATTTTCTGTAGAGATAGAAGAGTACAAATTTTTTTTTGGCATGCCACAGATCTCAGCTATGCACTGACCTTTGTGTTCAAGGTCAATGTTTGGCCTGGGCGCTGATGGGTGCTCAATCGCAGGACTGGAAACAGGAGAGATTGGAAATCTGACCACATGGGAATTCCAGCCCAAAACAAGTCAGACAAACTCATGCAAGTTTCTGAACACTCCGTCTCCCAGGTGAATTCATTCCTGAACTTGTCAGGCTGTGCGTGTCCTCTTACTTGTCTAGAGCACTTTGCTGGGAAAGTCTTAACAGAAAAACAGTTTCACCCCAAGAAGATATTTCAAGTTTGTTGCTAAACCATATTTATTTTGATTGATAATAAGCACCAGTTCAATTGCTCTGGGAGTTTTTACAAGAAATTGAAACCTCACAGGATCAAATACAAATCAACAGCATGCACCATCATACGGCACACTTGTTAACACCTCCTGCACAGTGACAAACATGGCAGTCCATTCCCATTGCTGTGTGATGGTCTTTACACTGGTGACTCCCATGCATTGTGTCCAGATGCCATAACGTGCACTCCAAAGCCCATAAAAATCTTTAGAGAAAGTCCTTGCAGAAGCACTCCAGACCTGTTAGACCTTCCCCCTCTATCTTCCTTTCTCATTTACTTCAGAGAGAGGAACCGTGATTCCTTCTTAGGGGAGGATTGATTTAGACATGCAGTTTTTGCCACAGACTTCACAAGTGACTGTAATAAGGTCACAGAGAAAAAGAGTTTCCCCCTCAGCTTACACATGCTATGAGCTCATAGCTATGAGTCCCAGGCAGACTGTGAAGAGCTACAAAAGGATCTCACAAAACTGGGTGACTGGGCAACAAAATGGCAGATGAAATTTAATGTTGACAAATGCAAAGTAATGCACATTGGAAAACATAATCCAACTATACATATACAATGATGGGGTCTAAATTAGCTGTTACCACTCAAGACAGAGATCTTGGAGTCATTGTGGATAGTTCTCTGAACACATCCACTCAATGAGCAGTGGCAGTCAAAAAAAGCGAAGAGAATGTTGGGAATCAGTAAGAAAGGGATAGATAATAAGACAGAAAATATCATGTGGCCTCTATATAAATCCATGGTTCGCCCACATCTTGAATACTGCATGCAGATGTGGTCGCCCCATCTCAAAAAAGATATATTGGAATTGGAAAAGATTCAGAAAAGGGCAACAAATATTATTAGGGGTATGGAACAACTTCTGTATGAGGAGAGATTAATAATACTGGGACTTTTCAGCTTGGAAAAGAGGCGACTAAGGGGGGATATGTTAGAGGTCTATAAAATCATGACTGGTGTGAAGAAAGTAAATAAGGAAGTGTTATTTACTCCTTCTCGTAACACAAGAACTAGGGGACACCAAATGAAATTAATAGGTAGCAGGTTTAAAAACAAACATGAGAAAGTATTTTTTCCATGCAACACACTGTCAACCTCTGGAACTCCTTGCCAGAGGGTGTTGTGAAGGCCAATACTATAACGAGGTTCAAAAAAGGGAGCTAGATAGATTCATGGAGAACAGGTCCATCGATGGCTATTAGCCAGGATGGGCAGGAATGGTGTCCCTGGCCTCTGTTTGCCAGAAGCTGGGAATGGGTGACTGAGGATGGATCACTTGATGATAACCTGTCTGTTCGTTCCCTTTGGGGGACCTGCCATTGGCCACTGTCAGAGGACAGGATCCTGGGCTTGATGGATCTTTGGTCTGACCCAGTATGGCTGCTCTTATGTTCTTATGTAGAATTACATCCACTTTGTCTATGTGCTCAAGTGTTCCATGTTTGCACCCATAAGAAAATCTCTCAAATGCAAAGGAGCCTCCTGCTGCTCCAGCCAGACCCTAATGGCACTTGCTAGCTTTAGCTATGTTTGTGTGCAGTTAAAGGACCTGCAGCACTGCTGAGCACACACCAGCCCAGCCAGAATCCGGGAAGGATGCGGGTGCGCAGAACCTGTGCAATTCAGCTCCTAAGGGGTTGGGCCCTGTCTCTGTGGTGAAAGGGGGGCGACTTGCAGCTGAGACCTCTCTGGAGGAAGCTGGGATGTATGGGACTTTTACCATGCATACACATTGTAGCTAATAAAACATGGCGGTGGGGTAGGGACATCAAATATCAACGGTTCTTTGTCAAAATTAAATCTATAGGGTGAAGTGAATACAGCAGCTGGAGGATATACATTACTTCGTGAGAATATTCTTTCAGAGTGAAACATTGAGAATATACTGTGAATTGTCAGAATAATAGAAATATAATAAGGTCAAAATATTAGCCCATAAAATCATAATCAACCTTAATCCAGCAAAGCCACTTGGAAAGGAGATTGTTTTGTCAAAGGCTTTTCATGGCCCAATGGCTTTGTAGCACAAGGATGCTTGGATCAAGTCCTTTCTGATGAACATTTATTACACTGAAGAAATGTCACATTCGTTTTATGCCGGGAAACTTCATAAACTTTCACCAATAATTTAAAGACTTTTCATCCCGTAACGTGTCTGAGAAATTATTTAAAATGTAAAGCGTGGGCAAAGGCTGAACACCTCATTGCGGGTTGTTCCAAGGCCCGAGGAGCAGGGATTCCCGGCAACTGGGCTATCTTGAGGTGCCATATTCATAAGGGGAGCATGATAGTCTCTACCTGCTGCATGGAGGCCGAGCAACACGTCAGTAGATTAGGGCAGGGCTGCATGGCTGCTGGAAAGAATCACGAGAAGGGGTCGAACGCTGGTTGTTACGGCCCCGCCGGGTATTCCGGTGTTCCAGAGCCCGCGTTTCTGAGGTGAGAAGTACGCAAGAATGAGAATCTACATTTGATTGCTACGTACACAGAGTGTCACTCACATGTGCTCAGAGCACCCTTCCACCATGTGCACAGTACAGGCCCAGAGGCAAATTTCAGTCGATTCATCCCTTTCGCCAAGCAGCCGCCCTCAGTATGAATACGCCCCAGCACGTTGGCTAGAACCTCAGTCCTCGGGACTCCCTCTCCCAGCTGGAACTTCAATGATTCTTCACCATTCAGTGCCCACAAAAATCCCCAGAAACTTCCCTGCCCTCCCTCCTATACCCTGGCAGCTCCACCTCTCAGCCTTCAGGGCAGGCGGGACCAAGCACCACAAGAATTGACCGTTCAGCCTAAATTTACCTCTTAGAGAAGGAGAAGGGGAAGAAAGAAAAGCAGCCAGAGTAACACAAACAATCTAGAACTGTGCTGAGTTGCAACCTCTGTTTTTGTTGTTTAACAACCAGTCGTTTCAGTGCTGCTGGGTATGTCCCCCTCTCTCAGCTCTCACTTGGCAAGTATGGACAATAATGCACATTAGATGGGCTTTTGGGCGGGAGGGGAAAGAGACACCTCACATGCACACACAGAGTGTGGCACAGAGCAAAGTTCTATGTTAACAAAATTGCAATAAAAAGCAGCAGGGCCTTGCTGCATGAGGAATATGGTTGCAAAACGGCATGTGACCATGTGAGATGCACAGACATGGCATGCGCTTGAGGGGTAGGTTACAGTCAATGTTAACCTTGTGGTTCACAGGCCAGGAGGCTCTGAGGGAGGAAATGTCTACCCCTGTCAAGACCTGGGGATTTTTTGTTCCTCTGCGCATACCACTACGGTGCAGAGGTGGGCTGCTGGAACAATTTGTACAGTGGGGGTGCTGAGAGCCATTGAACCAAACTGTAAACCCTGTATATGATGGAAACCACATCAAGCCAGGGTGCAGCCTCACCCCCAGCACCCCTCTGGTGCAGAGAGCAGCTAAGTTGGACAAGGTTTCCTTTGCAAATTCATTAGTAGGTAGGCATTCAGTGACTAAATATAAGGGAGAGGATATGTAGCAACTCAGAATTGTGGGAGAAACCATAGGAAGCCCCAACCCTCAGCACTTGTGCTCAGATTTATTGCAACCCAGCTGACTGATTCTGTAAAAGAATTACACAATGCAACACTAAGCACTAGCTCCCGAATCACAAAGGTGTGACATTCACCTCTGTGCAGAAGGACTTGTTGCACTGAAGTGTCACATGGGCCAGGCACAGCCCTTTGGCCCAGAAGTGGATTTCACCCCAAATCTTTGCTCTATTAGTGTCTGCTCCTTCATAGCATCTGTTTGGAGCCAGTTCTCGGTCTCCCTCTGCAAGGGTTAATGTTCTGTAGTGGAGGGAATCTTTTTCTCTTTCCGTTGAGTTTTTTGCCCTTACATCATGGCTGTGTTATGAGGCCTGGCAGGGGTCCGTGTTTCAGCACCAAAGCTCTTTGCTTCAAGCACTGTGTAATTTTTGGCAGCAGGGGAAGAGAACCTCATTCAAGGAATTTCAGACCGATCAATGCAGTACAAACACAAAACCTCCCTCCCCCCGGCTGCAGGCCCAGCAGGAGCAAGCGCTGGAGCTGAGCTCTTAGCCCCATCCATGGGAACTGAGGGATCAGAGCAGAATCGAATGTAACCTTTCTCTAAGCCAGCACAGCGTGGTTGGGAACCAGGGCACTGCCACGGGCAGCGCAGGTTTGTCAAACCTCAGGGGAGTCTCTGGCCTGCAATGGACTGAGCTCTTAACCGGGCTGGAGGGGCACAGACCGTGAATCTACATGTGTACGTGTGCCACACCCAGCACAAAGAGGGCCCGGTGCTAAATGGGGCCGTCGGGAGCTGCTCCCGGGTCAATAGCAAGGAGGATAACGCCCAGAGAGGACCCCTGAACATGGCACTGGGGGTTGGGGCTTGGGGTTTGCAGGCCAGTCAGGGAAGGGCCTACGGAGAGCGAGTTCTGTGAAATGTGAACGGGGCTACCTCCGGGGTTTGCTTCGCCTGGCACTTGGGCGCAGTCATGCTGGGAACACCTGAGCTGAGCTGCGTGGAGCAGAATCACACCCTCACAGCATCTGGGAGCTGACTTGGACACAGCCCTCAAACTCCAAGGGAAGTTCAGCCTGACCCCCCAGGCATTCCCTGCCTCCCTCGTGACTGCGAGAACTGTTCCGGGCTCGCCAGGAGCTCGGCCCGAGATGGAGCCGGGAGCCCAGCCTGCATCGGGATGTAGAACACCACGCTGCTCAGCATCAGCCCAGAGCTAGTGTTTGAGCGCACGGGGCTCTCGGCTGGGCTGCCAGGCCACCTCTTCCCCGTGACGTCATTAAAACAGACAAAGGCTTCAGGCTACCCAGGTGGGTGGCGCTCGGGCCACCACTTCCACTCCTTGCTCTGCAGCCACTGTATTACCAGGGCACCAAGTGAGGCTGGAGGAGCTGGAACAAGGAGCGGGGAAGCAAACTCAGGAGCTGTCTGGGGTCATGTCTGCATGAGATAACCAGGGGGGCAATATGAAACCGCAGCGGAGCACGACTGGGGAACCGGACGTATCCTACTTGGTAGGCATGGGCTACCAGGACCTGGCCTCTGCAGTGAACTCACTCGAGAGAGCAAAAAGCAGGAAGCTATGTATGCTGTTCCCCAGTGTGAAGACGGACTGGCCGGAGGAGACCCAGAGGACACACTCTTTGGGAGGAAGACAAGGACAAATCATACTGTGAATTGTTAAGATTCAAAGCTGGGAATCAGGAGTCAGGACTCAGTGTCCAGCTCTGCTAGTGAGTGACCCTGGGTAAATCTCTTCACAGCTCTGTACCTGCCCTGCAGCACTCAGTGAGGCTTAATTGCTGGCTTCCCTTACAGAGAGGGATGATGAATATGTGCCAAGTGCTTTGAAAGCCTCAGCTGGAAGATGGGATGGAAATAAAAAGGTGCGCGAGTATTAGCATTCTTACAGCGCTGGCACAGTTGCCTCAAAGCAGATTCTGGGGTGCTCCTGAGACAGCAGCTGGGGCCGAATGGGGCTTGTCTGCCTGCAAGACACGCCGTCGGACCTATTCAGAGACTCCAGACCGCCGACGGCCGAACGGCGCTTACAGCTCAGAGGCCGAACAGGACGGAGGCCGGGACGGGAGTGTGCAAGGTTGGGACACTGAGTGGGCCAGAGGAAGATGGGCTGGATGAAATGCCAGCCCCTGTGGGGTTCCGCACACTGCAGCGTCTGGGGGAGCCCTCCGTGACTGGATCTTGCTGCTCTCCCGTCAGCTGGCACATGTTATACAAGAACTCTCAAAACCTGGCATTAGGCCTGGTATTATATGTAATCTCCGTTAATCCCCTGAAAGAGAGAACAAACAGCTTGTCAATGAAATTCACAGATGATACTCAACTGGGAAGAGTTGCAAATACCAAGGAGGACAAAGAAATAATCTAACAGGACCTGGAAAGATTAGGAAAATGGCAGCAAAATAACAAAGAGATTCATCTTGGAAACAATGCAGCTAGTACACCTGCGGGGAAGTAATTCCAAAATGATACTGACTGGGAGGGAGAAACATGGGGAGCCGTCATGATGGAAGAGGCATAGTGGGGACAGCAGCTAGGACCTGTCTTACACTTAATAATCAGGTTGCCATAGCTATGGCACTTAGGGGTGTGAAAATTCACACCCCTGCGCACTGTAGTGATACCACCTAATCCCTGGTGCAGATATAGCTAAACGGACAGAAGGATTCTTCTGTCAACCTAGCTACCACCAACCTGGAAGCACTGGGGAGCTGGATTACCTACCTGGAGAGAAGGGCTACTAGGATAATCAGAGGAACGGAAAACCTAACTTACGAGGGGAAATTCAAAGAGCCTGACTTGTTTAACCTAACCAAATGAAGGCTGAAGGGCGATATGATTGTTCTCCATAAATACATGAGAGGGATAAATACCAGGGAGGGAGAGGAGTTATTTAAGTTAATCACCAAAGAATAAAATAAATAAATAAATAAATAAAACAAAAACTGGCCATCAAGTTTAGGGTCTAAATTAGACGAAGGTTTCTAACCAGAGGATTGAAGCTCTAGAACAGCCTCCCAAGGGAAGCAAAAACCTGCACTGCCTTCAAGACTGAGACTGATAAATTTATGGAGGGGATGGTATGATGGGGACTGCCTACGATGATGTGTAGCCCATCTGCCAGCTCTAGCAGTGAATATCCCCACTGGCTGGAGACGGGACACTAGATGGGGAGGACGCTGAGGTACTACAGAGAATTATTTCCCAGGTATCTGGCTGGTCGGTCTTGCCCACATGCTCAGGGTACAACTGACCACTGTATTTGGGGTCAGGAAGGAATTTTCCCCTCAGGTCAGATTGGCAGAGACCCTGGAGGGGGCGGTTCACCTTCCTCTGCAGCATGGGACTGGGGTCACTTGCAGATTTAAACTAGTGCAAATGGTGAATTCTCTGTATCTGGACATCTTTAAATCAGGATTTGAGGACGTCAGTAACGCAGCCAGAGGTTGGGGTCTACTTCAAGAGTGGGTCGGTGAGATGCTGTGGTCTGTGATGTGCAGGAGGTCAGACTAGGTGATCACGACGGTCCCTTCTGGCCTTAAAGTCTATCAATGGAAAAACCCTTTCTTTTGCTATAGGAAGCATGTACACCATGGCACTACGGCAGCACAGCTGCAGAGTTGTCTCTGTGTGGCCACAGAGCCCATAGCGTTGACATGGCCCAAGTGTGCGTCTACAGTGGACTAATGAAGTAAAGAGGATAGTGCCGTTTTGGACAGTCTCCAATGGGATATCACATCACAGAACAGGCCCACATTAGTCCCTCTCTCTGTGAGGTTCTGGTCTGCCAAAGCTAGAGTGCTGTGTTCCATTAGGGGCTTCTCAACATTAGGAAGAGGGAGTTTGGAGAAGAGCAGTAACAATTATTAGGTCCTGGAAGCACTGAATTGATGAAGAATCTTAGTAAGCACGTACAGCTTATATGAGTTGTAACTGGAGGGGCAGGGAGGGTGGCTTGGTAACCATTTACTGCACAAACATTTGGAAGATGTAGGCTGCTAGGACAGAGAGAAATTGCTTAAGGAGGTACAGAGGGGTGTATCGAGGAATAAATTAAACATTTAAAAATTTAATCCAACTCTACCAGGATGAATTTTCCTGGCACTGTGATATACCAGGTTGTGGAGTGATCTGCAAGGGGAAGCAATAAGATCTCCACTGTTTGTGATGTTTAGTGAAACCACAAAAAAAACCTGGACTAATCACCTGAGAATGTATGCTTAAAGAACAATCCCATCCCAGGCTGCATTGCTAGATGACCTAGTACGTCTTCTCCAGCTCTGTGAAACCCGTTGTGAGTTTACATATTTCTTAAACAAAACAAAGTTAATTGGAATATGGGAAAATCATCAGCAGCAATTTCCTCTCCACACTTATTTGTAATAAAAATAGTCCATGGAAAAATAAAACAGAAAAAAACCCACATGGGACTAATATTAAATTACCCTGATTCTACCATATCTGAGCTGGAAATGGAATGTAATGAAATCTGGTCAAGCCATTATTGCTAAGAAGTTTGGCATTGTAACTTTAGGACATTTTACTCCTTCCAGCATGATAAGACTGAACTCTGTTGAGCCACGTTTTTCCCATTTAAACAAAGTAGATTATATTTCCTACAAAGTTTGAGTCTTGGAAAAGAGACGTGTTCTGAGCTCTAGGGGAGGAAACGTTGAATTCCATCTGAAACGATGAGAATACCACAGAAGAAAAAGGAGGAAGAACATGAAGTCAAACTGGAAATAATTCCTAAAGCCTTTCTTCCCTTTAGGAAAACAAGTTCCTTACCCCAGGCCACAATCACCATGCCTCAAATCTGTGGATCTAAACAGATTCTACTGATGGAGAGTAATCCACACCTAGTGCAGATCACCAACCCAAAATGCCTATGCCCCAAGTAAGACCTCAAACTAAGTGGAACTGAGGTGGGCCTATGAGGGTGCCAGCCCTCTGCACAGGAGAACATTTCATCGTGAAAGCAGAAGCCTCTTTGTCTGTGGCAGCAATTGGAATATTGTGCAGATAGTGACGAGAAGAGCGCTCGCTTGTGAGAGAAATCAGAGTCTGGGGCTGGGGTATGTTCTCACTAAAGCCCTTGGATTCACTAAAGCCTTCTGGCTTTCTCTCCAGAGCATCTTTGTTGTCCAGCCTGTGATCATCTCTCCAGGCTATATCACCAATAATTCATCACAATTTCCACTCTTATTGAGCTGCCACAGTGCATCTTGGGAGTCCCTGGCCACAGTGCATCACGGGAGATGTAGTCCATCCAGGGAGCCTGGTCCATACAGGAGAATGGAGACAGGAAGTGTTTGAGTGGCAACTTCCATGCAGCAGCATTTCTACATCAGAATTTTACAGGTGGTGTGTGTTTAGTTTAATGGAAAGTCAAATACAAATACATTTTCAGCAAAATACAAACTTTTTGCAAATAAAAAATTGTTTAGTTGAAAATTCCATTTTGTGTTGAAAAGCAGCTTAGAGAAAAAATTTCAACCAGCCCACGCAGAGATCCATTTCTGTGTTTCTGTCCCCTTTCACACAGCTGGAGGGAGACAGGGTGCTTTCTCACTGGCCACCACACGAAATGCACCCAGACTCCCACCCCAGAGTTAGAGTTGCAAACACAAGAGAGGAGGAAAGCAAAGCAGGAACTTTACTGCTCGTTTGGTAAAAGGTCACTGCAAAGCAGTGCTGAGAAGACCCCACACTTGGTACAGCCTTCGATGGAATCAGCTCAGTGATGATGATTCACTGGAACTATTATAAGAAAGTTCTTATTTTAGAAGGAGGAGTGGAAATTCAAATGTAATTCATGTTGACAAAAACAAATCAGAGAGTGTAGCTTTAAATAACATATGGCAACACAGAACACCCCTTTTCAGCATTTTTTACACAGCTGCATGGAAGGAAGTGACACTTTCCATTCCTGCACCATGGTGCACAGTGTACAGGGAACCACACACGCAGCGGGTTACCTGGTCCATCCCCCTGCATCATGGTCGGGTTCATCCTAAGCCAGCTCCAAATGTCTAGTTCCGCCTCAGGATGTTTCCAGCGACGGGGATTCCATCACTTTGCATGGCAGCAGTTTCCACTCCCTGAACCACTGTCGCTAGCATTGTAGGGTCTGCTCCTCTCTAACTTGGGCCCTTGCAACGTCGCTATTTCCAGGTGGGGTTACTCTTCGCTGGCACCAGCATAAGTGAGAGCTGGAACAGGCCCCTCAGATGTTCTCTAATATTTACCCTGCTCTGGGCCATGCCATGTCAACATGCCAAAGAGGGACAGGACTCCTTTGATGATCATCGTCTGTCCTGGTGCCAGCATTCAGCTACCGCAGGGGCTGGAGCCATGTCCAGTTTCCAGGCTCCTCCGTTGAATAGGTAGAAGGGCAAATTGTGGGGCCAGGAAGCCCTCAGGTTGGGGGTGGGGGGGTTTGCTTTCTCAGCACTCAGGGTGCTGGATAGGGAAGGACTGCCGCTGAAAGCCTGTATTGCTCAGTCAGAAGGGCCTTGTTGTCAGAGAGGTTAGACATGCCCAGGAGGAAACCCACCGCTGCGTGTTCTTTTTGGAACAGAGGATCCAAAGGGACCAAGATTCCAAACAAACAAACAAAAAAGCCAGTGTCTCTTGGGGAAAAAAACTAATCACAGACGGGACTCAGCCACTGACCCCAGCTGGGGCTCCCGTCAGCCACAGCCTTTACTGCAAGAAGGGGGCGGGGAATTGAGGTAGGTTTTATCAAGAGAACCACATGTTTTCTTTGGGCTAGATTGTACCTTCTTGGGTAAGCGGAGGTGCCTAGACGGGGGGAGCCCCTGCAGTCACTGTACCTCAGAGACACCCCTCTGAGCCAGTTCTCCCCCCCCCATTTCTCTCTTACCCAAGGGGGTGGGAAGTTGTAATGCTGATGGCCCTCTACCAGAAGCAAATTACAATGCACCCTGCACCAGCTGAGTTTACTCTTGTGTGTCCAGCCCAAGGTCTGCATAGCCATGCAGGGGCATAAGGGATCAGGGGTGTTCTTACTCCCCTGCACCGGTGTGTAGCCCTGTCTCAAGAGGACAAGGCTTTTCCCCACGCTATGGTCAGGGCAGGATGCTATTGTGCGGGAGGTTAGACTGGACAATATCATCAGGTTGCAGAAAAATGCAAAGGAAACGTGGAATGAGTCTGTTATAAGCTTTAACTTGAGTGCTGAAGTGCAGAGAGATACATGTCCAAGCTCACTGCCTTATCGTCGTGTGGCTAATAAAACAAGTCTGGGCAGCGCTAGCAAGCCGGAGTCTAATTAAAGTCAAGTCAATAGTAACTCAGAGTGGTGGATGCTAGGAACAGGCTTGTGGAGGATAGAAGTGGTACAAGTGATGTGCCAGAGGCTACAAAGGAGTGGGTGCCGCAGTGACTGGCAGGACAGACAAGTAACCCCTCGCCACCCAGGCCAGTTCTCAGAAGGACACGTGGTTTTCCATTGCACACGGAATCTATTATCGTCTCCTCATTTAACAGAAATGGCTAAATAGGCTCTGCAGGAGTGTTTATTTGATTTTACGTCTGGAATATAAATAAAAGATGGAGCGTGCGATTCCTTTGGAGAGCAGGGAACAAAGTGCCTTTCCTCTAACTTATTTTAGCAGTTCTCAGTAAGATGATTTCCAGTTCATTGGGTTATCGGAAACACTGCTCATTTTCACGCTGAAGAGGCGATTTCAATGCCCAGCACAGTGCACTCTCTGCTTGGGATTCTGTGTTAGTTTTTTGATATCCACTAATTTCTCCATGCTGAGGCGAATTTGTCACACGCTCGGGTCTGTTTGATTTCATTAAACAGAATATTTAAGCATAAAAATTGTTTAATCGCCTTGTGTCATTATGAGATGAATTTCATTTTGCATATATTTGCATATTTCATCAGCATTAAGGCTGCTGATATGCAAATGAGAGACAGGTTGCGGCTGAGGTGTTTATTGTAATAGCTTCAGGCTGTTCCACTTGAAAGCTTCCTAGGTGGCGAGGAAGAAGGGGATGCAGGAGGAGTCGGGGTTTCGCAGAAATAGTTAAATATGTAAAAACATCCATTTGTTGCTACTTTCCCCACTAATAGCTCTGCAAAACAGCCTGTTTGGAGAGTATATTGTGTCTTTCATCCCCTCAAGTATTTAGGAACATCCAGATAGGAAAGCTGGGAGCTCGCTCAGCTCCCCATACGTAATGCTGTATGTTAAGCCTATAGCTACAAGAGCAGCCCCCAGGACTGGCTTGAATGCCAGCAAAGAGAAATGGAACATTTGACAGACCAGCCACCACTAAGAGTTATGTCACAGGAACTGTGCTCAGAAGGTGTACGGAAGTGTGTTTCTAAATACCAAGACTAGGATTTGCAGAAGTGCCTGTCTGGGATTTTGGCTTGCAGATCCCATAGAATGTAGGCAGGGGTGGTCACCTACCCTTTTAGAGCCCCAACCCAAACCCAACAATTAAATCCACTCATCAGAAAGGCTAATGAGGTGGCTGAATTATACTTGTTCCCCAATTATCGTACTTCGTGGTAGGCTGAATAAATTCAGCACCAGTGTGGCATTGGAATGGATTCGAAACCTCTAGTGCACTCAAGCAAAATATTAGCCACTGCTTAACTTTTATTTCCTGATCAATATGAAGGTTCCCATCTCCTTGTCACTGTCAGCTCTTCGGAGTGTGAGACTTCAGAGATTTTATAGGGCCTTGCATCCCAGCTTTGCATTTTACTTTCTTAAAAAAATATTTTGCTTATTGTTTATGGAGAAAAAACACCCTGTGATTTTAATCTTTTATGCAACCTGGTTCTTTAAGAACATATTTAAAGCCTTGGAGTTTGGGTTGGTGTGTGAGGTTTATTGGTTTTGTTTTTTAAAGAGCTAGTTCCATAGTGGCTGCTATGTTAAATCCATAAGGAGTGATTAGCTACTTTGACTTGTGTGTCGTAATTAAAACAAAATTAAGTAGTGAATAGGCACAGACATCCATTCTGAGCGGGGAACACTCCTTTCTGCTGACTCTGCACAAAGCGTACAATACATAGACACAATGTGAACTCTGGCTAGGGGCTACGGACAATGGCCGAACAGCACAAAAAGAAGAGGAGCTTATGGGAATTAAAAAAAAAAAAAACTTTTGGCATTAACGTTTAAGCACAATGGATTTTTTCCAGGGCAAATTAATCAAAACACAAAAATCATCATCTCTTCTGCAATGAAGACTCTCGAACAATCTCTTGGCTTCTATGTCCAGAGGTAAATGCTGCCCATACCTTAGATTTTCTGTGGGTTTTTTTTAAAACACTAGCTCTGAATAACCATCCCAAAATGACTAATAAGGAAGGCAATAGTGCACAGTTGTGATGGAATGCAAATCACAGCTCTGTTCTGAGCTTTCCTCTAAATGCAGAGCAGGGAGAATGGGACCACCTTAAGTCCCTTTGAAAGGCTAGGACTTGAAGGTATGTATTTGTTTTAAAAATGTGGTGATTGCAGAGAAAAAGAGAAACCTGAGAGCTTATTCTTGAACAGTCAGACAGGGTCACTAAAACCAGACTAAATAGTCTGACTGCAGGGCAAAGCACTGGGGCTGTCTGAAAAATGATCCTCTGGATGGAGAGAACAACAAGGAAAAACAGGGAAGGAGGAATGGGTGGGAATGAAAAGCTACCAGAGACAGTCAAAATAGCAGGATCAGAGGTTATCATACACAGGGCTCAGTCTGCAGCCGCTCACTGTCTCTCTCGGGGAGGACTGCTCCACGAGGCAGAAGGGAACATTAAATAAAGAGCTTTGCATTTTAGGCATTTTTTTAAAATAGAGATTTATTAGCAGTGGAAGGTAAAAGCGGGTGTCCTCCTCACATTGCCTGCACCACACAGGCAGAGGGGCTCGAGCACCATCAGCCATAGTTCATCAGCTGATACTGTGTATGCTCAGCATATCCAAACAGCAGTCGGTGTAGGCAAACACAGAGGGGTATAGCAATTAGTGTGAATGGCCCTGAGCTTTTGAGTGGATCTTACACAGACTAAGAACCAGTCTCATGCCCCACAAAGACAGGAGGAATATTACACAAGGCAGGCCTGTGTAACTAGCTTCCATGGCTCAGAATGAGAGAAGCTTGGTTGGGGGGTGACACCAACTTCACTTACTACTGGTTTGTCCCTACACTTCCCCCTCGCTACGTGGTTATTTAACATAAGAATGGCCAGACTGGGTCAGAGTAAAGGTCCATCTAGCCCACTATCCTGTCTTCCAACAGTGACCAATGCCAACTGCCCAGAGGGAATGAACAGAACAGGGAATCATCAAGTGATCCATCCCGTTGCCCATTCCCAGCTTCTGGCAAACAGAGGCTAGGGACACCATCCCTGCCCATCCTGGTTAATATCCATTGATGGACTTATCTGCCATGAATTTATCTAGTTCTTTTTTGAACCCTGTTTTAGTCTTGGCCTTCACAACATCCTCTGGCAAGGAGTTCCACTGACTAACTGTGCGTTGTGGGAAAAAATACTTCCTTTTGGTTGTTTTAAACCTTCTGACTATTAATTTCATTTGGTGACCCCTAGTTCTTGTGTTATGAGAAGTAGATAACACTTTCTTATTTACTTTCTCCACACCAGTCATGATTTTATAGACCTCTGTCATATCCCCCCTTAGTCGTCTCTTTTCCAAGCTGAAAAGTACCAGTCTTATTAATCTCTCCTCATACGGCAGCTGTTCCATACCCCTAGTCATTTTTCTTGCCCCTTTTCTAAACGTTTTCCAATTCCGATATATCTTTTTTGAGATGGGGCGACCACATCTGCATGCAGTATTCAAGATGTGGGTGTACCATGGATTTATATAGCGGCAATATGATATTTTCTGTCTTGTTATCTATCCTTTTCTTAATGATTCCCAACATTCTGTTAGCTTTTTTGACTGCCACTGCTCATTGAGTGGATGTGTTCAGAGAACTATCCACCATGACTCCAAGAGCTCTCTCTTGAGTGGTAAAAGCTAGTTTAGACCCCATCATTTTATATGTATAGCTGGGTTATGTTTTCCAATGTTCATTACTTGGTGTTTTTCAACATTGAATTTCATCTGCCATTTTGTTGCCCAGTCACCCAGTTTTGAGAGATCCTTTTGTAGCTCTTCACAGTCTGCCTGGGACTTAATTATCTTGAGTAGTTTTGTATCTGCAAATTTTGCCACCTCACTGTTTACCCCTTTTTCCAGATCATTTATGAATATGTTAAATAGGACTGGTCCCACTACAGACCCCCTGGGGACACCACTATTTACCTCTCTCCATTCTGAAAACTGACCATTTATTCCTACCCTTTGTTTCCTATCTTTTAAATCAGTTACCAGTCCATGAGAGGACCTTCCCTCTTATCCCATGGCTGCTTACTTTGCTTAAGAGCCTGAGGTAAGGGACCTTGTCAAAGGCTTTCTGAAAATCTAAGTACACTTTTTCCACTAGATCCCCCTTGTCCACATGCTTGTTGACTCCCTCAAAGAATTCTAGTTGATTGGTGAGGTATGATTTCCCTTTACAAAAGCCATGTTGATTCTTCCCCAACAAATTATGTTCTTCTCTGTGTCTGACAGTTTTTTTCTTTACCATAGTTTCAACCAGTTTGCCTGGTACTGAAGTCAGGCTTTCCGGCCTGTAACTGCCAGGGTCACCTCTGGAGCCCTTTTTAAAAGTTGTCATCACATTGGCTATCCTCCTGTCATCTGGTACAGAAGCTGATTTAAATGATGGGTTACAGACTACAGTTAGTAGTCCTGCCATTTCACTTTTGAGTTCCTTCAGAACTTTTGGGTGAATCCCATCTGGTCCTGACTTATTACTGTTTAGTTTATCAATTTGTTGGAAAACCTGCTCTAATGACATGTCAACCTGGGGCAGTTCCTCAGATTCATCACCTAAAAAGAACGGCTCAGGTTTGGGAATCTTCCTCACATCCTCAGCCATGAAGACCGATGCAAAGAATTCATTTAGTTTCTCCACAATGGCCTTATCGTCCTTGAGTGCTCCTTTAGCATCTCGATCGTCCAGTGGCCCCACTGGTTGTTTAACAGGCTTCCTGCTTCTGACGTACTTACAAATTTTTTTTGCTATTTCTTTCTGACTCTTTAGCTAACTGTTCTTCAAATTCTTTTTTGGTCTTCCCAATTGTATTTTTACATTTTGTTTGCCAGTGTTTATGCTCCTTTCTATTTTCCTCACTAGGATTTAACGTACACTTTTTAAAGGTTGCCTTTTTGCCTGTCACTGCTTCTTCTACTTTGTTGTTTAGCCACGTCGGCACTTTTTTTATTCTCTTACAATGTTTTTTAATTTGGGGTATACATTTAAGTTGAGCCTCTATTATGGTGTCTTTAGAAAGTTTCCATGCAGCTTGGAGGGATTTCACTTTTGGTGCTGGACCTTTTAATTTCTGTTTAACTAATCTCCACATTTTTGTGTTGTCCCCCTTTCTGAAATTAAATGCTAGTTTTCCACACCACTCAACTATATACCTCTCTGTCTCCCTTAGCTCCCCCCAGCTCAGCCATCCTGGTCTCTAAAATCTGTACACGTTCTCTGAGAGCCAGGAGCTCCTTGCACCGAATGCACACATACACCACCTGCCTATAGGACAGGTAATCGTATATGCTGCATTGGGTGCAATAAACTGGGTAGCCCCCAGGTTAGTGCTGCTTTTCCACAGATGTTTCTTTAGTCCCTGAGGTGATTTCTACTCTGTAATGGTCCTGTAAGCAAACAGTCCTCAAGGTACAGAGAATAATTAGCAAAAGCTCCACCTACTAGGAAAATCTGCAGATTATGCACTCTGTAAGCCACACTGCAGAGGAATACCAATTTTCAGAGAGAAGTTTGGCTAGACATCATCAGTCACCCTGCTGCTAGCACACCTGAAGGAAAAACACAGCCTCCCTATTCACCTACTACAGACTGCTTTCCAGCTGTAAAGGGAACCCACTTATCCTTATACCTGGGTCACCTGATCTAGTGTTAGACAGGGGATTCAGCCTATCAGGAGCCAAAGAGAAAGGATGAGTCCCGCCCCGTGCCCCCAGGAAGTATAAAACAGCAGCCAGCCTGTCTCAGTTGCTGCAGGGTTGTGGGGGAGGAAGTTTTGTGCCTGGTGGAGAAGGGTCTTGCCTTCAAAAAGGGAAGGAACCGTCTAGTCGCTCAATAGTATCCAGCCTGTAGGCCTAAAGGGCTCTGCAATAGCACAGAGCAGCAATACACCTAGAGCCTGGATGTTAAGGCCCAGCCAGCTGCTTTGAGCAGCAGGAGCCTGTCCCTGGGTGCAGTCCCCTCCCTTCTCCCCTTGACATCACGGAGGAGTTTGTGGGATTGGAGCTGAAGTGGCACCTAAGCAAAGGTGAAGTAGAGACAACAAGTGAGAGGTCTCAACTGCTTATTCCCGCTGCCACAGTAACTCTCGCACGACCTGTGATGGAGAGCTGAGCAGGGGCACAGCTAACCCTCCAGGTCCCTTTAGCCCCTTAAAAAGGAAGGGTGCAACTTTTCCCTTTCAGTTTCTGGAAGGGTTCTGCCCGCACTGCTGCCCTCCGGCGTGGGGCTGGGAGAGTGTTAAAGGAACAGTTCCTTTTTTGCTCTTACCCCTGGACTACAAGGCTTGCTCAGGGGGAAGCCCAAGGAAACGTGACTGGCAGCACAGGAATAAATGGGGCAGAGAGGAGAGCTGTACAGTATTGGGAGCAGGGCTAGTGTTAAGTGAGAGTCATTTACACAAGGCATTAACTAAACACCTAGACAGTCAGAAACCTACCCTCCAGACCAAGCTGTTTAGGCTTTAGACGGGCCTTCACAGAAAGCACTGCAGCAAGGGGCCTGCTTTTCATCACTTTAATTTGTTGGCATGTTGAAATACTATGGGTCTGGGTGAAGGTGGGGACACCGGAAAGCAAAAGGAAGGAGCATGTCAGGTGAATTAGTAATGCAAATCTTAGAGCCTCTTCTGCAAGTTCCCCATGGGTGGAACAGGGTTTGCTACACAAGCACCAGAGACCTTGGCAGCCCCATAGTGGAAATTTCACAGGAGTGAATTGTTCTTCATCTCTGCTGTGTAGGAAGCATAAGATTGCTTAATAAGTCAGCTAATCCATCCTCTGTCCTCATGCGCTTTCCCTAAGCTGCCCTAGATAGGTGGTCTAGTCCAGGATGACTCCGCCGGTGGTGATTATTCCTAAAGCATCCCTGCCTAGCCTGGCCTAGTGATTGCTATTCCATAACCTTCCTTGGCAGCTTCCTCGAGGGTCTTAACCATTCTTAGCTGTACAGTTTTCCTAATATGTAGTTTGCACTTTCCCAGCTGCAGGTGGAGACTTACTGCTGCTGCTCTCCTTGGTGACTAATGACAGCAATTGATCCTTGCCTACTTTATCAAATCCTCTCTCATATTTACAGCTCACCATAGCATCCCCACTCACTTACCTTTTTTCAGTCAGCACCTGCCTAGTGGTAAGTTCCTTTTAGGTTTTATTTTCATGTAGAGCTCCTTTTCTACCCCTGCCCCCCCCCCTTGAACAAATCTATTTATTGTGGCACATATATGGGAAAACCCCAGCTGCATTTCAGAGCATGTGTGGGCTCTGGCAGGTACAGAAAGTTTTGCAAGACAAAGGGTGTCCCACAAACACTGATTGTGCCAGCACCCTGGCAGCAGTAGCCAGTAGAGAGCTGTTGTCCTCTCACCGGGGAACAGAAAGTGGATACATATTCATATTTTATTTGTTTAGAGAAATTTACAATTCAGCCAAATCCAAGAGACAGGCAGGCAACTAAATATACAGCAAGCCTCTTGCCAGATATTAGGCAAGAAAGAAACACACACACGTTGAATTCTTTTAAGTTACGACTTCACTTAATTACTGCTTTTTCCTCCACTCATAAACCACATATGGGATTCATAATAACATGAATCTGAGCTGGCCTGCCTAATGCACCAGAAAGAACAAAACAGTAAAAGTGAGCAAAGGAACTTATTACAGGCAAGATATATACTTTATCTTGAATCCCCTTCCTTACCATTGGTTTCAGAGTAACAGCCATGTTAGTCTGTATTCGCAAAAAGAAAAGGAGTACTTGTGGCACCTTAGAGACTAACCAATTTATTTGAGCATAAGCTTTCGTGAGCTACAGCTTACTTCATCGGATGCATACTGTGGAAAGTGTAGAAGATCTTTTTATACACACAAAGCATGATCAAATCCGCACAGACACACCCCTAGAACCCCGACCTGGGATATTCTATCTACTACCCAAGATCCATAAACCTGGAAAGACTGTTGAATTGGAATTCATTTGCAAATTGGATACAATTAACTTAGGCTTGAATAGAGGCTGGGAGTGGCTAAGTCATTATGCAAGGTAACCCATTTCCCCTTGTTTTTTCCTAACCCCCCCCCCCCCCCCCGACGTTCTTGTTAAAGCCTGGATTTGTGCTGGAAATGGCCCACCTTGATTATCATACACATTGTAAGGAGAGTGATCACTTTAGATAAGCTATTACCAGCAGGAGAGTGGGGTGGGGGGAGAGAAAACCTTTTGTAGGGTAAACACCCATTTTTTCATGCTTTGTGTGTATAAAAAGATCTTCTATACTTTCCACAGTATGCATCCGATGAAGTAAGCTGTAGCTCACGAAAGCTTATGCTCAAATAAATTGGTTAGTCTCTAAGGTGCCACAAGTACTCCTTTTCTTTTTTTGTAAATGTCCCATGGCACTCCCCAGTGCAGTGACTATCTTCCAACATGGATAATTCATGCTGCCCGCCTCACGCCCTCTGCAGCGTCATTTGGACGGGCAGGCCAGACTTTCAGCTAGGGTCGATGAGAGCTCCAGTGAAAGCAACGAGGCTGTGCTGACTCACCCTAGCTAAGGACCTGGCACTGCATTCTTCACCTCGCGTCCTGAGCTGTTTTCGAATGATGCTGTGTAGTGTATGCCAGCTGCGGCGTCCCACCCAAAATTCTGTGCTGGGTGGAGGGAGTCCTGGGCGTTCTTCGCCAATCAGTTTAAGTCTGTGGAGTGCCTTTCATAATCCCTCAGCATGAAGGGCTCTCTACCCATTTGTTCATTAAAAGTAACCTGGATCTGTATTTATGTATCATCTTTATTGTGCCTGTCATTCTTATCAGACTGCAGCCCGAGCCCGTAGCTGAGCTATGGTGTACAACATCTCCGCTCTCGGAGCACCCCAAAATAGTGGTTCTCTGGTATCTCCTCACTGTGTGGGGACACACTGACTGCCTGATACTTTGGTTTTAAGTATTACTCTGGTGAGGTAGATGATTTGGGGGTAGAATGAGCCTTAGGTTCATCCCACCCCCCCCGTGTTTTTGTAAATTTGTCCCCTCGAGCCTGTCTGCAGGTGTCACGTACAGAGCTCACTGGCCTTTCCTCCTCCCTCCTGTTCCACTTCATGCAGACTCCAGGCCACTCCTCTAGGAAGCCCCAGACATGGGTGGGATGTCAGGTCCTCTCTTTGGGATGGTGGCATCTGCTTTCACCCTTGTTTTAACTGTGAGGGGGTAGAATAGCACAGTGCTACTCATGGCTCTCAACTGGTCTCAGGAGTCTTCTGTGTACTCCTCACGGCATCTCCTGATCCTCTCTCCTGCCCCTGTCCTTGTGCTGTCACCTCTGCCTGTTGGCCTCCAGCAGCAGTTCCCCGGCCTTTGAACCCTCACATCAGGACACAGTGAAGACTTTTTTTTTTTTTCAGATGTACCATAATCTGGGCAGAGGGGCATGAAAACCTGAGCATGAATCTGAGAATGGGGCCTGTGGCCTTCCATTGTAGCTGCTCAGTCCCATTGCAGCCTAAATTACATGGATACATAGGACTGGGAAGGGGATGTGTAGCCTGTCACCTGTCGTTGACCAGTCGAGGTAATGGAAATAGATTATGAATGAGGCCTTTCTCCTGTAGGTCACTGGTTCCATTTCCCCAGGTGATGGTCTGGAATAGCCTTTGGGGTCTTTCATCTCTAGACCACTGGTTGTCTGGCCCCAGGACACAGGCATTTATGGCTGTTGGGAATGAGATCGGGTTCTGAAGCTAGGAATCTTATTCACAAGGCCTCAGATAAGATCTCCGCTGACAGTGAGTGAGCGCCTACAGAATCCCAGATAATACCCCGCCCAGCCCAGTCACAAAGGTTCTTGAGTCACCGATTGGAATGGTAGGATGGATCTCCTGCAGTGCGACCCTGGGAACGTGTGGATCTGGTCCTTCTCTTGTGTGCGCTTTCCTACTCAGATCTGGGTGAAGATGTTTTGGCTGTGCTCAGCTTCCACACAACTGCTGCCCTTTTGCCAGCTGCGATCCTGCATGTGGAGAGAGGGGCTGTTTGTCTGTGGTGGCGGTGAGCAGTTATCTGGGGATGTGACGCGGATTCCCCGTTTCCTGTCATTTCCTCACCATTACACTTTTTGTATCTCTTGTCCCACAGGGAATGCAGTTGTGTTCCCTGTAACTAGCCTGGACGGTCTCCAACTGAGCAGGAAAAGCAGCCAGTGCAAAGCTAGCCCTGCCACTGCATGGTAACCAGCCTGCCCAGGCCTTGCACTCGAATTTGAAATCTCGGGTGAAGTAAATGAAGTAATACGATCTCGCTAAAGCCAAAGAATTAAAACACAATTAAAAGGGCTCTGGATAATGAAGGCTGAAGTGAAAACAGCCCATCAGAAATCAATGTTTATATTCCATCTCAGGATGATGGAATTCCTAAGGCACCCTATTGACAATATTGTTATTTAGCCAGGAAGCTGTGAAGGGAGGAATCCATGATGCATTTCATTCCACTCCATTGATTATTATGGGCTTTTATCTGGGCACACCAGAGGGTGCAGCACTCAAGGGCACTTGAATAGAGAGAGAATTTAATTTAAAACCCCCCAGACTATGCAGTATGTTATGTTTGACTAGCTACCTGCTAATGTTTGCCAAACATTATCTCATTAGGAGTTGTAAAGGAAATATAATTAATATTTTTATAGTAAGAAGGTGGCACTTGTTTCAATAGAGACACTGGAGGCTTTTCACAGAGGTCTCACAGTATTCCTGTTCTCATCTCCCGATAAATGATGCTGCTCGTTTTAGGAAAGAATCCAAGAACTACGGGGCCTTACAGAGGAGGTGTCTTGCGAGCGCAACGTCCAGTTTTATGTTGGCCAGGATGGTCCCTGGACCACAAATCCTCTGAAGGTAAAAATGGATTCTCCATTTTTGCAGAGAGGGAACAAATGGAAAATACGTTCAAAGTACAGCTCTTTGGTGGGAAAGACACCCATCGCATGGAGTAGGTTCTGTGACTATCTCACAGCCAGTTTGGACAGGTCACAACAGGAGTGGGTGGTATAAGAGAAAATAAGAATGATGATGATGATTTACAGGAGGGGCCGGGTAAAACCCTTTTGAAAAGGCTTGGGACCAGGACACAGAATGGTCCCAGAACAGGTAATGTTCGTTATTCCGCACGTGACTGTCTGTATTTGGAACCATATGTCTGTACCCTACACCCAGCACCTGCGTGCGTCAGACCAGGGGGAGCTGCCCCCTCGGGAGAATGGAAGGAGTCATAAGAACTGGGTTCTCTTCTATCTCCTCCGCTCCCCCAAGGCTCTCCCTAGACTAGTTTAGCTCATTATAAAAGCCGCATGAGCCCTTTAAATCCTGCTTATTAACAAGTGTGAGCTAACAAGGGCTTGCATCACCACTTAAATCCTACTCTAGACAAGGCCTGGATATGCCAGAGCTTCCCCATGTGGGAAATGGGGAAAGCCATATGGATGCCGAAGCAGTGGGGTTGTGAGGAGTCAATTATTAAACAGGCCGGGAAAGGAGTCCCCAGTCCATTAAACCATCAGAGAGAGACGCTGAACTGGGAATAGCTGCGGTTCCCAAGCTTCCTCTGTTCCCTACCCCAGACCTCACACGCTATGTGGTGCTGGCTGACCTCTTACCTGGCCCAGTACTGGGCTCACTCAGACCCATTGTCCCACCTGACCTCAGGGCTCTGTGCTAGGAGGCTTGGGCTCTCCCAAGTGCTTTCAGGCTGTGACTGCTCTTTCTTTGTCTGGGGAAGTTGACTGGGATGTGGAGACATCAGCTTTGCCAGGGTTTGACCATTGCCTGCTGCATTTTGAAGTCAGATCTCACCTTACTTCCTGTCAGGGCATGGACCTATCCAACTTGTCCATCCCAGACACTGCTGATGGAAAGGAACCTGTTTCAGATGCCTCTGAGGGTTTCCACTGTCTGTTGCCCATGACAATTAACAAAACAATGCCTACAAGGTCTTTCTCTAGGTGTGCCCCTCACTGAAAGAAGTGAATGCCTCCTCCTCAACTCTCCATTGTTGTCCTTGATGGCCTGAAATGTTAAGTCTAAAGCAATATACAGCTCTCTGCTTGGGATGTACAAAACTACTCAAGATAGTTAAGTCCCAGGGAGACTGTGAAGAGCTACAAACGGATCTCACAAAACTGGGAGACTGGGCAATAAAATGGCAGATGAAATCCAATATTGATAAATGCAAAGTAATGCACATTGGAAAACAAAATGATGGGTCTAAATTAGCTGTTACACTCACGAAAGAGATCTTGGAGTCACTGTGGATAGTTCTCTGAAATCATCCACTCAATGTGCAGCGGCCGTCAAAAAAGCAAACAGAATGTTGGGAATCATTAAGAAAGGGATAGATAATAAGACAGAAAATATCATATTGCCTCCGTATCAATCTATGGTTCGCCCACATCTTGAATACTGTGTGCAGATGTGGTCGCCCCATCTCAAAAAAGATATATTGGGAAAAGGTTTGGAAAAGGGCAACAAAAATTATTAGGGGTATGGAACGGCTTTTGTATGAGGAGAGATTAATAAGACTGGGACTTTTCAGCTTGGAAAAGAGATGACTAAGGGGGGATATGATAGAGGTCTATAAAAACATGACAGGTGTGGAGAAAATAAAGAAGGAAGTGTTATTTAGTCCTCATAACACAAGAACTAGGGGTCACCTAATGAAATTAGTAGTTTGTTTTAACAAACAAAAGGAAGTATTTCTTCACGGAATGCACAGTCAACTAGTGGAACTCTGCTAGAAGATGTTGTGAAGGCCAAGACTATAACAGGGTTCAAAAAAGAGCTAGATACATTCATGGAGGATAGATCCATCAATGGCTATTAGCCAGGATGGGCAGGGATGCAACACCATGCCCTGAGTGTCCCTAGCCTCTGTTTGCCAGAAGCTGGGAATGAGCAACAGGGGATGGATCACTTGATGATTCCCTGTTCTGTTCATTCCCTCTGGGGCACCTGGCATTGGCCACTGTCGGAAGACAGGATACTGGGTTAGATGAACCTTTAGTCTGACCCAGTATGGCTGTTCTTATGTTCTTATATAGTTTGGAGAAAAAGAGCTTATTGTATCTTGCATGTTTGTTCTCAACCTGCAATACTGGGATAGTTATAGATTGCCACATTCGCATGCTACTGTTAAAACAATTTGATTTCCCTTAGTAAAAGCATCATCTCCAGATACCTCCCTTGTCAAAGACTGGGAAATGCCTGATCCTAGGCCCATGTGCTGAATGTACTTTGGGGAATCTTCTGCTTCATAAGGTTGAAGCCCGTATTTATGAGGTCTCCCCACTGGGCCAGCAGGCAGTCAGATCCGCCTCGAGGTCTTGCCAGCTATTTCAGTATCACTCCAGTGGGGAAAATAATGACACCTGAAACCAGATTATTGATTAGACATTCAGGCATTATATTCCACAGCACCTGCTGCCTGTAAAGATCCTTCTGTGCCAAGACTAGGCGTAGGTGTTTGACTCTCCCATGGGTCACAGCCCACAGGTGTTAATTATGAAATGCAGACAATGTACTTGGAGTTAAGCAAGATGCACCATAAAGATGCTCCCATCCCCCAGGAGCTTGTATCCTAGCAGCAGGACACTGCGGTAAGCCCCAGTAGAACCTGCTCTGTAAGAGCGCGCCTACAGTGACCTCGGGTTCATCTCCACCAACTAGGAACCAGCCTGCCTGTCTGCCTGCATGCCCCTCCCAAGGTCCTAGGAAAGTGGTACAGTAAAAAAAGCTAGCAATGTTGGGAATCAAGAGAAAAGGGATAGATAATAAGACGTAAAATATCGTATTGCCTCTATATAAATCCATGGTATGCTGAAATCTTTAATACTGCTTGCAGATCTGGTTGCCCTGTCTCAAAAAAGATACATTGGAATTGGAAAAGGTACAAAAAAGGGCAACAAAAATGACTAGGGGTATGGAACGGCTTCAGTATGAGGAGAGATTAATAAGATCAGGACTTTTCAGCTTGGAAAAGAGACAACTAAGGGGGGATATGACAGAGGTCTATAAAATCATGACTGGTGTGGAGAAAGTAAATAAGGAAGCGTTATTACTCCTTCTCATAACACAAGAACTAGGGGTCACCAAATGAAATGAATAGGCAGCAGGTTTAAAGCAAACAAAAGGCAGTATTTTTTCACACAACGCACTCCTTTCCAGAGGATGTTGTGAAGGCCAAGACTATAACAGGGTTAAGAAAAGAATGAGATAAGTTCATGGAGGATAGGTCCATCAATGGCTATTAGCCAGGATGAGCAGGGATGGTGTCCCTAGCCTCTGTTTGCCAAAGCTGGTAATGGGCGACAGGGAATGGATCATTTGATGATGACCTGTTCTGTTCATTCCCTCGGGGGCACCTGGCACTGGCCACTGTCGGCAGACAGGACACTGGGGTAGGTGGACCTTTGGTCTGACCCAGTCTGGCCGTTCTTATGTTACTGCCTCCCAGGAAACACTTTTTCCTCTTCAAAAAGGCCTTTCCACCATAAGAATGATGCTCATATTGAAACTTCCTTCTGCTTCCCCACCCCAAACCAACCCCCAAACCTTACCCCAAGCTGAGCTTCTCCCCTGAAAAGGGAGAAGTACCAGAAGTGCCATGAAGTCCACTAGGGAGTTGACTGTTGTTGATTTTACCTGCTCAGATACTATGGTGATGGGTGGCAGTATTCAACTCTTAGATGGACGGATGCTGGCAGCAGCTGTGTATTCAAGAGCAGTGTTAGAGGGTGTGGGTCCCTTTGGATGTGGGTTTCCTCCAGTGCTGAGAGGTTCCAGAGAGTTTGCCATTATTGGAACCAGAAGGCAAGGACTCTGGGGCAATTTTAAGCAACAATGACAATGATCATGTATGTGATCTCTAGCTCAGGGGTCCTCTCTCTGAGGGCCCCCCTCCCGTGCTATAGAAACTCCATGGCCCACCTGTGCCATCACAACTGTTTTCTGTATATAAAAGCCAGGGACAGCGTTGGGGGTACCAAGCAGGGCAATTGCCCTTGGCCCTACACCACAGGGGGGCCCTGCAAAGCTAAATTGCTTTGTCTTGGGCTTCTGCCCCACTGTGGCAGGGCTCCAGCTTTGGCTTTCTGCCCTGGGCCTCAGTGAGTCTAATGCAGGCCCCGCTTGGCAGACCCCCTGAAACCTGCTCAGGGCCCCGCCCCACAGCTAATTTTGGAAGCCAAACATTGTGCAAATTTTATAGCAATACATACACTGTAAAGAACTGGGGAAATACCATCTTACTGCCTTCAAAACTTGCCTTCAAGCCTGTCGTGAGTTGAGAAGATTGTGTGCACACAGACATCGTTAGTATTAATCGTTAAACATTCATTTAAATGCTCCATGGCAACTCCTAAATTTAATCAGTGACACATATCAACAATGAAGATTGCCAGTCTTGATGAGCGGCCCCTTGCACAAAATCTCTTCCGCTTAGCTGCCTTTTGCTCTCAGCCACATTCGGTGCTACCTGACCCAATGGAGATCTCATTCTCATTTGGGAAGATGCCAGGAGCAAGCAAGACATTCTTTCAGCAATGGGGATGCTGGGGTGAGTGAGCATCAGTGCTAGTTTAGACTTCAGAGAACAAGAACAAATAGCAGAACAAAGGAGCATAACAGTAAGCTAAGGAATGGATGGGAACTAAAAGGATATTAGACAGAATTTCTTTATGTGTAAGGCAGTTAATGTATGGGGGGAGGAGAGCGCATTCAGAGAAACTGTTCTAAACTGTTGTTTATAAAGAGGAGTTAGACAAATACCACTCTGTATCTGTCTACAGTGGAACATATCCTAAGGGGATATGTTGCAGACCTAAAGGAAAGGAAAATACTAACTGGAATATTGGCCTCATCCTGTTTTACTAATTTCTGGGATTGTTTTTAGCAACTATTGGACTCTCCTAAATAAAAAAATTGCACATGTTATCAAAAGACATAGGGCAGGCTGTGAAAAATGGATCTTCTGACATGCACTTGGCTTTTTTGCTTGTATTGATAATATCCTCCCTGACGTTATATCTTCCCAGAAAATCCCATCAACTTTTCCTTGAGATTTGCATATACTTTCTATAAAACAGGACTTTTTTTTTTCCCCGGAGACCAGTTCTCTTGAAATCTGATCTGTGAACCCCTTTAATCAGCAGTGCTTACAGGAAACTCAGAGATATGGAAATGCAAATGTTTTCCCAATCAATAAAGATAATTACAGTGAAAGATAGACTGACATAGTGTCTTGAGGCTTTTCTTCTTGTCTTCCCAGGGACTCTCTAGGGACACTATAGACATTGGTGAATGTCTTTCAGAGGTCCAGGATGGCTGGGAAAAATAGTCCCCAATACAGGAAAGCAAATGACATTGTGCCAAGTAAGCAAAATGTATATTACAGCTGAAGCCAAACCACTCTAGGAACACGAGGCAAAGAAGAATAGTACGAAATTTAAAGCCCTCACTGGCAAATAGGGTACATTTCTCAGAGATACTATTTCTACAGTAATTGTTGATTCCATGATAGAGATCAGAATTGTTCAAGTCTCTCCCTCGCTCCCTCTTTGAAATATCACCAATTGTGGCCATGCAGCTGTGTGCTTTAACAGCTTTGTTGCACACAGACTTCTGGCATGTTCTCCGGCAAATCTGGAAGGTGGGGACTAGAAATGTGTTTAAATGTTTGACTGGAATTACACAAGGGGCTGCAAATCAGCTTTGATTTGAGTCTGAACTCACCGTTTTTAAGTTTAAAAAAAAAAAGTCAGTGATCTGCTTTTCAAAATTTTGTATGCAAACTTGTATGTTCCGTTCAGACGGGAACTATGTTTTGAGGCTGTTGGTCACTGGTGAATTTCTGGTTTGAACACTGTCCTGGAAAGTCAGATGGAGCAGATCACACTGTCCAATAGGGCAGCTAATCTCACTTCTGGTACTAGCAAACCAAGACCTTCATGGAATATTATGGAAGAATAATCTGAAAACTACCAAATCTGAAAGTTGCAATAGGAATCAACCCGGGGGGCGGGGGGGGGAGTTTGTTGGAACTAAGGGTTTTCTTAGCTTTGGGACCCATATTCTGTTCCATCGAGGTTCTTACACCGCCCTTAGCGCTGTCGTACCTGAGCCCTCCCAGAGGTGCATTACGTGCCTCGAATCAGATGTGCCTCTTGTGGTCCCAGGCATGTATTCAGACTGGTTCTGACACGTACAATTTACAAAGCTCCTTCCAATTGAACTTGGAAGGATTCCTACAGCCCTAATGGTGATTCCCTTCTGCTGTAACTTGATGTTGCCAGCACAATAATCTAGTTGTTGATTACAGCCCCTTCCAAAGCAAGCTCAATCAAAACCCTTTTCCAACTGTTGTCGTGTATTCAGCTGGGCCCTCTTTACCTGAGAGAGGAACTTCAAACTTTTCTCAGCATCGACAGAGTTCACTTTGATAAAAAGAAAAGGAGGACTTGTGGCACCTTAGAGACTAACCAATTTATTTGAGCATAAGCTTTCGTGAGCTACAGCTCACTTCATCGGATGCATACTGTGGAAAATACAGAAGATGTTTTTATACACATAGACCATGAAAAAATGGGTGTTTATCACTACAAAAGGTTTTCTCTCCCCTCACCCCACTCTCCTGCTGGTAATAGCTTATCTAAAGTGATCACTCTCCTTACAATGTGTATGATAATCAAGGTGGGCCACGAAAAGCTTATGCTGAAATAAATTGGTTAGTCTCTAAGGTGCCACAAGTCCTCCTTTTCTTTTTGCGAATACAGACTAACACGGCTGCTACTCTGAAACCTGTCACTTTGATAAAGTTAGTGAAACTTTTCCAGTATAGACCGTGGAGGAAGACATTGCAATTGGCATGCTTGGGCCCATGTTCATAGAATTATTTTTTATGGATACACATGAGGGCCCCCAGTCTGCCTCCTTAATGCAGGGTTGTCCCCTGCAGCCTCAGGTCCCTTCCTGAAGAGCCACCTTTGTAACTTTTTAACACAACCCAAGATGTATCTCCTAGTCCCTGTCCTCATGGCAACAGTTCAAGGAGAAATGCACTCAGCTCAAGGAACTGATGTGAATGTTGTGGATCTTAAGGTTATTCCTCAATCCATTTGCCACTGAGATGTCTCCCACACATTTGGGAAGGAGAATATGAGAAGGATTAGATGAAAACACCTTTGCTCTTTCTCAAGTGCAGTGGTAAGAGGTGGTTGCCCAATGATGCTGTTTCATCTCTACCTGCTACTCAGTCAACCTCTGGAGTTGTTAATACATTTCGTGTCCTTGTCATGGGAAATGTGCATTTCTAGTGTTTTCCACAATGACAGTTCACCATACATAAATGTGATGTGGCTGAAAATATGAAAGATTTCCACTCTCCATCCTTCTTTCGTATAGCTGTATTTAATGGAGTGGAGATTTGGTTTTTGTTCATCCATGTTGGCTTTTTAGTTTGGAGTAGGGATGAGAGAATGCTCCTAAAGTTTGCCATGAAAAACATTTTGGACTTGCTGTAATACACAGACTTTGTTCCTCCTACATGTGAGTCACATGTAACAGTTTCTACAATCTCATAAGAATATGAGAATATAAAAACGGCCATACTGGGTCAGACCAAAGGTCCATCTAGCCCAGTGACCTGTCTTCTGACAGAGGCCAGTGCCAGGTGCCCCAGAGGGAATGAACAGAGCAGGGAATCACCAAGTCATCCATCCCCTGTCGCCCATTCCCAGCTTCTGGCAAACAGAGGCTAGGGACACCATCCCTGCCCATCCTCGCTAGTAGCCCTTGATGGACCTGTCCTCCATGAATGTATCCTGCTCTTGCCACACAGTGTTCTGGATCTGCAGGGTTATTATTCTGATGTGCTCCTAACAGGATGATGGCAGCTAATATGCATGTGTAGGTGTGTGCTCTCTCCGTCTCTGAGGATACACCACCAGCTGCACAAGACTGAGCTACTTGTGACTCCAAAGTACAGATTGTTCCCAGCTGGCTTTTCACCTGCCCCTCTCTGCCACCCCGGGGAGGGCATCTGCTAAAAATATGTGCTTCTAAATGATTGATTCATAAGCTCCTTTCGCTCCCCTGGTGCCACCACCTGGTTAGACCATAACCTCCCATGCTGCCCTGTGCTGCGTTACATGCACTTGCTTTAGTTATGTCCTTCCAGCAGCTACAGGCAACAAATGTATGTGGCACGCAGTCGTCCTGTACCGCTCCTTGATGTTCTAAAGCAATGAGAAAGAAGTGTTAAATTTGTTCTTGGCTACTTTTCCTTGCAACTCCCAAAGGCTCTGGTTACAAACTGAATCAGTTATCAGCTAGTTAGGCTGGCAGTTCCCGAAGGTACTGCATGAATACTGATAGGGACCCATGCATTATTCAGTGCGAAGAGCAGAGGAAAATGAGCAACACGTCCAAAACAAGAACAGCAGTGGCAGTAAGGGAATAATTAGCGAGCTGTCACTTGTCCCTGTCAGTATTCCCTCCCTTAACACATGAGGGAAAATAATAAAAAAGGGTAAGATCATCTTGCAAGCTTTGCTCTTCAATATGCAGCTGGTAGGTTAAAATACAGTGATAAAGGGGAGAGGATAGAGAGCTCTGATACAATTTTCAAAAGATATGGCCTCCATTTCCATAGGGACTCTCTGTTTTTTTTATCCCAGAGGCACTGGGTTATACACTGAGTCCCTGCCTTAAATACCAGCCCACATGCTATATTGTGAAAGAAAGTAAGCTGTAAAATATGGGGTTTATTTGAGGTGACCTTTTCCAGAGAGAGCGGTGCTTAACTCGCTGAGTGTAAACAGTTTTGATTTTTTTTTCCTTCCTCCAAAACACAAATAAAATTAATGCTTATAGTGAAACCAGGTTAATTGAAATCCTCTCTTCGCTCAAGGAAAAACAGCAAGCAAGCAGCTCCCGAACACAATGGTACCCATTACAGTGTGGGAATCAATGCAGAATTCGAACAGCTGGGTGGGGGGGGCGCGCACGCCATGGCTTACCTTGATCCTCTTCTTGGGTTCTCCTGAGAAGCTTGAGGTATCTGAGAGGCAGAGGAAACTACCAACTACAGCTCTTAAATCAAGTTTATCTGAAGTAATGTATTAACCAATTAACAGCTTGTGGGCTGACGAGAATAGAGCTGCTCTGCCCTCATCTATTAGATCTCTCTCAAAGCTTCTCATGAAAGTCCACCGGAGTTCTGAGCCATGCAGACGAGCTATCATACATGCTGTTGCTGTGCTGGTCAGGCGACGGCTGGCTTGAGACCAGAGCCACAGTGGCGTGGGGAGAGGCAGAGTGCACATCAGGCCACGTTCAGCCCTGATGTATGAGACACTGTGCTGCATTCAAGGATCCGTAGCCACTCGCCGCAGCACTGAATTTTGCCCATCTTCAGGGTCAACACTTTGCAAAATTTCTATTACAAAAATGTCGGTTACTGCTGCCCTCTGCGTGTTGTCTGCCTTCTTAGATTGGAGCTCTGTGCACTGTGCGTGTGTTGCACTCTGAGTCTCATATGCCGCGGTGCTTGACAGGATCTTACAAAGGTTTAATAATTACAGCAATGGAAACTTTATCCGAATGGAAAGCTATGTGGTTGTGGTAATAACTGTCTGGTCAGGTCTGCAGGGAGCTTCCTGGTCTGCATTCTCGTTCTGACCCCCTTCACCCTCTTAAGCCATGTCTATGCTGCCACGGGAAATCGAGCTGAGCGACGCTAGATCCGCTTACAGCGGTGTCTACGCCACGCTGCGTCGACGGAGACCCTCTCCCACCAGCTTCCCTGAGCCTTCTCGGGGAGGCGGAGTACAGGAGATGACAGGAGAGCGCCCTGCCATCGGTTCAGCAGGTCTTCACCAGACCCACTAAATCGATGCCGCGGCATTGACTGCAGCAGCGCCAATCTAGCTCCATAGTGAAGACGTGCCCTTAGGGCGAGTCTATACTTACGGCTAGGTCGGCAGAGGTGTCGATTTAGCGGGGTCTGGGGAAGGCGTGTTAAGTCGATGGCAGGGCACTCGCCCGTTGATGTTTGTACTTCAGCTCCCCGAGAAGGGTCAGGGAAGTCGGCAGGAGAGCGTCTCCATAGACACAGCGTGGTGTACACACCGCTGTCAGTGTCGTGTAGACCAGCCCTGAGATACAGGGCTCAGCTCACAGAGCTATGCTCTTGTGGGACCAGGAACCTTGCAAGGTGCCACCTGACAGATATTGTAGAATCTCTTTGATTGCAGGAGATCTGTAGTGGGCTAGTGAGTCCCTGTGCACTAGGCATACTACATACTTGTGCAACTTCCCAACGCACCATATGACCCTCCCATGCTTCTATTTCAGTAAGACTGAGTTTTGTGCCGTGCAAAGAAAGAAGGCATACGTAGTAACTTATGTATAGTTGTATATTATTATGGATCCTTAAAGTAAAGCAGGAATCATCCAAAGCATGATAGGGTTGGGGAAGGTGTACTAGCATGAACAACAACCATGTCCCTGGAATGCACAGTCCAGAAAAAGTCTGTCTGAAAATGGCAGGTGTCTCCAACAAGTTCAGGTATCCTCACACAGCACTACCATGGGGACTCGTGCCCTCCCAGCACAGTATTTGGAAAAGGCTATTAATGAGTTGGCTTTGCTAATGGTTTGTTCTAGGAATCCATAATATTTGCTGACATACCATTCAAGACGACGTCCCTTATTCTTTGCCCTGCTCTTGATATCTGCAAAGACTGACAGTGAAAGCCACAGAACCGTTTTGCCATGTAAGATGCTTGTCAGGATGTGTACTGCGTAACCTTCACCTGCAAGTGATAAACAGCACAAGAGAGGCTGGTGAAAAGGGTCAGCTGAGTCTGCTTTGAAGGTCTGGTAATAAACTAATCAGAGAAGGAGAAATGCAGAAAACTCTGTGTAAGACACAAGCAGAATTCTCTCTAGATTGCATTTGCTCAGTTTCCCATGAGGCAACAACCTCTCCTAGACAATGGAAAGGGTATGTCCCCCATAGACATTTCTCTCTTGGGCTACTCAAATCATAGTTTTCTTCTCTCATCCCCAGCCCCCCAAATACATTATTCTCTTTCCCCACTGATTCTTAGCCAATGGTAGAATGTCATTCTTGTAAAACTTTAATTGTGTAAAATGGGTAGCATTACTCCTTGGTAGTTTTATTTAAGCACCTTCTAGTTATTGATGAATCTTGGCCAACCAACCTTCCACACACCACATGTTAGCATCTCTGTTGCTGCATATATGTTCCTTCTGTGAATCTGCATGTACAGATTTACTTATTTGATGCAGGATGTTTCCCACCTAGGATTAAGGACTGAAGAGGGTCAACTACATTCTCTTCAGAAAAGCATCTAGACTATATACAATGATTGTCCAAACACATCGTTATCTTTATACCATTTATACTGAGGTACAGCGGACCCTCGCTAGAGCGCGGATTCGCATAGAGCGCGGTCGCAGCAATGGATCCCAAATTTAAATATTTAAATTGGGATCCATGGTAACGTGACCCCTGCTATAAGGCGGTCCCACGCATGAATCCCGAACCCCGCATTCTAGTGAGGGTCCAGTGTAGTTCCTAAAAGTCACAATGGGATCCCAATGTGCTAGGCACTGTACAAACATCATAAATGACAGTGCCTGCCCCAAAACGCTTACATTCAAAGAGACAAGATGTAAGAGATGGATGAGACAAACGGGTTGAGATGTGGGCTCCCACACACATTCAAAGGGATATGCACTGTTCTTAGCCGCTCAGGAGTAGTGATCACAACTCTCCCCCCATTTAGCCAAACTAGATCTTCTCTCCCCATCCCCTCTCTCTGTCTTTAGCCTGTGATCTGCCCTACCCTGTTTGGAAAGAGAGAATGTGTGTAAGTAGCAGTGTTCAGCTGAGAGAATCATTGTTATAGACATTATCAAGGCACAAGAAGTTATTCTTCCGCTCTACTTCACACCGATTAGGCTTCAACCGGAGTATCGTGTCCAGAGAAGAGCAACAAAAATGATTAAAGATCTAGAAAACATGACCTATGAGGGAAGATTGAAAAATGGGTTTGTTTAGTCTGGAGAAGAGAAGACCGAGAGGGGACATAACAGTTTTCAAGTACGTAAAAAATTACTATAGGGAGGAGGGTGATAAATTGTTCTCCTTAACCTCTGAGGATAGGACAAGAAGCAATGGGCTTAAATTGCTGCAAGGGCGGTTTAGGTTGGACATTAGGAAAAACTTCCTAACTGTCAGAGTGGTTAAGCACTGGAATAAATTGCCTCGGGAGGTTGCGGAATCTCTGTCACTGGAGATTTTTAAGACCAGGTTAAACAAACACCTGTCAGGGATGGTCTAGATAATACTTAGTCCTGCCATGCGTGCAGGGGACTGGACTAGGTGACCTCTCAAGGTCCCTTCCAGTCCTACAATTCTATGATTCTATATCAAGGGCTGCCAAAGAGCCAGTGGATGGTCAAAAATAGACACATCCAGACCAGCTGAGAGGGAGGACAACAGCCAGATAGATTGGGAAGGGAGAGCTGGCAGCTGTTAAGTCAAGTGGCCTAGCTAGTAATCAAATCCTCGGTACAAAAGTGGTGTCACAGGCTGCATAGAGAAGTAAGAGTGAACCCTCTCTGTAGACTTGAAAGAGAACTCCAGCTACGGCGGTGAATACAGCCACCAGGCCAATCTTCAAACTGAACAAGCTGCTCAGCACATCAGTAGTTTTAAATAATATTGAGCTGCGAGTAGATCCAGGATGAACTGTTTGACAGATGTGGCAATTGGAGGGTGTCAGTAAGCATGTGGACAAGAGGGATCCAGCTGATATAGTGGACTTGGACTTTCAGAAAACCTTTGACAAGGTCCCTCACCAAAGGCCCTTAACCAAAGTAAGCTGTCATGGGATAAGGGGGATGGTCCTCAGGAGTCAGTAACTGGTTAAAAAAAGAAAACAAAGGGTAGGAATAAATGATCAGTTTTCAGAGTAGAGAGAGTAAATAGTGGTGTCCTCCATGGATCTGTACTGGGACCAAGGCTGTTCAACATATTCATGCATGATCTGGAAAAGGGGATAAACAGTGAGGTGGCAAAATGTGAAGAAATACAAAATGATTCAAGATAGTTAAGTCCAAAACTGACTGTGACGAGTTACAAAGGGATGTCACTAAACTGAGTGACTGGGCAACAAAACAGCAGTTGAAATTCAATGTTAATAAGTGCAAAGTAATGCATATTGGGGGGAAAATAATCTCAACTCTACATACAAAAGAATGGGGTCTAAATTAGCTTTACCACTCAAGAAAGAGATCTTGGAATTATCCTTGGTAGTTCTCTGAAAACATCTGCTCAGTGTGAAGCAGCAGTCAAAAAAGCTAACAAAGTGAGGAACCATTAGCAAAGGGATAAATCATAAAACAGAAAATATAATAATGCCTCTATATAAATCCATGAGGCACCCACATTGTGAGGACAGGTCCATCAGTGTCTATGAGCCAAAATTATCAGGGATACAAGCCCATGCTCCAGGTGTCTGTAAATCTTTGACTGGCAGAACCTGGGATGAGACGGATGGATCACCTGATAATTTCCTTGTTCTGTTCATTCCTTCTGAAGTATCTTGCACCAGCCGCTGTGAGAAGACAGGACAAGGGGCTAGGTGGACAATTGGTCTGACTCATTATGGTTGTTCTTATGTTCTCAATTTCCTGCAATATCCTGGACAAAGCTTACTGAATTAAGTTTAAGTCTGTTAGGAGTTTATTCTATTAAAAAGGCAAATGTTTGTGTTATTGTGGGATTGTAGGTAACATCTCTAGCAGGGAGAGCTAACTAACACAAACCCTGAGAAGTGTTCTGAACTACAAAGGACTGTTTGAAACAACAGGTCAGATAAGAATGAATTTTTAATTTAAGTGGATTTCCAAGAAAATCTCAAGGGAGAGCAGTGTGTAAATGTACTTCCTCTGGTTTGCAAGAACTCAGCCTTTTGAAGTTTTTCCCTGAAGAGGGGACCTTCGTGTGTTCATCACCTGTTACATGAGGACAAGTTCAGAGGCCGGAACTGTATAAAGGATTACTCGAATACATGGGTGTGCTTGTTCCAAGGTGGTTGTGAACTTGTAACCACAGAGAAGCCCACTGGTGGGTTTGAATGACTGACTCCTACCTGAGCCCTTGTTGGAGCTGTGGTCATCTCTGGTAAGCTTATTAACATGGAGTAGTTGTTTTAATATGTTTTCTTGTAATGCTTTCACCTTAAAAATAAATGTGTTTGCTGAGGAAAAGCTGTGTGGTACCTTATGACTGTGGCTGTTCCACTGTTTATAGCCTCAGGAGAGAAAGCAAAGCACAGATGCTGGCCTGTTTAGGCAGTCTGATTTGCTGGGGAACTCACAGTGCAGGCAGGGAACCATATAGTCTGGGAAAACTCCAGTCAGGAGGGAGAGAGACACGAGTCTCTACCTAAGAGGGGTTGATGGCTGAGTAGCCGGGAGCCTAGAGTGGGTGTCCTGGTGCACCTCAGAGGGGGAATAGAGGTGCAGTTGCCCTGAACTGTGGCATGCTGTACAAACGACATTTTGTAAGGCTTTATGATGAGGGAGCAGGAGCTCTGCAGACAGGAAGGTCTCCAGATGTTTCTAATGAAAGAAAGATAAAAAAGCAACCCAATCTTTCCAAAAGATCTAAAAAGAATGTTAAATGTTTTTATATTTTAAAAGCCCTTCCTATGAGATGCCTTCCCTTTCTTCAGGCTTTCACCATGAGTCCTCCTCCTATTGCAACTGATGCCCAGTGGACCATTCTAGAGCGTGGGGAGTATTCAGTCACAGGGTCAGTGCATCTGGGATGTGACGATAACGAGAACAGGCTATCCCCTAACAGATGTTCTCGGCTATCCCTGAGAACAGACTGATTTTTACAGTGCTGAGTGGTGTTCAGAATTGTTTGTCAAACATTTTAAATGGACAGACTTCATCCTACCAGCTGCTGGCCAGCATTCACTTCCACTATAACCTGCTCCATTTCTTAGCATTCTGTATTTCTGGAGTGTGATTGGCCAGTGATATTGCTTCTCTCTGGTTGGATGACTGAAGTTTTTATAACCTGGAAGAAAGGGGAAGTTGATAGTAATGAATATTAATCAGAAGCTAGGAATTGTAGAAAATTGAAAAGGGAAGCAAAAGGACACAAGACACACATCGCCATTGGAGTTAACAATAATAAGGACTTTTTTGAGTATGTTAGGAACAAAAAAGAATGTTAACAATCGTATAGGTTCATTACTAGATGGACATGGAAGAATTGTCAATAATAATGCAGAAAAAGCCAGAACTATTTTGTATTTAGGAAACTATAGTCATATCACATGAGGATGAGGATGATGAAACACTTTCCAGTAGTAACTCAGAAGGATGTTAAGCAGCAGCTTCTAAAGTTAGATGTTTTAAAATAAGCTGGTCTTGATAACTTTCATCCAAGCATTTAAGAGGAGCCCTCTGTTAATAGTGTAGGCAGTGTTGTTATAGCTGTGTCAGACCCGGGATATCAGAGAGACAAGGCGGGGGAGGTGATACCTAGCATTGGACCAACTTCTGTTGGTGAGAGAGAAAAGTTTGGGTGACCTGAAGAAGATCTCTGTGTGACTCGGAAGCTTGTCTCTCTCGCCAGCAAAAGTTGGTCCAATAAAAGATATCCCCTCCCACCCCTTGTCTCTCCCTAATGTCCTCCTTTAAGTTAGCACTGACTATTAAGCCTTTCCATTCGGTATAACTCAGCTTTTCTCCCACATTTCAGTGCTACAGGCACTGCACAGACAGCAGGGCCAACTCTGCCGGCAGAATCGTTATTGCTGTCACAGACGCATGTTATTGACGGGCCTCGGTAAGCACTTGGAACCTTATGGTCTGCCGCTTCCGCTCTGCGCTTCACACGCCAACGGCGAATTACAGGACCTTTGTTTTCCATCCACTGGCTGCGGCTACAGTTGGATTGCAGAAGGATGTGCATTTTAGTGGGCGGACAGTGAATACTTTGGCACAGGCGTTCCTTGTTGTTCGGTCAAGGGGGCTGTGTGTCAATCGATGGGCTAACCATCATGATCAATGTCAACAGGAAAAACAAAAAAACCCACCATTAGGCAGTCAGTAATACGCACCGGATGAAACGGCACTGCTGCTGCACTCACCACTGGGAGAACTTCCTGGGAAGAGCATGGAGATCATTTAAACTGGGGGGCAAAAATATGAAAGCAACTTTCTCTCGGCGACCCCTTGAATCAGTCCGTTATCACCCTGTCTGGGCTTAATTACTGGGACACCCAGTTCGGGATTCAAAGTCTATTTTGAATTCACTGTCAAACTCCGACTAGGCAAAGTGTATGTGTTTGGAACAAACCTGTGCCAGACCCTGCCAGTGAGTGAGAGTCCTGGCTGGAGAATTCTGTAAGGAAAACAGTGAGGGATTGCCGCACAAATGCGCTCAGTGCTTCTCTGGCTTTATTGTAGAGAAACTAGCCCTTGCCTTTGCCTAAGGATAGTCGCTGCATTGCAGTGCCCCAGTAACTGCCACGGCGACCTATGGCATCTCCTCCAGGTGATGCTAGAACGCCCTTGGGAAGACAAGCATTGCATGCGGCTCATCAGCAGGTGTGTTGGCCAATAGGAGGAGAATATCCTCCAGAGTCAGGTCCCAGTGGATGCTGCTTTGGCTTCTTATGGCTTCTTGGTACTCCTCTGTTTTATCCCCACATGTGTCTGGAGGGGTCTGGGTTCTGCCCCCCCTCCTGTGAAACATTTCAGCCTTGGCAGTCACAGCTGCTCTCACCACTGTGTGCTTCTGGTCCTTCCCTCGACACCCCCCATTTACTGTCCCCTCCACCTTCAGAGGCAACAAAGCAGTTTTCTAGCGATAATTCTAGTTGCAGTGCCAACATGGGCCGGCATCCCAAGCAGCTGACACCGAGTGGCTGAGACTTGATGAGAACGTTCGTGTCGTAGATTGGCAATATCCCCTCTAATTAATGCAGCTCAAACATACCTGATGTGCCAGGCCAGGGAGATGCTAGATCATTTCAGAAGAATGCTTGATGCCCTCTGTCATTCAGCACCAGGAATAATGCTCCTCTCTGCTGTCATGCCGAACACCTCTAGGATGTTGAATTAAACAGTGGGTCTTTTGATGTTGCTGAATTAAGTAATGCATTAATTATCCATAGAATTTGCACATACACCTAACATAGTAAAAAGGTGCATGTCCCCAAGACTAATGTATCTTTGAATCCTCCGCCTCGCTCCTTCCTCAATCAGGCATCAAGAAGCATCTTGGACTTCCAGAGTGCATTACGCAGAGTTGCCTGCATATTATAGAATAATGAATTGAACCTTTAAAAGTATGAAAGCTCTGCCAGAGGTTAGTTTTACTGCCGTGTTAGTTAAGGTTGGGTATGTTATATTACATGATAATGAATAATTTACCTGCTATTAAAACAAACATTATGAAAAGACTAAGAACTGAAGGTCCAAATATTTTTAACTTACAGCTTCTTACCTGTGCTAATAATGCAGTGTATATACAGTGGTATGTCAACTGCACAGTGTTACTACACAGAGAAAAATAAGAACATATTAAGAGTTAAACATTCAAAATTTCCAGCACACTGACAATTTCACCAGATGTTGGCAAATCTCAGACAAAGTTTATACCCTTAAAAAATCTGCGATACAGCTTTTGTGTGTGTGCCTTTTCCGAAATCTAATTTTTCCCAGAATCTCCACATCTTCAGATTATTTATTACACGCCAGAACTGAACCCTCATAAAACACTGTGCATGACTTCTGCTAGCATTCAGTGCTAAGGGAGACTACAAGCTATTGGTAAAAGATTTAACTTATTAATGGAGTAAATCTGGAACAAAGCTCTGTAATTTAGTATTGGCTTCCCCAAACTGACTGTGTTTATTGAGAAAGCAGCTAAGATACAGGAATGTGTGGGTTATAAATCAGCAGAAAATCAAATGCTAACATGTAAATAAATTGCAAATCAGCTAAGAAATTGGTTTCATTTTGAGACGATAAAGCATATTTCTCCTGTACTGATTTTCTAAGGTGCCCCTTAAGAATTGTAATATTTCTGTGTGGTAATGATAAACATTAGTGAGTTGCTTTAGAAATGAAAAAATGGCAACCCTCTAGGGATTTGAAAAACATATGCACTTCAAATTTGAAAATCCAATTTAACTGTCCATTATATGGAGAATAAAAGAAGGTAAGGATGGGATAATTTTGCAGTTACACAGCATTTGACTAAATCTGATTCAGGGATGACAGCTACACTTTAAAAGCTACATGTCTGAATGTAAGGAGACAGCAAATCATTTATTTATGATTGTAATCTAGCTCCTGTCTAACAAGTTAACAACTGTGCATAGTACTCCTGAGTAGAGGCAGCATGTGTAGGCTTGTCAGTTAGCACTTTTAAAACACTTTTCATGGAATTTCTGTAAAAAATATATATATATATATAAGATAAAAAAGAGACAAGAGTGTCCCTGTCAAATTTACCAAAACAAGCAGATGTTAAAATTGCAAAAGTTTATGGGGAAAAAAACAGTGGTTTCTTAATTTTACATAAAGCACCTTTTCAAAAAGGTTCTTTTAGTGTTCACCACTCTGATTATCATGAACTGATTCTTTTTGTATTAGCGTGACACTCATGCTGGAATGTATTTTGGGCCTAATCCCCGACCCACTGAAACTTTTCATCAGCCTCTCTGTTTGCAATGCAAGAGGTCATGACTGTGAAGTCCCTAGCCAGGACCGCATGATTGTCTCTCTGTTGGTTTCCTTCTTGGATGTTAAATCCTTTGGGACCTTCAGGTTTTGACTCCTGTATCATCATCCTTTTTGCCTGTGTTGTATGTACTTCCCAGCAATGCAATTAACAAGAGAACACATTTGATCAGTCAATTCCCATTTGGCTGTCTTACCTCACAAGCCAGTATTACGCTCCTGTGCTGTAAGAACTGAAACTGAAATCTGCAAATGGACAGGGATAGCACTATAAAAATGACTGACAGAGATCTTCCAAATGTGTTGAAAACATGATACAATTTGGAACTTATAGCAAGGGCACACACAATGCACAAGGCATCAAAGAACTGTTCTGCCTCGCATTACCAGCTTAAGTATCTCTGAGTCAGACAAACAGAACAATCAAATGATTTTGACCCAGCTGGATAAATACCTAATTGAAACACAAATCAAACTTTTAGATTGGATGAGATTGGCAAGATGAAACCCTTGCCCCGTTGAAGTCAGTGGCAAAACTCCCACTAACCTCAGTGGGGCTGGATTGTACCCCTTATATGAAGTCACCACTAAAGAGAATTACACGCTTCTGGTGTTGTTTTATACAGGATACTGTGTGTTTCTATGTCCATTAATTTTTAGTGATCTCTGTCTAACTTGTAAGTACCTGTGTTAGTATCATCACGATGATCTGGTAACAACTTTGAAAATCTTCATCTGCAGCAAACCTAAGTGATATTGTGTGCAGTCATCTTCAAACAACACACAGTCAACTTGTGGAATTGTCTGCCAGAGGGTGTTGTGAAGGCCAAGACTATAACAGGATTCAAAAAAGAACTAGATAAGTTCATGGAGGACAGGTCCATCGATGGCTATTCGCCAGGATGGGAGGGATGCATTTTATGTTCATAGATCAAGTACCTGAAAATTGTTGTGTTTAATTGTACAAAATGCTATGCTGCCATGTTGAGATTGATGTAGCATTTGCACAGAGAGCTGGCTTCTCTGATTTTACAGATGTGCTACTAAGCCATTCCTGATTGGATAACACTCCTGTCTGTGAGTGTCACATATCTGCCATGCCACAGAATTTCTCTGCTATGATGAGTTGCTAAAATGGAGAGGTAGTGCATTCAGAAGTCTCACATCGATTCAATGGATGTTGATGAAGAGATTAAAAAATTGATTTCAAGACTCGGTTTTACTAACTTCCGATCCTTTGATCGTCGGATTCGACCCAGCTCAGAATTACAGGCTGTGTCACGTGCAAACCGTGCGCATGTGTGTTTTAAGTTAAAGTAACTGACATTGATCGCCTGGGACCCATCCCATTGGGGTCTGCTTGGGTGCAGCAAACCCATTTCCAGGATCAGGGCCATCAGGTAGCAGGATCTATTTTGTTATTTTAGTCATTTTAGAGAAACAGTCTGATGGCACAAATGTTTGCAGCGTTCAAACGGGGTGAATGTTGTTTGTCTGCTACTGCAGTATTTCGAGAGATCTAGTGCTGGAAGCCGTTAGGCAGTAAGTACAGTTGTTCATATATCCTGGCTACTTTATGAGCAGTAGGTACCAGGAGCATAAATATAATAGATAGGTTCATCGGCACAACCCTGTTGTGGCTATATGCTCAGAGGAAAAACAGATCTGAATAAAAATATATGGATGTAAAAGGTGTGGAATTTTGTCCTTTTTAAATTGAATCAACTCTCCTTCTGCCTTTCAGCATTTTATTTATTTTCAAAGCTGCTGTACAGGGGGTTTGCTTTTTATTTTGCATTTTCCCTGCTGACTTTCCTTCAGTATTAAAAATTGTGCTCCAATCATTTGATATTTCTCTGCTGCAGAGGAAAGCTACTTGTTTTTGCAAAGGTGTCAATGCACTTGTACTTTGTATCTTTCTTTTCGGCTTATGAAAAAAATCCCCCTGAACGTCTCCTCCTGTTACAGGACAGAGCTACCTTGCAGATGTGCATCGCAATGCCACATGTATGTTTGTGAGGGAGGCAGGTTAGTAAATCCAGGGGAAGCTTTTTTCGTTTACTGTTTGTTAAAATTGTAAGCAACTAAAGTAAAGAACGAGAGTTGAAAATTGTCCTTGTCAGATAGTGACACCCCCACACGCTCTGCTCGGTGTTAATAAGTGTAAGGAAACATGCAGAGACTCAGCCCCTTTGTTTATCTCGGATTAGGTCACAGGCTGAAAATATACAGCGCCATGCTTTTAGGTAAAATAATTCATTCCAGTTGGAAATGCTTTTCTTATTGTTTGTCACTCTCCCCGCCCCCTCCCATCCCCTTTTCTTTCTTCAATTTTTTTTTTTTAAGAAGAAAAAAATAACTGTCGGGTCATGGTGAGGCAGGGAAAGCTCGGCTGGTTTTAAAATGATATTCTGACGAGGGTAAGAAAGTATTTAAAATCTGGGTCTGAAAATAGCCATCAGATTAATCTTTCTGAAAACCTTAAGTAATGTAGATAGATCTGGACCATGGGCTGCTCTGTCTTCCTGGCCATTTGCTGATGTGATTATTTTTGTGTTTAGAAAAGTCATGCCTCCAGTATGAGTTCAATTGGATTGATGATAAAATGCACAAGATACCGTGGGCTGTACAGCTCTGCAAAGACGCTTTTGTTTTATTGAGGGGGGAGAAGAGCATTTAAAAATCAACATTTTAATCAAATTCTTTAAGTCCTACATATTTGAAGGGGATTTTGTTTGTTTGTTTGTTTGTTTGTTTGTGGGGGAGTGTTTGAGTGTTCGCTAGATCCTTGTTTCCTGTGCATGTTTTGAAGACACAGGAGAGAGGCCATTTTTTTATTGCCGTGCTTGAAAACTGAAGGTTGGCTCCTCACACCTGGTCCTGGGTGGGTGACATGCCCCCTTTGGCAATTTCACACTGGGGAGACTGGAACTATCTACGTGACTGACAGTTTCAGCTAAATCAACAGAATCCTGCTGAAATCACTTAGTCTGGGATAAGGATGGGCTTGGCTCCAGATTGGCAGAGAAAGCCAGAAGGCCGTGGAAAATGGCACTGTTAAACCAGCCAGCAATCTGTGGGGTCTTCAGAATCTTATCATCCATGCGAGTCAACAACTGTGCTAAATTGAAATTGTGGAGTTGATTAAATGATGTATTTAAGGCCCCATAAAAGAAAGCAAGCAAGCCAGGGTGGGGAGTGTGTGTGGGGTGGCGGGAAGGGGCGGGGGGGAGGGGGGTCAGCCTCCTCTCTCTCAGTAATGTTGAGAAGGTTTATCTCACCATGAGCAGCAGGCTCAGCCACTGATCTAATCAAATTATTCAGCATTAAAAAACTGCCAAGGCATTCCAGTGCTGCAGCTTCCAGAGGCCCAGCTGGGATCAAATGCTAATCAACATCTCCACGATATTTATTCCCACTGTCAGTCTGGTACGTGTTTGTTTTCCGAGCACTGCATACTAAACTGAAAGATCAAGATTGAATCGGTGGAGATGGGAGATGATGAGCAGCCGGGCTAAACATATAGGAAAAAATTGACTATCCAGGAAAGGGGGGAGCGAGGGTGGGGAGGAGAGAGATGTGCCAGAACCTCTGACAGGCAGAGGGGTGCAAGCGCTTCAACCACAATATTAATCAGAGAAGGGACACAGAATTGCTGCTCCATTGGGCCTCCACAGAGCTCTGCACAATGCACCCAGCCGCAGAACAGGGAGTGACCTGCCTGCTGGGTGCTGCTGAGGCATGCTGGAGATGGGGGGGGGACGACGTTTAGTTACTCATACAATGGGGGGGGACGTTTTGTTACTCATAGACCTGGCTGGTTGAGCCCCTCTGGCCACTGCTGACCCCGTCAGCCTCACCGTGGTGAAATGGAAACCCCGTTTCCCAATTAAAGCTTTGTCCTCATATCAGTATCCCCCCAGGGCCATGCACACTTGTGCTGTGAGGTGCTGGCCTTCCAGAGACTGGCTGACGTAGGGCTAATGTAACTGCCCTTGTGAGTTATTACAACCTGGAGCCTCACCGCAGAGGAAAGAGGAAGTCAAACGGCAAGAGTGGCAGGGCGAGGAGCACCCCGATGATGATTTCCAGACGGCGCACAAATAGGCCAGGTCCCCCTTAAATGCTCGCCACCCGAACACCAGCAGACTAATTAGTTTCCTTTGTTTTTCTGAGTTTCATTTTTAAATTACAGTCTTCCCTCCTCTCTAATAAATACTCAACAATTAAAGCTCTTTTTCCCCCGACATGCGATTCCAACATCTCAATGTCCCACCCTCCTGTCACCTTCACTGCCATAAACAGATTCGTAAAAACTGCTTTTGACGCCCCAGCTGCCATTAGCCACTTAAAATCCCATAATTATCATCCTATCATGGGCCTGTTAACGAGCAGTAAAAATAAGGCCATTGAATATGGTAATTTATTCGTAAATTAGCCTAATGAGAATAGGTTTCAGACACTGTTTACTTTCTGGCTGCCTGTGTCAGTGCAGTGCAGGCTGGCTGCACCGGGCTGGCAAAGCTCTTCCTGGGTGGCAGACAGCTTACAGCATTAATGGGGGAGACTTGTTAAATTAATACATAATTCTACATTTTCTGCTACACTGGGCTTTCTGTACCAGGCGGCTGCTGGTGTTTATCTGCCACTTTCCCATTTCTAATTTTGATGTGCCTCCATCCCCCCCCCCAACTCTTCTGACTTTCAGTATTTCAAAGTTTAAAATCAAACAGCTGCTGGGATGTCCCGGTAACTGAACCTTTCAGACTCCTCTCCAGACAGAAATCCTGCTCGTGTTCAAAATTCCTCTCTGCTTCTTTCCCCACGTAGCACCGCCGAGGTAGGGCTGGAAGTCTTATGCCCTGGTGGAACACCAGATTGTCTACTCTCCAAGCCACAAGAGAACACCCCAAGTTGCCTGTAATGCTCTGTGCTGTCATCTCTCTCTCGCCTCGACACCAGCCTCTTCATTTTTGGGGGTTTTAAAAATAGTCCTACCTGAAAATCAAGACCCACCTCAGAACTGCAGACAAATATTACCTCCTGTTAATGACAGGGCCTGTTTTTTGTATTGCGCTTCTGCCTCCTCTAGGGTTGTCGGGCACAGCAGAGCAGAGCAAAACCAAATAGAGTACAATACTGCCGTACCGTACTCTTAATGCAACCCTGTAAGAACACACGTTAGGGTCCAATTTAAACATGGAACGGCGGGGCTTTGGAAGGGGAGTAAATGTAGGGCCAGCAGTGATCATTGCAAAGACAGCTTTGGGGAAGGGAATCTTTCAGGTGCTTTATAAAAAGTTGGTAGGGATGAAACAGGGCTCTAGGGCCCAGCCCAGCCTAACCCCCGGCTGACTGCCGGCAACTCGCGAGCCCTTTTCGAGGGCCGTTATGGCCAGCACCAGGAAGGGCTTTCCAACCACCAGAGCACTGCGCTGCTTTGGGGCCAGCCACGGTGGAGAAGGCCGGGCGCGCCTATAACAGGGCTGCAGCCGTGGTGCCAGACTAGCAGCTTTGTCTTAAAGGGAGGTGGACAAGCCAAGAGGGACTCAGCCAGTGATGTTTAAAAATGACATGGGTTTGAAAGCTAAACCATCCCTGTCCCTCTCTGGCTGTGCACGCAGACCCAGGCACTCCCCTACCGCCCCGTCCGGGCGCTCCAGGACACTTGCAGCTATGAGATGGCTGCTTCTTGTGCTCGGAACAGGGAAGAACAGACGGCCTGTGCCTCGCTCCTTCCATCTCCATTGCAATTCTCCTTCCTTTATGAGTGACTCGGGACCTCAGTCATCATTAGTGACCCAAGTGTTCTCAAGGGAAGATTTTGCATCTCCTTTAACAAGAGGCTGAAGCATTGTCAGGCCCTCTCTGATTGCGTCTGAAAGGAGAGAATCCCTCCCATGCAACCAGCTCGCAATGTCCCAGGCAGATCTGACTCCATGCCCATGGAGCTTTCATTCAGCATAATCCCCCGCGCATGAACAGGCCCTTCCAAATCCATCTCCAGCAGAGTAGTCCAGCAGGCTGCTGGAAACTGTATCGCATCTGCTCTCAGTGTGTGCTCTGGGGTACCCGGGAGAGCTCTGACCATGGGAGCGACTGATACTCCCGGTTTGTTCTAAGGATTCTCAGAGAATACTAGCTAGGAAAACCAAATCATTTCCTGAAACAACCAAACCTCGAGGCACCAGGAATCTAGAGGGGTGCAGGCCTGAGCGCATTGCAGACGCAGGGGCTTCTTGCATTCCTCCACTCCCCGCCACCCCCACGAGCTCCCCATGTACCACCTTCCCATCTCCCTCTATTTCAGGGACTCTCTGCAACCTCACCCCCTCATGCCAGGGGCTCTGTGTGCCCCACCATTATTAATTGTCTGTCTTTCTTTCTGGGAAAGAAGTCATTCAGGGTGTCTACATTTTTTATCTCCACTGGGACAGTGGGCAGAGCTGAGCTGGGGTTATCAGCTGATGGCTGCCATCAGCCGGTTCTTTGATCTACGGGCACTCACTGAGGTGGCTGCAGCTGCTCAGATGATGGAATTATGTGATCCCCATTTCCCTCATCTGATTTTCATCAAAATGAGCAGGGGCTCTGCCCACTGGTGCCTAGAACATTCCTGGAAGTTTTAGAATTGATCGGGCACATCATTCAAAAGTTATTGCCTTACAGACAGACAGACGGAGAAATGCCATTGAGCGGCATGTCCGACCTCCCTTTGCTTGACCAGGGATTTCAGGGGCGTGTCGCTAAACTAGGGTGTTTTCTGTGGCTACCTGGCACATAGGTCTAGGGCTCCGCCTGGTCCTCAGAATCAAAATGGCCATAAATCAGTGCAGAACACCCGAGGCTATGACACAGAAGGAAGAAGCCAGCACTCTTGAGTATATGAGCTTTAAACTCCAAAGCTAACGGCTTGAGCAGTTTGGCACCTGGGCCGTTTATTTTCCCAAGTTCCATCTTTAGAAGCAGTTCTTTTCCGACAGAGGAGTGCCAATAAAACCCTGAATGTATCAGGACTAGAGGGGTCCTTCGGGTACGGGGTGAAGAGCTCTTGACAATGAGCTTTTCACCCTCCGGAGTATTTTCATTCCCAGCCTGGCTTAAAGCCAGGAAATAAATCTGCAAGGCCAGAGAGCCCCAGCTGAATGGCTTAGCCAGAGTCAGCCGCACCCGCTGGAGCCAGGGATCTTTTCCTGGTGCCGAACTGGACCCACAGTGAGACAAGGGTCAAACGCTCTCCTCCAAGGAGTGCCGTCCCCTCAGAGCTCCTACAAACCACACACAGCAGAGGAGCCTGCATGGCCGTGACTCAAGCTGTGCAAGGGAGCTGCAATGGGGAGCGCATTAGGCTCAAAACGCCTCCCTTGGAAAAGCCTGCTTCTTGTGTACGCTAACAGGAACGCCACAAGCGTTCGGTTCAGTGCAACGTGCTGCACAAACATCAGCCCTGCAGCTGGAAACCAGGGTTCATGATTTCATATTTTCCGGCGTGGCAAGGAAATCAGGCAAATCTGCAAATCCCAGCCTGTTCTAGTGATGGCCGAGCAGGGCCCTGCGTCTCCATGTCGTCTAAACAGTGCTGGGTGAGGTGATTGGCTCAACGTGAACCAGGGTGCAGAGAGGAGCCTGCGCCTGTTTAGAAACTGCCATCCCCTGTACCAGGACCAAGTTAACTTCGTTGCCCCTGGCAAGTCCCACATCTCTAACTCAATGGGTGCCTGAGTTCACCACCAAACTTACAAACTGTAGGTTTGTGACTTGACCAAGGCCCCAGAAGACAGCTGTGTCAGAGCCTCGTCCCTTCCTCAGCCTACTGGACCACAGTGTGTCTCACGCTGTTGACCTGCCCCATTTGTGGCCAGAGGCCATGCTGTCTGCTTCATAGAGGGGCTGGGAGCTTGTGCTGGGCCCTCGTGCCACCAGCACCATCCAACAGCTGTGAACTGGCCCAGGGACTTCCCCCAAAACCAGGCCCTGTGGCCATGGTGATGGGCACCCCAAAGCCCTGTACTAGGTGGCTGTGTGGGGACTGTGCATAACCTGAGATCTTTAGGAAAAGTCAGTGACGAGCTCTCGCTCCTAGTGATGGAAAACTTGAACCTACGCAAACCAAAGTGGCATTTCCAAGGAAAAGCCTAGAAAGAGACTTTGTCCATAAGTGAAAGCTGCAATTCTCCTTCAGTCTCCAGGTCCCCTGACTTGGTGTCAGGCCTGAGCTGAACAGGCCAGCTCTTCTCTGTACCACGCTATGAAGCCATGGGCCTTAAAAAGCTACCGTGGTTTCAGAAGACAGGAATCCATCTGCGAAGAAGCGTAGGCCACTGAGAGCCCATCACCCCATGCTCTGCCCCACACACGAGCTGCTCAGTGGATACCAAGTTCAGTTCAGGGCTTTGGGCTCAGTCTTCAGATCCCTTGATGGGTCCTGGCCTGGCTACTTGAAGAATCTCCCTCGCCATACCCTGCCATCCCAGCTGCCTTCGTAGGATTGGAAGAGACCTGCTGGGTCATGGAATCCAGCCCCTGCTATTGTAGGCAACCCCATCACATAAACCCTTTCCCATCAAGCTCCATCGCAGAGCCGCCTACTGGGAGGCTGGTCCAGAACCTCGCCCTCAGATGGGTAGATACCTTCTTCTCATTTCCAACCTAAACTTACTTGTGGCCAGTTCATACCCTGGAGCAACGGAGCAGTCAGCCCCAGGGGAGAGACACGGGGGTGCAGGAGCCAGAGCTGACTTTGGAATCCCTTCCAGAGGGGGCAGGCGTGAGCATGATCCTCAGGAGCTGCAGAGCGAAATGCACAAACCCATTTCTTCAGCTCGCCTGCTCAAAGACAAACAAACCAACAGCCCCTGCTGCCTGGCGGGAAGGGAAATCACTATTACTACCACAGTGCCTAGCAGCCCTGGTCACAGACCAGCACCCCGTTATGCTAGGCACTGGGCAAACACGGAAGTGCTCAGCCACCAGGAGGGCAGGTGCCATAGATCAATAGACTTATAGGATATGACCACAGTCCCCCAGTGGGGCTCTGAAGGGATGGCATTTAATATGAACCCACGCATTGGCCTTCCCTCGGTAAATGTACCCAGGCCCACTGAGGCCTACTGATGCTGCATGCCAGTTCTTTTAGTTGTCATCCACAAGGGAGGTGCTGGAAGAGTCATCTCCTGACTCAGTGTAGAAATGTCCCCGACCCTGGCACCATGCGCTTTGCTGCGCACAAGGGGCTGTTTGCTGACTGCACAAGTGTTGGAGCTGCAGGACAGACCCGTGCCTGAAGATTCACTACACGTTGGCTCTGACTCTCAAAGACAGCAGTACCTATTCCTGATCTGAAGAATGTAGGGAAGTCCTGTCCATGTGCTGAGCCTTGTCAGGAGAGTTAGACAGGGAGAGGCATTTCCAAACCTTGCTGTTACTGAGCGAGGAACAGATTGTCCTCACTGCAAAAAAACCAGACACATGGCAGCTCTGAGCCTGCATTCTGTGCATATCTGAAATCATGGCTGGACTCCGATGCTTTCCCTCTGTTTTGTGCAGAAGGAACCTGGTACTGGGAAAATCTCATCTCACTAAGGGTCCCGGTTGTGTTTCCTTCCATCCTTTCCTGTTGTCAGGCAGTCAGGAGCTACAGTAATCAAACTCTATGGTAGCTTTACTCCTGCCTTTTCCATCTCTAATTTAATTACAGCTTGTTTCCTTACTAATTGTAATGCTCAAGTCGGGGAAGAGCTTAAGGCCACTGTAACAGTGAGGCTAGTGGCTGTCTCCTCTCTGCTAAAACGGCCCCGCTATAATTTTGCTTCCTTCAGATGGAGAATTATAAACACTTCATGTCAAGCCACTTCCCAGCAGTTCTCACACTGTGAGAACGATTGAGGTCAGGAGATGCACACAACCTACCCATCAACTCAAGTATATTCCTCAAACAGTGACATGCAGTCTAACGGCAGGGAGGTCACCTCTGTAAGAAACAAACCCTGCAGCCACTGAGCAAGTATCAAATTGCAGTATTAGAAAATAATCATGTGGAACACATTGAAAATCGCTCCCTAGATAATAAATGGTTAACAAACGCAGCGTCTTCTGCCCAGCATAAACAGGAATGTATTTACTGTAAATAAGTTAACCTATTAGTGTGCTGCAGTAAAGGGAGCATCTCAAAATGCTAGATGCCAAACCTCTTCAGGTTTGGAGAATCTAACAATCAACTCTCAGAACAGCCCCGTCTGGAAAAAATGTAAAGACAGAAAAGGCTCAGCAAGACGAGGTGCTGCTTCCAAATGGTGCAAGCGAGTAAGCTTCAGAGCAGCAGGTGTTTGCTGGATTGATAAATACATGCTGTCCTTTTCCCTCCCTCTGTGCAGACTTGCATTTGCAACTTCGATTTGAATGAAGGTTGGATCCGATGCAATATTCTTCGTGCAGTGTTATGATGCTCTTTCTCTCTGTGCCCTCATGCAATCGCTCTGTTATGATGGTATCAGAGCAGAATGGTGCGTGTGACCCCCTGGCAGGCTGATGTTCTTCAATTATGCTTTGTTATCAAGGCCCTTGAGTGACATCAGGAGCTTCCCTCTCACTCTCACACTCCCAACTCCGCTCCCACCACACACGCACACTGGTTGTACCTTCTCACACACACACACACACACCCAGTACAATTTAAACCTATGAAATAGACAAAATGATGTTATTAAAGAACACAGTGGAGCAGTAAAACAGACTCTTGGTATTGCCAGCCCCAACTGTTCAAAATTATGAGCCAGCCCCCCACCCCCCAAATCAGGAGATTTTAAAAAACAATAAATGTTGATTCTGTTTATTTACTTCCTGTTTGCACAGCATCCCAGAGCAAGGGGCAGGGATTTGGGACCCTGCCCCTGGAGCAGCCCAGAAGGGACATTGCAGTGCCGGGAGTCACAATCCCCTCCCGCTCCAGGAAGACAGGAACCTGTGGTGGATCTATGTCTCGTGCGTCGTACGCTCTGGACGCACCAGTGTACTACACCGCAGGGTTCATTGCTCGGCTCACTCCCATCCCAGGGTGGAGCTGCTGCCCCTCATGCAAAGGAAGCCACGGCATGGCAGACAGTGCAGGGGAACAAGGGGATGTCCTACACCGCTACCCCAGTGTGCTGGCATGTAGAATGGGCCGTGATCTGGCACAAATTAATAAATACAAATCAATGAATTTTAGATCATTTATTCCACACAAGTGGGCTCATTTTCAAGTTTGCAACAAACCTAAAAAAA